>NW_027526225.1:90836101-90949769 GCF_048455015.1 Haemaphysalis longicornis | reverse complement strand
GTTGCCCATAATGATGAAGCTTAGCACACTGCATAGCTGGGTGGTTTCAAGGGACCCAAGGTTGAATGTGTAATGCACAGCATGGTGGGTGACCACCCCCCAACCCTGCTTCATCGCGGATGTCATCGAATTGCACTCCCCACAGCTACCACCACAAGTCTTGCAGTTTGTGAGGAGGCCTGGCTGTGACCAGGCACCTGTGAGAGGCTTCAGTAACACCTTCCACCAGCATGGTACACAACTCCTTGCTCGTGGCGGTTGTGACAACGTACGACGGCCACTGGCCACTGCGATCACCCACTCATAGTAGGAAAGACGGGGGGGAGTGATTGTCCTTCACACCTTCTAGGGAGTGTGTAGACCCCCCTAGTTTTTCTGGGCACCCCCCTTGAAGTTCTAAATTTTCCTCATGTCAATGCTTGCATTAAACGTCTCGGCAGTTTGGTCCAGCCCCAAAAGAAGGAGGAGTGAAACACCCTGTTACCATCTAAAGTGAGACGGAAAGAGAAAATACGCACCTGTCTACTTTAATCCAAGGGGCTTTACTTCCAACCAGGACCAAATTTCTCTGGAAATATGAAGCCTCAAAGGAAGCTTTAGCTGCAATGGACGTAAGGTGGTTCGAGGCACCAAACTATAAATAGAGATTGTTTTAAATACAAACAAGCTATTCAATATTGAAAACAAGTGATACAACATACAGAAAATTTTATAAAGAAATCAAATTAAAAAAAAAAAAACATGCATCATAGGGATGAACATTTGGTTAATAGACGTCTGTTATGTAACTAGTGGCCTAAAAAAGAAACGGTACAAACACACACATCTAAAGCCATTGAGACACCCCCCTTGATTCGATTTCCGGGGAAACCCGTGATGGGGGTGTCTCTTAGGCACAATTTCCATTTTGCGAGCGACAGAAATTTTACTCTAGAGTGAAGGCTTTGCAGCTTTCCACCAAAAGACGCATGCTGAGCACGGTTCTGGCCAATGCAGATAGAAATGGTCACTCATAATCTGTAAAAGCACTGCAGGCATACATATAATGCAAATGTGGTGGTGGTGGAGAAACATTCAAGCGAAAGAGGTTCACGCTTGGAAGTGGGAGAGGCCCTCAGTCCAGGGCCCCTGCGTCGGCTGCGGTCCTGCGTGCCCGGTCCACCAACTGTCGCTGGTCCTCAGGGTCCGAACTGCACAGTGCGGCCTCCCACTGCTCGAGGGTGGGGGTGTGAATAATGGGGGCTGCTGGTGTGTTCTGGCAAGCCCACGTGGTGTGGTACAGTGTTGGATGTTCGCTGCAGTGTGGACATGTTGGTGGATACATTGTGGGGTGTATGATGTGCGCGAACCTAAGGTGGGGGTATGCGTTTGTCTGTAGTTACCGCCAGGCTACAGCCTCCTCTCGGGTGAGCTTCTGGTGCAGTGGTGGGCAGGCACATCTAGCAAGGCGGTGGTGTTGCAGAAGTGCACGGTACTGCTGCTGGATAGGCTCTGGGTCACGGAGCGACTCGTGCGGTGCCCGGAGGCTGCATGCTTGGGCTGTAGCATGTGCTCGCTCATTTCCGCCGAGCCCTGCGTGACCTGGCGTCCATATTAGTACAGTTGGGTCTAGGGTGTCCTTGTGCTTTTTTAGTAGTCGGAGAGCGCATGTGTAACACCAAGGGCCATTCAAGAAAACGAAGTACCATCAAGGCTTGCTTTAGAGCGATGACTGCTGTGGCTCCACTGTGCTGAATTGTATTTCAGAGTTGCAGGCACGGCACTTGGCACAGTGCTATCACAAGTTGGAATTGGTACGCTGCTTGAGGTGTGGGACGTTCAACTACTGAAGCATGTGGACATTTGTGTGCTGTACGTATTGTTTAAAGGAGCCATGAAGAGAAAACACAAGTTTGGTTCATTCAAAAGATTGTCTCGTTAGAATCATACTGACACCACTTTTAACGTAAACTTCGCTCAAATAAGCTACATAATTAGGAAAAACGGGAATGGTCATGCGACCCACCAGCTCATTTCCCGCAACAGAACCTGTGATGTCACATGGGCTAAGCTCTGCGATTGGCGGAGGCTGGCAGAAGCAGACGCAAATTAGGTAGAGCTTACAAACTAGACGAACGAGCGATTTGCGCTTAAATTTAGGGCACATTCTTTACAAAGCAATAAGAATGATGGGACAAACAGTGGAAGTTACGAAAGCACATGTAAACATAGAAGTACTGATGCGTTCTGCTGTTCGTACTGCGCACAGCATGCTTTGGTTTAGCTGCACAGCACTACGGGGCTTGGGGTTGTCTCAGACGACACTGGCCGATTGACGCAAGCAACGGTCGGTGTCTTACGTGACCCCATTTGTCGAGCGAGCACTGTTTCAGGGAACGAATATTTTCTCCCAGAACAAAAACAAGCCAGGTTTAAATGCGTGCAAAAGCAAACCAAACGCTTGCCACGGTATGGTGGCGCCATCTAGGTTACGGAACGTAAAGAAACGCGGGAACAAACCAACACCGCTGTACAGGGTGGAGACAACCTTTGAACGGTCCCGTGCCGCCGCAATTGGGCCAACGGGCTCAACGCGTTATTCTTTTCGTTTCCCACGAGACCTAGCAACGCGAAACAGACAATATGATTCAAACTTCTTCAGTAAACCGCGTTGCGGCGATAATTTTAGCGCGGTTTTGACACAATGACTTGCTTCGGCGGCGAGCGAGCAACCGAACATGGCGGCGCCAGCGTTACGTGTCTCTACCCTGTACGGCGGATGCGTGAATGAAGGTACTCTAGGCTGCAGAGCAGTCGGTTCCCGTGATGTCACTTGGGACCACGAAAACGCACGATTGAGCGGGAAAATCAAAATTTTAACCTAAATTGTTTAATTTCTCAGTTAATAAAGCACCGTTTGTATCCGGACAAGCGCTGGGGGCACTATAAAACACGAAATCTTTGGAATAAAACCAACTTGCATTTTCTCTTCATGGCTCCTTTAACAAGGATGCCATAGGTTAAGCAACAGAGATTGAATACTATTGTAAATGCTTCCGCTCTTCATTCATACAAGTGATCAGCTTGAAAGCAGAAAAAAATGCGCGCCAATGCGCCCCGTGAAGGTGGTGGGGAAGTGAAGTTGTGAACGACACCCACGACGATTACCCATGCGACATCACTTGAATTCACACACGCGGCTCTACAAAGAGTGAAACCAGAGACAGAGAGCCTAAACCACTGAAACCAGAGACAATTAAAAGCCACACGTAACCACACCCTTTATCACTTCAAAGAGATATTCTTTGCTAAGGTTAAATCAATGCATGGTTCATGAACGGTGGTTGGTTGAGTTTTATTGGTGAAGCACATGAGTGGAAACTTTTTTTTATACAATTAAAGGAACCCGGTGGTAGACGATCTCACTTCTCCTCCGTCTGCCGCCGACGGCAACAGCAGAGACGGAGGAGAAGTGAGATGCCATGCGTTGGTGTGAGCTTCCTTTAATTTTTATTACTCTTAGCACACGTGCAAGGCTCGCACACGGCCGCTACATGTGCCATGGGCGGAGCGCACAGTGGCACGAGAGGTCGCTAGACGCTATCACGAGGCATTCAGCAAGAACGCAGAGGGGGTAAACCCGCACATGTGCTCGGTGAGTGCACCGTCTGTCTCCCCTGTCTCTGCGTGGTCTTGTAGCTCAATTGGTAAGACAACGGGCTCTCACTTTTTATATTCGTTCCAGGTTCGATTCCTGGCAGTGCCAGTAAATTTTATTTGTTTGTGGGAGTTTTCTGTTGACACCAATGATCGTGACGGAACCCTTCGGGGGGTAGAGGTAAAAAACTTCGCTTTAAAACATTTGTGAGCCCTTAATGAGATATAAAGTTTATGTAAAAAATTGGAACGATGTACTTATAGAATGAGCAGTGCGTTGTCCCCTGAGTTCACACATACATACTTTGTTTACACTGCTGGGATTTATAAAAGCACTCTGTGCTGGCTCAGTGCCACTTTCTTGTTTGAAGGATAAACATGCATTCTGTGCAAGGTGAGTGTGCTTGTAAACTTGATGTCTAGCTGAAAGTAGAATTCAAAAGAAGCTGTGAACGACAGTGAAGAATTTTTCGAGAAGTGGCTTGTCGCATCCAGGTGAGCTATTGGTGCAGCTTCTAGTTTCAATGGATGTGTTGTGCTTTTTTTTTAAAAGGAGGCCATCCTTGGAACTGCAGGATGGTTCTTTATAAGGAGGAGTAGGGCTGCTTGAAAACTTGGAGATGTATGCTACGAGCTTTTATTACTGATGATGTCAGCTTCACGCATGCACACTGGCGTACGTATTTCTTACTAATTAGTTAGCCACTTGTAGAACTTGTGAAATTCCAAATGACTAGTTTTCAAACAATGCCAGACATGAACATCTTTGGGCATGCTGATGGCTGTGTCTCTTAAAGGAGCCATGAAGAGAAAATGCAAGTTGGTTTTATTCGAAAGATTTCGTGTTTTATAGTGCCCCCAGCGCTTGTCCGGATACAAACGGTGCTTTATTCACTGAGAAATTAAACAATTTAGGTTAAAATTTTGATTTTCCCGCTCAATCGTGCGTTTTCGTGGTCCCAAGTGACATCACTGGAACCGACCTCTCTGCAGCCTAGAATACCTTCATTCACGCATCCGCCGTACAGGGTAGAGACACGTATACGCTGGCGCCGCCATTTTCGGTTGCTCGCTCGCCGCCGAAGCAAGTCATTGTGTCAAAACTGCGCTAAAATTATCGCCGCAACGCGGTTTACTGAAGAAGTTTGAATAATATTGTCTGTTTCGCGTTGCTAGGTCTCGTGGGAAACGAAAAGAATAACGCGTTGAGCCCGTTGGCCCAATTGCGGCGGCACGGGACCGTTCAAAGGTTGTCTCCACCCTGTACAGCGGTGTTGGTTTGTTCCCGCGTTTCTTTACGTTCCGTAACCTAGATGGCGCCACCATACCGTGGCAAGCGTTTGGTTTGTTTTTGCCCGCATTTAAACCTGTCTTGTTTTTGTTCTGGGAGAAAATATTCGTTCCCTGAAACAGTGCTCGCTCGACAAATGGGGTCACGTAAGACACCGTTGCTTGCGTCAATCGGCCAGTGTCATCTGAGACAACCCCAAGCCCCGTAGTGCTGTGCAGCAAAACACCAAGCATGCTGTGCGCAGTACGAACAGCAGAACGCATCAGTACTTCTATGTTTACATGAGCTTTCGTAACTTCCACTGTTTGTCCCATCATTCTTATTGCTTTGTAAAGAATGTGCCCTAAATTTAAGCGCAAATCGCTCGTTCGTCTCGTTTGTAAGTTCTACCTAATTTGCGTCTGCTTCTGCCAGCCTCCGCCAATCGCAGAGCTTAGCTCATGTGACGACATAGGTTCTGTTGCGGGAAATGAGCTGGTGGGTCGCATGACCATTCCCGTTTTTCCTAATTATGTAGCTTATTTGAGCGAAGTTTACGTTAAAAGTAGTGTCAGTATGATTCTAACGAGGCGATCTTTTGAATGAACCAAACTTGTGTTTTCTCTTCATGGCTCCTTTAAATGAGTACTGACACGAAATTTCAAAGCTGAGATAACTATGTAAAATGCTTTCTTTTTATCAGGAGATATCTCCCCGAAAGTTTCAACAGCAACCGTTCGGCGTAACATATTTTAAATCCATTTTAATTTTCGCCCGCACGAGAAAGCCCAGAGCGGGCCAACATGACATCATCTGCTACATGCCCCAAACTGCCGACGTCGGGGCTCTTGTGACAAAGACGACGTGCTGGCTGTGGTTGGCACGCGCTGCTCCGGCGTGTGTACATGTCATGGTTTTGGGACTGACTTCATGCTGCTCGGCAGTGTGGGGACGGTGAGGTCCTCGGCACGCGTGCACTCACTCGCGCGCGCGTCTAGAGCGGCAGCGATACGGCAAGAATGGTGAGATCTTGTGATACCTCCTGTCATAGCGGCCGCTCGGCATTCGTTTTGTTGAAAATCAAAACTGACACGAATAAACGATGCTGTAAATGAATGTTTACACTGCGCTCGATCGTCTAATGTGTCATTCTATGATTAGTGGGCTCGTAGGCACGCATGGCAGCAAAAAAAAAAAAGTAACACAAAAATTTCGTGTCAGTACTCCTTTAACAATCTGGCTCCACGCTACAGCGAATAAACTATTGTGGGCTGCTTATAAGCACCATACCCTGGGACCGGCATAAGAACTTCTGGGTGCCACCTACCTATTTTAGGAAGGCCAGTGACACATCTTTTGCTTCTGCAGCCATTTAATATCGTATAACTACCACCAGACACGGTCCACAGCCAGAGACGATGCATGCCTACACCGATACCCGACATGTCCAAACGAAACTACCCTTCCACTTTCAGGCACGTCCCTACCAGGGAAAGTTCCCCAGCACGTCAGCACAGATAGATGTCACTGGCTTTGCCATTCACTGTGGTTAACGTCGCAGTCGCGCATCTTGGCCGTGAGGTTGAGCCAGGTTCCGAGGAGGCCCACGTCGACCAGCCGGGCCGGCTCAAGCAGCGGCCGCGGCCGCAGGAAGGAACAGCGTGCGGCGTACAGGTCACAGCTGTCACCGTGGTCGGCCTCCCAGATGACGGTGGCCAGCAGCAGGTCCCAGGAGCGCAGGGCCCCGTGGCAGCGGCTTGCCTCGAGCCGCCGCACGTGCGCCTCGGACTCGGGGTTGCGCGTGGCGTCACTCAGGAGCAGCAGCTCGTTGGCGCTGGCCCTGAGCGCTTCCAGGAACGAGCTGGGGCCTGGGTTGGTAGCCGCCAGCACGCACACCGTGCCTGTGCCTGCACACAGTTCTCGCTTGGGACACCACACTTGGGGGGCTGTCGGCAGGTACCAAAGGTGGCTTAAGACGTCAAAACGACAGGTCTGTTGCAAAAGCCAATCACAGCCAATAGTCACTTGTTCACATCTGACAGGAAGATACGCAGAAACTACTGGCATCACGGGTATGGTATGACAGTTTTGAGTAAGCAGGGTGCTATGCTGAGGCATTGAAAATGAATTCAGTTTCACACAGAGTATAAACAACTGGTTGAAGTAAGACTTTGTCCGACTGTGGTGATTGTGCGTCTTCCCCTCAAACTGCTCCCTACTATGGATGATGATGACAACGATGGTTTGGTGGTTGCCGCTTTGTAACGGGGGACGCTTTTGGTCGTATATGATGGCTTGGGCATCCTTGACACGAAAGTACAGTGGAACCTCGTTAAACTGTACCCACATAAGCCGTAGTTAGTTTTTATACGTAGTTAAGCTGAATCCTCCACTCAGTTTCCCTTTAACCCAATGCATTCGGATAAGACGTAGTGCCGGTTAGTACGAACTTTCTTTGCGTCCATCAGGTACGGTTTCATGAGGTTTCACTGTATTGCTTGCCATCGCCCTTCCTCATCTGAATGACTGAATCTATGCCACGTCCCCAGCTGACACTCAGTAATGTCAACTGAGCTCTCGGAGAAGGCATGCGACAAAACCCAGTGCTTGTCGCATGGTCGTGCCACTGCGGTCATGTGAGTTCAAGAGTTCAGCTGTCTGCACACTAAAACGTGTTCTACCAGTTCCTCCTCCTAGCCACATGCAGAACACAGCACATTTACCACATTGTCCAATTTCTATCCCCACGCCCTCGTTTTCAGTACTCAAGCCCACCCCTCAAACCGCATCGCACTGCCTGGCAAGTTATGGTACAAGTTCACTTCGGAAATAGTGTGATTATATGAAATGCAGGCGCATACATGGCTTCGCCACTGCTACTTTTGGCCACCCTTCCGCTCCCCACGTGGGAAGAAGGTCACAATGGCGATGATGATGCCGAAGCATCGCGTCCGCTCTAAGCTCCTCGCGACAGGCATAGCGAGATGACTCGCCACTGCCTTTCACGCAGAGGGATTACATGCTACTCCTCAGTCTACTTTCGGTGGAAGGTAGTCGAGATGGTGAGCCCATCCCGTGATTAGAAATTACCCGATTTTGTTACAAGAATATGTAGAGCAGACTGAAACCGATTGCAGCAACTCGGCTCACCTGCTAAAGCAAGCGCTGCTTTTCCGGGCCGGCTTTTGGAATCATTCACCATGTCCTTCACAGCAGCGCCGTAATCCTCCAGCAGACTCTTCCAGTACGCGCCTGCAAGCACCACATTTGCCCGTTAGCCCTGCTTATTCTAATGTATGTACCACCCGCTGGGTTACAAACCTAAGCGCGCAGCCAGCCGAATTTTTTCAGCCATGTCGTGCTTTCCAAGCCGCGTGCTTCCGTCGAAACCGTCGAAACCCTCTGCGGGCTGATCGCATCACATGAATGCCGTCCTGTGAAGTCAAGTTGGTCAAGTCACGGATTAAACTGGCGCACTATTCACCGCTAAACTTAGTTTGTAATCACGATCTACACAGCAATGAAATGGCACTGCAGCCTACGGCCACAGAATACGCGAAACACTGAAATATGTGTTTTTTGTAGTTGGCCAACCTCACAAACCATGGTAATGGAGGTTTACACACATGTTTACACTCGACGTGCGCACAGTAATTCGCACGCCCAATGATGATGATGATGGTGATGCCTTCTAGTCTATCTTAGTAATTTAAATTTAGTTAATCCTCAACTCTGATTTCTTTGTAATTCTGCCCTGCCGCTACCCCTGGCTGTAATGACACTTTACCGACTTCCCTAACGATTGCAACTCCAACTGCGGCGCTCTACTTCTTCACTCTTCTTGTTGCGGTTGGTTGATTCGGCCCATACGAAGTTTAGTGCTGTGGTGTTTATGCTTGTCTCCAGTGCCAGCTGCAGGTCATGCTGCAATGTTTGGGAAATTTCATGGGAAAATGCGAACGTGCAAATAAGATTTTATTTTTGTGGAGACGTAGCGTGCGAATAAAACAAATTCTTGTTTGCACGTCGCGTCTGCAAGCCTTTTATATTTACAATGCCTGCCAAAGCGGCGTCGTCGAATTCAGGCTCCATGAATTCAGGCGTTCGCCGCTCGAAAGCGCCCCATTAGAGCTACTTTTTTTATTTGCACTGGCTACACTGGTACGAACAGTGCAGCAAATTTTCATATTTTTACTAGAATAAAGCTTCAGTACCACTCTGCACTGATCTGCACCAGTTAAGGAAAAAAAAAAAAAAAAGGTTTGCTGGCGTTTTTTCATCAACATCACTGTATTAGCAGACGATAGTTTCTACCGAGCAACAACTTGTGTCGAATGCTCGTGCCTTCTGCGATTCGCAAGAGAGGTTTCTACCATTTGTTAGCGCTCGCGTGCTTCTTTGCGGGCGTAAGGACCATTCTATCGTGCTGTGTGCCGCTGTGTAATACACGAGGGCCAAATGTTTCAGGATGACTTACTGTGAGAGGACAGTTGGCAGACGTTGCTTAGAAGTGACTCAAACAGATATTCGGAGCAACTTTTCGTGTACCTGCTGCGCGTAATATTACTGAGCACTCGTGGGCGTAAGCGTGTACGTGCGTTTGAAGATTACACCCAACTGCCCCCAAGCTACTATTAAGAAAGCAATAAGGGGTATATGTTTGTTGCACATAGAGAAGCGCGGAAATGTGCGAGATATTACGTGCCCTTGTAAGGAACTTAGCCAAGCCGATGGCGGCTCCTTGTGGTTTTTCCGAGCTGTGGTACGTGAATTCGTCCCATCACCCATGGATTACCCGGCTGACTCCACCGTCAAAATCTTACACACACGTACGTGGGAAGCTTTGCAGGGAACGACAAAAACTGTGGAAAGGAAAGGAGCGTCACCTAGAGCTTACTGTGATAGTAGCAAGCCGGCGGTATGTCTATAAGGTGCGTAGAGTCAAAATTTCTTAGTTAAACAGGTCGTCCATTTTGCAGAAAGAAGGGATAAAAAAATTGTGGTTGATTCCTCTGTCACAGGAATCGGTAAAACACGAAAGTGAAATGTGCAGCGAAATCTGCAGCTGAGCATGACTTACGGGTCGGCGGCTGTATTGTGGGTATGCTTGACGAGCGACGTCCTGCTGGCGGGTCGCTTCGGCAACGGTGTACTGGCGTCATTTCCGGGACGGATATGACTTCAGCGAAATCTTGGTGTATCCCGGCATAAAACACTTTCGTGTTAAAATATAAAACCCGAAAACAAACAACCCTAAGTATAACGTAGGTACTCTTTAGTTCTAAAGGTTGCTTCCCCACAAGAAGACCCTGTATGCAGGGGTGCACCTTTTACAGGTCACTTGCTTCGGTGTACTGGCGTCATTTCCGTGACGGATATGACGTCATTCAAATGTTTGTGTATCCCGGAATAAAACACTTTCGTGTTAAAAAGGGGTCGTGAACGACAGTAAAATGGGCTCCAATTAGGCAGCTGCTTTAGTTGCTCTATCCTTCGCTTCATCGAACATACAAACAGCGCAAAAATAGCGAGGACTAGGAGTGAAGGAAAGCACGGACAAGCGCTGAACAAGCAACTGAGCATATTTAATGCGGCTCGCAAAAAATACGTTTGTGACACACCAAACAGAACAAAAGCAGAGGCATTACACCTATATAAGACAGACGCAATCACATCACGCCGTTTCTACATTCTTACATGTTCATTCTTTCAAGTAATTTATCTCTTTCTCTGTTAAGGGCACCGATTGCTTACTGACGCACTTGTCATCCCTTACAGCAATCTTAAACGCTTCGTATATTTCACGCGTGTCGGCACCCTTGTACATTTTCACGATGGCGGCAAGTGTCGGCATCATCGTATTTTTTCATGATGGCGCAGGGTTCTAGACGAAGCGAGCATCCGCACGATACGCAATGAACAACGAGGTTACTTCCCGTGCGTGTCTTTAGCAGGGCCAGCCTTACCTCATTCGGCGCCCTGTGCGAACTGCTGCCATGACGCCGCACCCCCCCCCCCCCTCCCCGCCCGTCAAACTCATTTTTACAGCGAAGCTGTCTATGGTTAGGATTTATTCTAGTACACCATAGCGATGCAGACAAAAGTACCCCGCGAGCGTAGCGCAACGTTGCGGCGCCCACTCAAATCCCTGGAATCATAAAACTGTGCGCCACAACATCAGCGTAACACAATAGGATAGGACAGGATAGGAATAACTCATAGCGTTTTCCATTGGGCGAACAGGAGCACTTCTAACTGCACTCAAAGTGCTATCGCGAGGTATGGCGTCTTCCAGTGGTCGGGCAGGAGCAAGGGGCGTTGTGTTTCATTGGTCGGGGAGGAGCACTTTTTTGGCACCGAGAACAGCCGAGAGCAGTTCTCGGTACTCCGTCGCCAGCGGTGGAGTAACAGGGAACGCTTAGGAAGTCACATGACCTCTTTTACGTCACTTCTGGTTTTATCCCCGGGGTGGCGGAGGAAAAATGGCGGAATCCAGCAGTCACGATAATCGTTCAGTGCGTACGGCAGCAGCTAAGCGCCGCCGTCTGAACGAGGAATTGCTGCTACTTTAACACTCGTCGCCTACTTTATCATTCGTCGCCGTGAGGAAGGCAGACACAAAACCACCGGCACGTATCTGGCAAAACTGGCGCGGAATAACTGCGTGCGGACGGTGCGGACAACGCGAGCGCGCGAAATGCTCCGGGAAGCAAGCACGGGAAAAGTTTGGTCACATGACCCTTGACATCACGCCCTCCCTCCCTTTTCTCTGCTCCCGATGAAACTCTATGTTTCCCGAAGCAGCGCGAATGTTTCATTCGCGGAACGAAAGACCCGCCCCCGTTACTCCCGTGTGCTGCTCTGGCTGCTCGCTGTACTTGCTCCTGTTCGCCCAATGGAATTCACCATTAATTAAATGCCGGCAAGCGACGCTTTAACGCGATTTAACAAGCATTGACCCGGGGTTATGCCCTACTCTGCAATACCCCACTTCGGCCCGTTTGTGGTGGGTCGTGAGGTTTGTGCTTTTCGAGCGCACCCCGGGCCTGCTGTTGGGCCCATAGTTGAGTGTCCTTGTCTGTAGACCGCACTGCACTTTGAAGTTCCAAGGGCCTCCGTATTTTGATATAACATGGCTTATATTGCCCCTGAAGAGATGTCTCCTCAGCAATGAATTTGTGTTTAGAAAGAAAGACGACTTTATCGGCCTTTAATTGTAAGCTGGCCTTTACACATTGTGTGCCTGCTGCACAGTGAAGCACGTGCGTCCACGGAGGGAGTATGATTATAGAAAACGGCTATAACTCCTACTTAATTGAAACTATACCAAAATCTATTACATGACAATTAGTCACTAAGACGTGTCTACCATTGCGCGAAATTTTATTTACGTTTTAAAATTAAATACTTCATCGTGAATTTGTAAATATTGCGGAGTTCCCGTTTGCTGTCAATACGTTGGCTTCTACGGGAGCGAAACGGACAGCCCATGCATGTTCGTCCGCTGGAATAAAACTCCAGTCCGTCCACGTTGCATTCACGTAGTTAACCAAGAATCGCAAATTGCGAACAAGCGTGTGTTGCTTGCTTTGTCCACTCTTCGGAATGCGCCCAGGTAAAAAGCATACGGTCGCCCACGCTGAGGCTCGGCACCCCAGCTTTGTTGGTCGTCCTTCACTGAGCGGAAAGACCCTGAATTTCTTCTAAAGCGAAAACTTTCTTAGTGGGACCAATCGCGTGCTGTCAACAACCGGAAAGCTCTCATAATAATAAAAAAAGATGCAAAGGGGTCTTAGGGACTTCATATCTTGATATGACACCTTAAATTGCTCCTAAAAATGTTTTTCCAGCAATTAATTCGTGGTTAGAGGTGAAACCGTCTTTTATGGTATCGGTGCAAGCTTGAATCTGTTTTTATTGATTGATTGTAGGGTTTAACGCGCCGACGCAACGCAGGCGATGAGGCGCGCCGTAGTAGAGGGCTCCGGATTAATTTTGACCACCTGGGGATCTTTAACGTGCGCCGAAATGTCGTACACACGGGCGTTTTTGCTTTTCGCCTCCATCAGAAAAGCGGCCGCCGCGGCCGGGAATCGAACCCGCGACATCGTGCTCAGCAGCGCAACGCCTTAGCCACTAAGCCACCGCGGCGGGTAATTTGCTTTTGTAAGCTGGCGTTCCCACACTGCTTGTTTTGTGGAGAAGTACGGACACCTACGAAAGGAATTTGATTACACAATACGGCACTAAATTTTTGTAAACAAAAGTATCCCGATACAAATTACATGACAGTTAAAACAGTTAAACACTAAGACGACTCTACATGCGTGAAACCGAGCTTCTACTGTGGTAAAACAGTCAGTTAAAAATTGCGCGACAGGAACGGTTCTGGAACAGACAATGCATGCATCGATCATGAAGCGGGAGTGCAATAGTGTATACAGTCTAGTCCACTTATAACAATATCCAAGTGCCAAGGAAGTCCCACCGTTATAACCGATCATTGTTATAAGCGGGTTCCACAATTTTTAAAAAAGACGGAACAGAACTCAAAACATCTTATTCGCATGCCAGCAAGGATGTACTACTACTAATTTGCGGAAAAGAAGCCACAATCGGTCTCCTTTGTTTGCCGCTTTGGTCTTTGGTCTCCTTTGTTTGCCGGGAAGCTAGCGTAAATCTTTTCCAAGAGCGTATACAAGTGCTTCACATAGCCGAGGTAAATGTCCTTGGCAGAAACAAAGTCCCCGAGGGACTGTGTCACGCATTGGGCCTCCTACGAAGACACTACCTGAGTAGGCTGCGCAACCGCGTCATTAGAGTCATCACTGTTGCACTTTTGGTGCAGTATATAACTGGATTCAATCGTTATATCCGATATGGTGGCACTGGAGCATTGTAATAAGCGGTTTATTTTACCATAGAAAGAATACAAAAGTTGACGGTGCCATAGCTGTTCATCGTTATATTCGATATATTGTTATAAACGGTATCGTTATAAGTGGACTCGACTGTATCTCATAAATCACGTTCCGGTATGCATTTTACATTGTTCGCAAATGCGTTTTTAGTCGTCCTCGCTTTCTCACTTCCCTCAACTTTCTTTCAGAAGGGGTGGTAGATTTTTATATTAACTTTTTGCAGTTGACTTTTTTTTGTTTTTTTAGCAGTATGTGTAATCGTAAACCAAAATTGTGTTTCACAGTTCATTCACGCGAGCTGTGTATATCGGTGGCTAAAGCATGCAACGCGGATTGCGAATCAATGCGCCAGCCAGTATTAAGTTCTTATGCATGACGCCACAGACCATGTACAATCAGGTCACAGACCATGTACATTTCCAGCAGACAATGCTGCTAAAAAGGCACAAACGAAAAGAGGCTTGCCAGTAAAAAATGCTCAAAATTCCCTCGCACTTCCCCGAGGGAGAGAGTGTGTAAGTGCGAATGCACGGTTGTTGATTGCGCGATTACGGTGGATATCGTGATCTTGGAGTGGAGAGGAGGCGCCCAACACCCGCAGTCACTGAGCGGAGAGAGGAGGAGGAGAGTAGCGCCCGCCGTTACGCCGAGGGCTACACGAGCGCCCTCACGCGTCGGAATGCGGAGCGCCCGCTACGCGAGCGAGAGCTCTCCCGCCCGAAGTGGAGAGGAGGCGCCCAACACCCGCAGTCACTGAGCGGAGAGAGGAGGAGGAGAGTAGCGCGCGCCCATCTCCCCCCGTTGCTAGGGAAGACGAGGAGGAAGACGAGGAGCGCGCGCACCCGCAGCTGTTGCTATGCGGACGACGGCGGCGGACGATTCAGGCTCGCTTAAGAAGTGCATTCGCACTTAAAAAAGGTTCACTGTACTAAACAAAATGCCAAGCAACTGCCGTAATTCATCAAGAAGCTAGCGCGCCCTAGCGAAGCCCCAATATTGTCTGATTGACTGTCTGATTTTGTCTGTCTAATTTTAAACCTTCTGTTGACTGTCTGATTTCAAGACTTAATAAGCAACCGGCCAGCATTAGATGCATGAATATGACGACGGCCATTAAAGCCAAACAAGTAGGGCTATAGCTACTCTCAAATAGCAGGACCAGGAATAAGATCTGCGTACTGAAGGGACCAATAAAGTGTCGCTCGCGCCCAGGTGAAAATAATATTGTTTTCTAGCTGGATTATTGAACCAGAAATTTATTCTAGCTAGAAATATTTCTAGCTAGAAATAGACAGAATTTTAACACGAGAATGTTTTTTTTTCGGATACACCAAGACTTCACTGACGTCATATCTGTCACAGAGGTGACGGCAGTTCAATGAAGCAAGCGGCCTGTAAAGGGTGCACCCCTGCACACAGGGTCTTCTTGCGAGGAAGCAACCTTTAGTACTAATGAGTACGTTATACTTAGGGTTATACTTTAACACGAAAGTGTTGTAATGCCACGATACCCCAAGATTTCACTGACGCCATATACGTCACGGAAATGACGCCACTACACATTTGCCGAAGCGACCCGCCAGCAGGACGTTGCTCGCCAAGCACACCCACAAGACACCCGCCGTTCCGCAAATCGTGCTCAGCCGCAGATTTCGCTGCATATTTCACTTTCATGTTTTCCTAATTTTATGACAGGAATAAACCACAGTTCTTTAGCTAGAAATTCAGTTGCTAACTCAATTCTAGCTGGTTTGAGATTTTGTTCCGGCTGGCAGCTATTACTTCCAGCTAGCATTTGTCAGTCACGCTGGAAGAAAAAAAAAACCTGCGAGCTGGAAATAGTCGCTGTAGCTAGACTAAGAATTTTTCTAGGTAGAAGCTGTCGATTCAAGCTAGAATCTATAAATCTAGTCAGAAATGAAGCTGGAAATTATGATGTCTTACTGGGAATGCTCTTTCCATTTTCACGGTTTCTTTTTCGTAGGATACACTCGAAAATAACGGATTTTTCTACAGTACCACGCACGCGCGCCTCCTCGTCGGTTAAGCCTGCTGCGCAGAGGATCATACAAAGAAACATGGAATTGTGGAAGTGGTGGACTTAGCTATAATAACTAAAACAATGTGTGTGATAGCTACAGGTAGATACATCAAGTAGCCAGTCTTGCGGAATGTGCAACCACATTTCATTCCAATTCAATTCCGATGAATTAGAACTTGTCGCGATTCCATTCTTTTAATTCCTCAATGTAAAAACTGCCTCAGTTGCTCTATCGAGTTACCTAGGAACGCAACGTGAATCTGACGTTATCATACGCGTTGAAAACTGCGAAAGTATGATGCAAAATGTGTCACGTGTCACCCAAGTTGGGAGGTGGTAGAACGTTTGTTACATATTTCGTGCAGAACAGCTACCCAATGCGAAAAATTACCGTGCCTTCCTAACGAAAGTAGAGGGAAGCGCGAAAGCTAACACTTTCGCTGAAAGTGCGTCTAAACAGATCTTCAAACATTCGAACACCCAAGAGAGAGAGAGAGAAACAACTTTCACTGAGCCCATTTCAGGTGACGCTCGCAGGCGTCAGACGGGGTGGAACCCTATTCACAAGTCCCATACGAGTCCAAACCGCAAGCGAAGAACGAGCTCATGCGGCGATTTTTCGAACGCAACTACGGACGATATAAATGGCCGTTACGCGGTTTATGAGATAAACGTATACTATTGTACTCCTTCACGATCGACGCGTGTATAATCTTATTTAGAACCATTCGTTTTTGCGACTTTCAAGTAAGCGTTTTAACACAATGGAAGTTCAATTTGAGATATATATATATATATATATATATATGTATATATATATATATATATACTTAAGAGAAAAGGTTCCTGGCTATGAGGTTAGCTGTACGATAGAGAAGTCAAACTGAAAAACATAACAACATTTATTCTAACGTTTTAGACCGGGGGCTGGTCTAAAAAGACCGGCCCCCGGTCGAAACGTTAGAATAAATGTTGTTATGTTTTTCAGTTTGACTTCTCTATCGTATATATATATATATATATATATATATATATATATATATATATATATATATAGAGAGAGAGAGAGAGAGAGAGAGAGAGAGAGAGAGAGGTTTAATTTGCGCTCCCTGGTTTAACGCATGCGCAGTGTGTGCAGAGACCTTATCAGAGTTTTAGGACGAGCAACCGGTCTCAGACGGAATGTATTAGTTTTTTGACAGAATGCGTTAGGTCACACTAAAAAAATCTTCGTTTTCAAAAGGGAAAGTGTCACACTTGCCCTTTTTGCCTAGAAAGCAGCGGCATCCCACTACTTATTATAGTACTGGCAAAACTTATAGTACAAAAACAGTCAAACCCTAGTGATGGAACGTTTACAGAAGGATCGAAGTTCCCTTTGCCTTCCTTCATAAACCGAATGAGTTATCGTTACAGTTCCACACACTTTTAATGGAACGGTGGCGTTCCTCCGTTCCTCCCAAAAGGAACTAGTTTCAGGAACGCCGTTCCTTGGAACGTCGTTTCGTACAACACTGCGTAAATCTAAGCTTCGATCTTTTCAAAAACCTGTCCACTTAATTTTGGTCACCCTGTATTTTTCCGGAAGCCAGTCATTTCAGGTGGGTAACGATTTCTGCTTTCAAAGTACCAGGTCGTTCTCTTAAATATCATTTTTTCCATGTTTTTGCCAATGCAGCTTAGTAAGGCTATAGGCCGGAATGAGTCGAATCTTGTCGGTTGCTTCCCATGTTTTAGGATTTCAGTAATTCTAGCGATTTTCCGTTCTGCAGGAACACTGCCACAGAACCAGGTTGGGTTGTAGCATCCCAGAAAGCGTAGGTGGGAATGATGAGACAGATGGGAAATGACTTCGTAAGGTATGCCATCACAACCTGGAGAGGAACGTTTCTTGACATTTGAGATGGCCGTGTCAAGCTCTTGAATAGAAAACGCAAGGTCCATTGCGGCTACAGAGTTTGGTGGCGCTACGTCGGGGGCGAAGGGATATTTGAGGCATGGATGCTGTAGATATGAGCCGACAATACTCCTCAGCAGCTTCTATATGCCTTCGTGTAACGACAGCGCTTTGAAAGAATACAGTTGCTGGTTGTCTTTGCGCATACCTTTTATAATTCGCCGTATCCTCTGTAGTGGCTCGTGGACGTTTAATTTTGTGAAAAAGCATGCCACGGTTGCCGGCTTCACTTTACTATATAACGCCTCACGTGTCTTTGCGCTTTGCGAGCTTGCCGCAAGTCCTCTAAGTTTTTAGTACGTCGCGCCTTGCGCTCAGCGCGTCTACTGATGGCACGCAGCCTTTCATATTCTGGATCGGTCTTAATATCTAGGCGCTTCCTCACGATGATTGATGACTCTGTCAGACAATTAACCAGCGTTGGTATTATGTCATTGTCATTAGTTGCTGCGGTTATTCCCACGTCAGTACGGTTTTTTGAAGGCTCCCTAATCTGGGCGCCTGACATTGCTTTGACGTCGACGCACAGCTGCATCTTGATAAGATATTAAAATCGGAAAATGATCACTGCTAATTCATAGATACTTGGCAAATGAAATACTACATCAACTGCAGAAAACCGTCACCTGCAGTTGCCCGTGCTCTTATCGGCATTTAAGAAATCAAACGGCAACAGCAACGAAAGGTTCCACTAGATAGGTTCCACGTTCAGCTTGGGACGCTCGTGGAGTAGGGGAACGTGGTTTTATAAACGTTGTAGTAGGGTGCCTCGATTTACGCGCATCTCCGCCATACGACCGCGCTGGCATCGGGGCACCCGATTTGGAGCAGTGGAACGCGGTAAATTTAAATTGACTTGAACAAACCTCTAGCGTGTTTATCTTTTGGAGGAACGAGACAGAAGAGGGACAACGTGAGAGGTTAGCGGGAAAGAGAAGGGAGGTATTTACTTGGCAGCGGAGCCAGTCGACTATCGTCTTTCGTCGACATTTGCAACGAAAGGAGCAGATACGCGGTCAGTTTTTAGCTAGGTGATGCTGCCGTCATTGGGAGGTTCCGTACCGTAATTGATAAGTAGTAGATCAGCAAGCCTTGCTCCACGATAAATGGTATGTGCACTTCCCCATATTTCATTGCGTGCGTTGAAATCACCGCATATGATGTGAGGTGGGCGTGTGCCTACAATTATATTTTCAAGCCTGCGAGCATCAAATGCGGGTCTTGGTTCCAAGTAGGCAGCAATGAAAGTAAATCGCTTAGTCCCGAGCACATATTATTTAGTGTCGTGAGGTTGGACGGGTACGCCTGCAGCTTGTACGTCTTTCCGAAAACCACTGGACAACCGACTTACTCCAGTTAGGCGGCGTGAGTGAAAGAAATAATATTATTGTTGGTTGCGGTGCCAGCGTGTACATTAAAAATTCCAATTTTTCTGTAGCATTCTTGGTTATTTCACCCACAAGATAAAATTTTATATATGCCTTTTATATATGCCTTCTATATAACATAAAACATAAGTAATTTATACAAATCTTGGGGAAGTCTCTATCAGTAGAGTACATCGTCGAGAGCCTGGCGGACAGGGCTCCTTTGTCGCGCTGTACGCGCTTCACGAATAAAATGATGCAACATTGTTTTGATGATAATGTAAGCACAAGTAAAGGCTTGTAAAAGCACACGTAAAAGCACATCTGGGGAGAATTTCAGAAATATCGACGATTCCCTTTTTTTTTTTATATCGGTGTCTGAACTTGGGGTTTCTCATTTTTTTTTCTGAACTTGCGTGCTTGCTGCACCTTAACCGTATTTTATACAATTGTAATATTTTGTACGTTTGCTTACAAATGACACGAGCGTATTAGAGCAAAATTTGAAGGTTGTAACTTGAGTACTTTTATGTAATAGCTAGGCTCAAAGTTAAAAAAAAAAATGCGCTCTGAGCCGAAATAAACATTTTATTACGAAAAATTTATATTTATGTCAGCAACAACAAAAAAATGTTTGGGTAAATGTAAGCCAAGCTTAAATTGAGCCTGAAGTTTACGAATTGCGCGTAATGAACATTTTCATAGATAGACGTCGCTAAAATTGGACGGGGCGCTCAGGCAGGTACCTTGTCGCGTTCCAAAATTTTTCCAGCTAGACAAAACATTTTTCAGGGAAATTAATAATGAATCTCTACATTACAATAATCAGCGGATGATGTAAAAAATTTCAAGGAAATTGAAAAGTCGACCAACCACCCTTTGGTCGATCGTACCTGGAATCACTTAGCAGCTAAATCACTTTCGCATTAGAAACGCAATCTGCAATTGCCCTGATTCAAAAGGAGAGCGTTTAGCCACCATCAACATCATCAGTTCGCCAGCACCAGCTAGCGGCGCACGCCCTGAGCGACTCCAGGGGGCGCCAGCTGTCCGGTGCGCGGCCCGGGGCCCCGACAGCGGGCAGCAACGCGGCGCCGTCGGCGGGGAGCGACAGTGTCGGCCTTTTTTGCCTGGCGACGACACGGCGGGGGAGCAGCGTGCCGGTGGCCTGGTCCAGAAATGGGGCCCCGCGCTCTGTGCTGATGTCATCGGCTATCTTTTTACTGGCCTCTATTTTCGGGAGCTCCCGCGCGCTACCTGCACGGTCGCCCAGCGCTTGAGACAGCTCGTGCCGCCCTTTGGGAGTCGCTGGGCGGCTGGCTGCGCTTGGCGTGCCCTCACAGTCTTTAGGTGCATCAAACTCCACTTCGCGGTCGGGACAACGGGTTTTAGGATCTGAAATATAAAATAGCAGAACAAACCTGCGTCGTTTGTGCGTCCGTACCTGCGCACGCTGCTGTGACCGTGGTGGGAGCAGTGTTGAAGATTAAAGAGGTTACGCTTCTCTGATATGCACCTCACCTTTTATCTGGCTACAAACACAGGGGCGTGCAGAGTCAGTAGATGTCTGTCGAACTAAAAATTGTGCATTTTAAAGGTGTTTGCCATGGGACAAGATTTTTACACCCTTTTCGGTAAACAAGGGTGCGAATGCTTAGTGTGCAACTTCGAGTAAGCAGAGTCTGCTCTACTATTCCAGATGTGATCTCTGGGCGACATATACTCTGCTTCGGCAAACGGAGTAGCTATATTCCGTTTCTCACACGTCCAGCTGTCAGTGGAGTACGCAGGATTTCATTGCGAAAAGGAGGCACCCTTCTCTCCTTTATACGCCTGGGTTTCGGGTGCTTGGACGTCGAGGCTACTTAATGTGCAACATATCAAGTGAAGAAAACGAAAGAAAGGAAAATTAAGGAAACTGGCAGTTGTTTGCAGAGTGGGAACCGGACGCCGGTGCCCCGAGATAGCCAATTTATTATCGTAGTTGAACAAACACCAAATATTATCGTCCTCATTCCGTTTATTATGGATAAAATTAGGGAGAAATTAACGCTCTGGATTCAAAAAAGTACCCGTACGCCTAAAACACCACATTAACACTGCCACACTTTGCACTAATCCATAAACTAGTACAGTCGAGCCTAACGTCCCCAAACATCACAACTCGCATATGCACCTTGGTGCCGCACCAACTGCACACATTGGGCGCCCTGTAAGAACGCGGCAGAACTAGCGGGGCGCATCAAATAGCACCAGCCAATGGTAGCCCACAACGCCGTTGGTGGACACCCAAGTGACCCCATCACAGATGGCAAGAGATTCTAACGGCCGAAGACTTCGTTCATCCTCCGGCTATGCGTACGAGCTATACCAGTAGGTAGCTTACGCACACTTCTCGGTTATGCAAGGGATGCTCCCGTTTAACGGCGGGGCAGCTGTAAGTAGCGCATCTGGAGAGGTCGCGTCGGAGACCCTCTCTATCCCATCACGCACCCTCGCGTCCTCAATTTCCGCCCAATGCACTTTTAACACGAAAGTGTTTTATTCCCGGATACACAAAGATTACAATGACCTCATATACGTCACGGGAGTGACGCCTATTCAACGAAGCAAGTGGCCTGTAAAGGGTGCACCCCTGCACAAGGGGTCTTCTTCCGGGGAAGCAACCTTTAGTACTGAAGAGTACCTTAGACTTGGGGTTGTTCGTTTTCGGGTTTTATATTTTAGAACTAAAGGATTTTATGCCGGGATACACCAAGATATTTCACTGATGTTATATCCGTCACAGGAATGACGCCAGTACACCTTTGCCGAATCGAGCCGCCAGCAGGACGTCGCTCACCAAGCCCTACATCAACCCGAAATGTCCAGCAGTCCGTCAAGGCTGATTTGCACCACCTGGTCTGGATGTGCCTCAAATTCTATCGATACCAGCATTTCACTTCTGCACACCCAGATCCCTCAACCCATATCGATCCCCTCACATTAGACGAACCCACCATTCACCTTATCATACCGTTCGCCTCTTAGAGTGGTCTAGCGCGAGTTAGTAAATCCCGCTTATATCGAACAGCGCGAGGATTGTAAAATAGTTCGATATAGCAAAAATTCGATGTAGAAAGGGAAGCAAAAGAAAACTTATATGAGAGCAATCTTGCCGACGGAGTCACGAGCTAACGCTGAGCTCTTACCACCCTGCAGTTCACTATTGATACGACACTTTCTCGGAAAGAAAACATTAATTTATTGGGGCGGAAGAACTGCGTGAGTGTAGCCTGCTTCTTGGAGCACAACGCGTTGCTGGTGACTGCTTGCTCCACGGTATCTAAACAGCCGACAAGAACAAGACCGCTGCCCTCAATGGCACTGCAGTATCGCCGTAGCAGGGCCACGGCAGCAACTTCGCTCGTGCTCGGAAGCGGTACGACAAGCTCAAGACCGCTGCCCTCAATGGCACTGCAGTATCGCCGTAGCAGGGCCACGGCAGCGACGGCTTCGCTCGTGCTCGGAAGCGGTACGGAGTCCTCGGCGTCTTCGACAGAGCGGAGACAAGCATGGATACAAGCGAGTGCAGCGAACCCAGCGAACCCAGCAAGTTTTTTTTTATTTGCGATAGTATGCCCGTTGGCATAAATACTATGCTACAAGTATACACTAACTCCCGTTTCAGCGAGTGGCGCGACTTAAAGTTCGGTGACACCGCAGCCCGCAGCGCCCAATGTGGCACTTTCGGCTCCAACGGCATGAATGCGTGAAGCTGGTCCACTCTGCCTCGGCCGGTTTGGACGAGCCCGAGGTCACGCGGGAGTCGCAAGCGACACCCGCGCCACCATTGCGCGCCGATGTATTGCGGGAAAGCCTGCCGCATGCCTAAGGAGATCGAAAAATCCCGCGCGGGAGAGTTCGATATATCCATTGTGAGCAAAATCGCGTTCGATATAAAAAGTTTTAAATGCATGTAATTTTTACCAGAATTATACAAGGGTTCGATATAGGCAATAATTCGATATATCCGTGTTCGATATAAGCGGGCTTTACTGTACATAGCGATGGCCTACACCAGTGAATAGACAATTCAATGCTGTACAACTGTCCTGTGAAAAAAATGATGCCGCCTCCCGACGACCACGAAGTCATGACGAACCTCTTTCATCCATGAATCCTTCCCTCCGAACTCCCCAACAAAGCCTTCGGCCTTCCCTTTTTCAATAAAAGATTTAACAACAACTTGTCTTCTTCGTTCACGTCTGGTTTACGCCACGTTTTATTTTTTATTTAACTTTGAAAGAGAAGCGGGCACTCGTCGCAGATCGAGACAAGTGAAAGTTTCTCGGGATTTCAGTGTAGCCGGGAAGGCCTCTCAGAAGCGGTTAACAATACGTTGGGATATTTGCGCCCCGTGTGTGACCGCCTGTGGTTGTGCTCCTGTTCTGTTCGTTTTGCCATCCGTCGCACACCCGCAATGAATGTGAGCGTAGAATGGATACCCGTGCGGGGCGAAACCACCGGTATACTAAACCTTGTTAATGAACGGAGGACACCATCGCGCGTTGGGTTCGTTCAAATGCTCCTCGTGATGGGCAGCGGTGGGTAGTACAAGATGAAGGGGCAAGTATTAAACATGCCAGTAGCATGGCATAATTACCGCAATGTTGTATCATCATCGCCATGTCGTCGCAGCTTCAGCGTTCTCTCTAAATTGGTGTTCTCTCTGAAGCAAGCAACGTTAATAGATAAAGGGAATGTATGTATCTATAAATCTTTATTGAAAAAAAGGGGTGGCCGGTGGCCCAAGAAAAAAGGGGGGAATAATCTATGGCCATCGAACAGCGATCAGATAGAAAATAGCATATTGTAGCGTGTTGGTAAAGCTAGAAAGCGCTTTCGATGACTAAGCTCCACTGAGTACAGGGAGAGTCAAAATGGTGACACAGATGGCGGAAAAACACCGGCATAAGGGCCTTCGTCCTTCTTTTCTTTTAGACCTCTCTCGCGATAACGTTAGGGAGATTGACCACATCGCCAGTGTAATTAGTGAGTCCGTGCAGCTCCAATGGTCCTGCTTAAGATGACACCGCGACAATATGCAGCATCCGGACTATTCGTAAACGTTTTCTCGCGTTCGTTGCGGCCAAAAAATAAATGTTTTCCTCCTCCTTCTCCTCCTCCTCCTCCTCCTCCTCCTCCTCCTCCTCCTCCTCCTCCTCCATTACTATTAATGAGAAATGCAGCGGGTGGGTGCACAATGTCTCGACACGCCCTCTCACCGCCCTTATGCAGGCATATATTCTCACTACCTTGACGGGTCATCGATAGCAATGCCGCATTCACCAGCAAAAGCAACGGAATGACTTTTCTCCAGCTCCTCCTGGTAACCATCTCCCCTTGAGGCTTGCTTCGAGTTCAAATTTACCGCTAACAGAGACGCCAGCAATGATGACAGAGGCGTTGGATGGCATGCACGGGCGCTCGGGCAGGCACAGTTGCTGTAGACTTGGAACGTTAGCGTTCGCGACTTTGTGCAGAGATTTTAGCGCCACTCTTTAGTTAGAGGAGCAGATACGCGTTGATAATCTTCCTCATTTCTTATTACGGCTAGCACCATCAAAGCAGAATAAGGGGAAGGGACTGAGAATGTACAGACATTCCTCCTCGATACACTGCAGCCGATGGCATCCTACCTTGTACCTGCAGACGCTTCCGCAACACTGAAGTACAGGGGACACCTTCCTTTTATTTTAGTGGCTGTTTTTTTGTTTTTAACTGCGGAGCCGTTTGAGCTTGAGCTTGCTCCGGTGGCGTTAGCGAAAAAAAAACTAAGAAAAAAGTAGTGCGCCGCCTGTAAAGGGTGCACCACCGCGGATATAGTATTATAACAGGGAAACCAGCTTTCGTGCCTGCTTGAGTGTGAGCTGTTGCGTACGGGAAGGCCGACCCGAGCCGAGCTCCGTCGCTTCCGACATACGTGTGGTAGCGTGGTTTGAAGCGAGCGGCCAGCCAATGTTGCAGCCGTGAAGAAGTCCAGAAGCCGTAGGCTAACGTAACTGTTCACTTCATAGCGAGAGGTGAGCCGAAGCCAAAGAACAATGCCCTGACGGGCGAGGTAACAGTTCAGGACTCGAGCAGAGTGACAGCATTGATTCACTGCTCAAACAGGAATGGGTTATAGTGCTTGAGGGGTTCCTATGTATACCCAAAAGCGCCAACGGTCAAAACAGCGTTCCCTCTAGATTGTGCACACGCCACGGACGTTACAGACACACACAACACTCTTTACAAAGTTCGTGAGCAGACGGTAGTAGCGGCGCACGCTGAGTCCGAGAGAGGGGAGAGAGGTCTCTCCAGAGAACGCGGGACTTCTGTGTCCTTGAGGCAGGTCTGGGCCTGTTGCGTCGGCACGCCATCGAATGTTGATCGCGCCGATAGATAGGCGCCAGAGATCCTGGGCTTGTCGAGACGTGAAAGCGTGAGTCACCGACAGGGAGGTCTGCCTGAAAGGCGCACGTAGTGAGGCTTCGCCGCACAGCCGAGGAGCATTGAAACGAAGCCTAACGGCGGGCTCAAACGTTGTGTCTATCCA
The DNA here is from genome assembly GCF_048455015.1 of Haemaphysalis longicornis. Taxonomy (NCBI): domain Eukaryota; kingdom Metazoa; phylum Arthropoda; class Arachnida; order Ixodida; family Ixodidae; genus Haemaphysalis; species Haemaphysalis longicornis. Next base: position 90,923,997 of record NW_027526225.1, on the reverse strand, counting down.
GCAAGGCGAATTACCTAGAGTGAAGGAATATAAATATTTGGGAGTGTGGATAAACGAAGGGGATAACTACTTAAGTACTCACGAGGAGCAACTTAAGGTTAAGGGAAAGCGAAACGCAGCTATAATGAAGCATAGAGCTCTGTGGGGGTATAACAAATATGAAGTAGTAAGAGGAATGTGGAAAGGAGTAATGGTTCCGGGTCTCACGTTTGCGAATGCTGTACTCTGCTTAAAATCAGACGTTCTATCAGGCCTTGAAGTAAACCAGAGAACGGTAGGACGTTTGGCCTTAGGCGCGCATGGAAAAACAACTAACGAAGCAGTTCAGGGAGATATGGGCTGGGCGTCGTTTGAAGTTAGAGAAGCTCAGAGTAAAATATGCTTTGAGATGAGGTTGAGGGCAATGGATCAACGAAGGTGGGCAACTAAGGTTTTTAGGTACCTATACTTGAAAAGCGTGGACACGCAGTGGTTAAGAAAGACTAGAAGGCTAACGATGAAATACGGAAAGAACAGTGGGGAATCCAAAACAGCCAGGGTAACCAAAAAAGAGGCAAGGCAGATTGAAACGAATAAATGGAGGGAAAAAATGGAAGCTAAAATGTCGTTAGAGATGTACAGGGCTGAGAAGATGAACACCAGAAAGGAAAATTTCTACGATAATTCCCAGGGCAGTGCTTTGCTTTTTGAGGCTAGAGCAGGTTGCCTGCGAACTAAGAGTTTTGTGGGGAAGTATTCACAAAATGAGGGGGTATGCGTGGTCTGCGGAAAAGAAACAGAAACTATGCGGCACATCGTGTTAGAATGTGAGGGTATCCATCCAAATCTACATGAAGGGAATATTGGGCTTTCAGAAGCCCTAGGATTTAAGGGTATCACAGAGGAAGTTACCTTCAAGGCTGTCGAGGGGACGAAAAGAAGATTAGAATGCTGGTGGACGAAAAGCAGAGAGGGGAATATTGCCTAGGACAGTTACCACCTGTAACAGGAAAAAAAAAGTATTTTGTGCCTAATAAGCTTTTTGTGCCTGCCCTAAGCAGCGCTAGTATTAAACCAAAAGTGTAAAACATATGTATATTAGTCCTTTTTGGTAAGATGACATGTCATCACCCCGATACAAAGGGGAAACCAATAGAAATCATCATCATCATCATCATCATCATCATCATCATCATCATTATCATCATCGTAACAGAGCACAAGGAACATATGCGTATGCGCACTCTTTACTATACCTTTTTAAAGGTGATGGTCTTTTCTTGGCCAACTAAAACTAATAAAAACTTCCGCAGGTGGCACCAGCGGTGCAAGGCTGGCGAAACAGCGGAGCTGGGGGTCGACCTAGCCTCCTCCCTGCTCGCATCCGCTGTTAGCGTGGGGGACCAACCGGAACGGTCTTGTAAGATCCTGCTAAACTTGGCCTTACCCCTCATCACTTAGCCTAACATAGCATGAGCATCGCAAAACTTAACAAAACTTAGCAAAGCCTAGCAAAACCTAGCAAGCCTTAGCAAATCCGGAAGAAGCTAAGTCGACCCTCAGCTCCGCTGTTTTTTCCAGCCTTGCATCACTAGTGCAAGCGGCGCCATTTTTTTTTTGCCTCCGCCTGAAAACCGGCCGCCACGTCCTTGGGCTTTTAAACAGCGCAATGCCTTTGCCTCTGATTGCGGGTAGAAGGGACATTTTAACCTGGTTGGTTCACAGTTACTTTATTCACGAGAAAATCAAAGCCCCTTTCTTGGATAAAAATGGTTAAAACGCGAAACCTTCTCCCATGCGACCTGGGCCAAAGTGAAAGTCCAAAATCCAAAGTGCCTCAAGCGTGTCGGAATCGGGTAAACGTCGGCTTCATAACCCGAGGAACCCACGTTCGATTGTGACCACGGGAAGCGTTTTTTTATTGATGCGCTTGGCGTGCATTCGCTTGTCATTATCATCGTTTTGGGAAACCCATTGTGTAAAGTTTGTCTTTCCGAACGACGGCATCAGTGAGGCACATAATTCTTCGATTTAAAGGTCGGTAGTTTACCGTGAGCAGCAAACAATGCGCGACTTCAGCAAGAAGAAGGGACCGTGCCGGTCAGTAAAGTGTGGCCTAAACGATTGGCAAGTTCTCTCAACCGTCGTCGTCTCTGGCGCGGTGAATGCATCCTATGTTCCTTTACCCCAGGCGCACTATCCACGCCTCTCATTAAGAGATCAATTAAAAAGAGACATCAGTTCAATCATTACACTATGCATGAGTAAGTTGAATAAGATAACCCCATCACCCCCCACCCTCGCTTTACCAGTTATCCAAAAAAGATTAATAACGACATTCCCCGGGCATGAAATTAAGTATACTAGGCGCTGCGGCATGCACCCCGCGGACATCAGCGGGCTGCAGATGCTAATGATTTTAATGATGATTATAACTCAGGAGGCGACTGCGTGGACGTAGCAGTGTTATCTCACCTGTTCTCACTCATTTAAAAATGCATGCAAAGCACCATGATGAGGGGCCGTATGGTTAACTAAGGGATAAAATGTGGAAGATGCTATTTCGGGTTGCCGACTGATGATGATGATGATGATGATTTATATTGGTTTTCCCTTTGTATCGGGGTGATGACATGTCATCTTACCAAAAAAGGACTAATATACATATGTTTTACACTTTTGGTTCAATACTAGCGCTGCTTAGGGCAGGCACAAAAAGCTTATTAGGCACAAAATACTTTTTTTTTCTGTTACAAGTGGTAACTGTCCTAGGCAATATTCCCCTCTCTGCTTTTCGTCCACCAGCATTCTAATCTTCTTTTCGTCCCCTCGACAGCCTTGAAGTTAACTTCCTCTGTGATACCTTTAAATCCTAGGGCTTCTGACAGCCCAATATTCCCTTCATGTAGATTTGGATGGATACCCTCACATTCTAGCACGATGTGCCGCATAGTTTCTGTTTCTTTTCCGCAGACCACGCATACCCCATCATTTTGTGAATACTTCCCCACAAAACTCTTAGTTCGCAGGCCGCTCGCCTAAGCTGGCCGCTCGCCAAAGCTGGCTTCTCCTCTAACAGCAGAGCTATGTAACGAAACCAGCTTTAAAAAAAAACGGGGAATGCGTGATTTATTTGATGCGCGCCGAATCGTTCACCGCTGTGAGTCATCGCGCAAAAGTTTATTTGCAGAGATAGGCTGCCCATGTGCTTGGTTTGTATGCGTGAGCCATCTGCAGACTCCTACTTTTTTAAAGAATAGCGGAACGGAGCTCATCCCACGAAACCACGATAGCCGGTTTCACAGTTAAACTCAGAGTGATCCACAAATGCGCCAAGCCTGCCCTGAAACAAAGATTTATCCAGGCTTATTCGGCAGCCATGCAAAAAATTAGGGAGTAGACTACTCTACTTCACCGTAATAAAGTTTAGACCGAGTCCTCTTCAGATTAGACGCCTTAAAACAGCACCGCCATTTGGTATGCCCCCACGGGAAGCAAATAGAGTTTTCTCGCGGTTAAAGGAAGGACAGTGACAATTGTTCTCACTGGTTTTGACGATGGGTGTTTGAAACACTAAGATGAAGTGTTATCTAATCTCTTTTCGTCCTCAATATTAACACTGTAATGATAGTTTTGCAGCACACTAAGATGAAGTGTTATCTAATGTCTCTTAGTCCTCAATATTGGCACTGTAATGATAGTTTGGGAGCACACTAAGATGAAGTGTTATCTAACGTCTCTTCGTCCTCAATATTGGCACTGTAACCATAGTTTGGTAGCCTTCGGTAATAACCTAAGCTGCCGCAAGAAAAGCTGGTGGCCGGCTCTACTCCGCAGCAACAAAGAGAGTTCCTTTCCAGCCTCGCCCGTAATCATTTCGTAATGGGCGGCCATCCCGTTTGAAGGGGCCGCAATGCAACAGCTTCGTCCACTGGTCGCCAATCGGCAGCGACTGAAGTATTCCCGTGGGTGTTACGTGTGCCCGGCCAGGCAGATGCCGCTTCCGCCGTTTCGACGGTAACAGCCCTGCGGGCCAACGAAGGACGCGGTACAAACAAACGACCTACAGATAAATGAGCCGCACAGCCCGAAGGGGGAAGGTGGGAGGGGGCCGTGCTGCCGCTGGAGAAAAGAGCCGTCCCGGACGGAAACACTGAGGCAGCGGCCCGGGGCCCATTGGGCAATAGTTGGAGCATTTTTTAACGACTGCTGGCGCGGAGCGGGCAAAGGAGGTCGTGTTGGAGAGAGAAAGGCCGATTCTGAGCCAGTTCTGGGTCACTTGCCTGCTCCCGTGGCCGTTTTTTGAGAACAGGCTCGAGAAATAAAAAAAAAGTGTAAAAGAAACGGCGTCTGTTTTCTTTTGTTTTTCTCTACTCGCGCGCGAACTTTTCGCCGGGCCCGCAGGCCGTGCTTGCCGTTCGTTGCTCACGCGAAGAGGAGAGGGCGCCTGGTGCCGTCTTATAAGGAGAGCCGGGGACCCCCGGCTTAGCCGCGGCTGCCAGCGAACCCTTCCCCTCCCTCCGGGATAAAGTTACCGCGTCTCCCTCTCCTCCGGCGCTCTCTTCGCCCCCTCCTCCCGCTCTTCCTCCTCTCGAGCATCCCTCTTCACGAGCATCCCCCCCCCCCCCCCCCCTCGCTTCGGAAGATGCTGCGTCTGTTTTCGTTTTGCGGTGCTCTTCGCTCGCTGCCGGCGAGTGGTTATTTAGGATTTCCGAAGTCGTATTTCTAGCAGCGCGCGCGGGTTCGCCCTGACCACGTGCGCGACGGCGCATGCCTCTGCCACGAGCGGGGGACGGGCCGGCAGTGCTGCGCCGGGTCCTGCCCCGAGAACACTGCAAGTGGACGGACGGCGGGGCAAATCGAGGCACGACTGGAACCATCTTGGTTCCCGAAACCCGTCACACCGCCGTTTCGGCGCGCAGTGTGAAAGCGACGGCACGGCGAACTGAAACACCTCTGACAGGTCTAGCGAGATCAGCACAATGTTCATTCGTATTAAATAAAATTTTCCCCGCTTCGATAGAACGATGCATGAAACGTTTTAGGAAGGTAGTCAGCCAGCTTGGCAAGCTATACTTAGAGTCAGCGCCTCCTCGGGAGATATTCAGACGGGGCTGTGTTTTTCAATACCCTCATGCCGGGCGCGGTAGTTTCTTTGCGGGTTGCGCTTAAAATTAGATAACGCGCGTTCCGAAGGGTGCGCTGCTTTTGCACTCTTGGTGCCTTCCGTTTACCCACTTGACACTTCTACAAGCGGGTACAAAGTCTTCCTCCTTCTTCTCTCCCTCTCGCCTACCTCTCCCTCACTCACTCCGACAGGAGAACTTTTTGGTTAGGCTTTTCCTTCGGCGCCGAGACGCGTCGTCTGGCGTTCCGGGGCGGCGGGCGTAGGTGTGGTGGGGGCGAGGAGGAGGAAGGGAGAAGGGGAAGAGAAGGGGCGGAAGCCGCGTAGTGCTGCCTCGGACGACGACGTTTTGCCCGGGACTCGTGCTGGCCGCGGCTCTTTTTCGGCCGCTCGAGAGAGCGATACCGCGTCCCCGCTGTGCCGTGTGCTTGCTGTGTGTGTGCCTGTGTGTATCCCCGTGTCCCGCCCGCGTCGGCCTCCCAACCTTTCTACGAAAACCGCCGATACGATCCGAGGAGAGCAGCCCAATCGATTGCTCCAAGACGAAGAGTTTTAGCGAATAGAGGTGAGTTTGCTTCACGCGTGCAGCCAACTTCCGGCCTGCTTCGGACCACACGCCGGGGCCCGCGTGGGCTACCGGCGTGTTTGAAAGGTGTGGCGGCCGCCATGTTGCCGGTCAACTCCATAGCGAGCACGGCGTCTTCTTGCTCTCATCTTTGAACGATCGGCTCTTTTCTCGGATGTGTGGCTTCTGCTACTTAATAATTAACCCCATCCACCTGACAGCTCGGTTCAGCCGCGCTCAGCAATACCCCGACCGCTGTCAAATGCGACTGCTGGTCGGTGTACACGGCAAGCTTGCCGTGTCCCGCGAGGTTTAAAATTGGGTCTAAGTACTCGTGCATATCGTTTGAATAACGCGCGTAATGCTCATTCTCGCCGTTCTGACAGATTTCGTGACGTATCACGCGTGATGCCGCATAGCGCTCGACGAGTGCCGCAAAGATGGCGCCGCCCACGTGCTCGAATGGTTGCAGACGACACCTTTCCCAGGTCACGTGCGCAAAGTGCCTTGCGGGACGTGCGCAGCTATTCGCCGGGACTTAGTCGGCGGAACGTGCAGGCCGTTCTGAAAGGCAAACCTCTATAGTTAGGTTTTGCAAACCAAGCCGGCGCTCACGCCGCCGGGATTTATTTTGGGTTCCTCGTGACGCCACCTTCATTTCGGGGCCTCAGAGATAGGACTGTTTTCTGTCCACCAGGTATCCGAGGACCCAGCTTCCTGTGGGGGCAATTAACAAGTTCAGAAAATTAAAGCGGATTGTTGGCAGGAACCTTGACACTGCGGCGGTTTCTTCGCGCAGAGCCAGCTGGAATAGAACCAAAAAATAAATGGGAAAAGAAGCGGAAACAGGAAATCTGGCCGGGTAAATTCTAAACAAGAAGAAACAATACTGCTAGCAACGGATTTGTGTATCCCACCTTGTTACTAAGTATCACAAGGCTGATTTCTTTTCGAACGCATTCGGAAGGACACAGAAGGCAAATACAGGTTTTTGTATATTATCATAGCCCATATATAGCGAACCCGGTTTTAACGAAATAGCGGCTATAACGAACAGATCTTCGTTTCCCGTCACCATTTGGATACATAGATTTTGTGCCCACGTATAGCGAAAAGTGGATATAACGAACTGATTTCCGTTTCCCGATGTATTCGTTATAAGCGGGCTCGACTGATGTCTTCTGCCCCTCAAAGAGACCGCAAAGACAACATATAACTTCGCTCTGATTGAATGGTAGCGAATTATCAGCTACTTTCCCGTCCTTGACTTGTGACGTCATTTAAGACTTATTTTACACCTTACTAAACATCAGTTAAAATAGTACCGTGAGGTTGCTGTTATAACTAATTGGGCTTTAGATTCCAAATAACGCTTTTTTGCGGCGACAAGACAAGCAACAAATGGATACAAGGCAAGGGCGCATGGGAAATTAACATGAATCGAAAACGAACATGGAGTTTACCGACTGGCCGTTACGGCTGCTCCCACGAGCATGTCACAGAGCCAAGTACGCCATGGTACGGTACAGGAAGTAGTTAATATAAACGTTGCCCCATTAAACGCTAATTTCCAAAGGGATTGCGGAACGTTTCCCGCCGAACACAATTGTAGGGAGGTACGGGTGTCCCAGGATTACGAGTGAAGCACTGTTTTATGCAGTCTTGATGGCTCCATTTAAGCATCGAAATGAAGGCTGGACTCCATCGTGCCGGTCCTCTGGCATGTGCAGTTTTCCGACTCATCGCAATTCTTTCAGAAGTAATTACTCTGCAGTTATTCAGCGTAATTTAAAGAATTTAGGCACTGCTAATACTGAGGGCACCAGCTTGCATTGTGCGGAGTTTCAAGTTTTGTGCGTAACTTTATTACGTTCCAGAGCCGAGAAAACTATGCCATTGCGATGAATGGGTGGTAACTTTTGACAGCGAGTACGGCAAAAACTACTTAAAGTTCTGAAAAGATTTTTCACGGTGTTCATGTCCAAGTCGACTCCCTGTTCCGTGCGAAATATCACTTTCCTGAAGCGGTTCCACTAGGTTCCTGAGAATTCAAAATTTTGACCGAGGAAGCTGGGGATGCATGCACAAAAGCACACGCAGCCTTGTATAGGGTGGTAACTTCCAAGGAAGACTTTTCGCAGGCTACAGAACACTTTCGAGGAGTTAGGTCGCACGGAAGGTTCGTAAATTTGTCAGAAGCGGCGTCACTCCATTCACACGGTAGGCGGCAGCCACTCGCATCTGTGACCATCAAACGGACGGGTGAGACTTGTATCAATTGGTTTACCGAATCGCTTTGTGAAACAGTTGTTCCTGCTGGCACGTCCCGGAAATGTGTAAGGGGCACTCAAGGGAACACACGTATACACAGTGAGCCCGCCTACAGCCTAGCGTAAAGACACTCATAGGAAGCTGGGGTACGGCGCTTCACCCGCCAAGAATCGCCACTGGGGTGCGCTGGAGGTGCCGTTGAGCAACCAGGAGTGCATAGATTGTTGTAAAAGGGAAGCGAACAGCCACGCCGAAGAACACCCCGATGGTGCTTAGTGTCACGTATACGCGTTGTGGACACTGAAGCCAACAGCATTCGCCGCCCTGCCTGAAAAGTGTCCTGGATGATTATGATTGTGGATGCGACTTCGAGAAGTTCAGCACTTCATTTTTTAAGGCGAAACCCATTAGGAGCTGGGGCTGTCGGCGCCTCCTGTCGTCGTCGTCATAATCGTTGTTCATCTCGTGCAGTCACGGTACTGAAACACCGGGAAACTAGTTTAGGCTTCGCGCTAGAACGTAGTGCGTACTAAAAAATCACCGGGACACTCCTTTACGCCTCGCGCTAGAGAGCTTCGTGCTTCAAAGACAAGATACTTTTACAGCAAAGCTGTATACCTCTACCCTCCAACGGTTTCATCTCCGTTGGCAAAAACGCCAACAATACACGTATAAATTGCATGCTCCGACCCTCCCCAGGTTTCACGTTAGTGGAGATGGCTCGGGATTTTTTCTTATTAAGTATCAAAATTTGGGCTACGTGCATCTGTGATGAGTGTGTTTGTGTCGGTAAAGGCACGTTTTCGCGGCTGATTGCGCGTTGGAGATTTTTCAGGATAGAAGCGTCAGTTCGACTTTTTTTTGTTACATAGGATGTTGGACTGCTCTTTTCGCGCTTGTGTGGTCTATCAGGATATACTAACCAGCTCGCAACCATACGTTATTAAGGAATCATCTTGTGTTAGCGTCGGCGGCGGCGCTGTTTCTAGACAGGATACGATTTGCGGGGAAACCAACGTTCTTGGGAAAGCTCTGTACCTCTCAGTACAATGTAGATATTTTAGAAAAATTCAGTGCCATTCCAGTCTGTGAAAGTGGATGACCAACGGAGCTGTTTTTGAATTACCATGGTAACAGGACTGAGGTCCTCGGGAAACCACAAACGATCACACAACGCAGAAGCGAAGCTCGGTGTTCATGGCCCGATCGTCTTCGGTGGCTTCCTTCCGGAGCATTGGCTATTTTTATGTATGAATGTCACGTCAATCCATCAAGCGGACAGGACACACATAAAAAAATGTGTTTGATTCCTCTGTCATAGGAATCGGTTAAGCACGAAAATGAAATGTGCAGCGAAATCTGCAGCTGAGCATGATTTGCGGTTCGGTGGCTGTCTTGTGGGTGTGCTTGGCGAGCGACGTCCTGCTGGCGGGTCGTTTGGGCAAAGGTGTACTGGCGTCATTTTCGTGACGGATATGACAGTATAATATTGGTGTGTACCGGCATAAATCATTTTCGTGTTAAAATATAAAACCCGAAAACGAACAACACGAAGTATAACGTACTCGTTAGTCCTAAAGGTTGCTTCCCCGCAAGAAGACGCCGTGTGCAGGGGTGCACCTTTTACAGGCCGCTTGCTTCGTTGTACTGGCGTCACTTCCGTGACGGATATGACGTCGCCAAATTGCTTGTGTACCCCGGAATAAAACACTTTCGTGTTAAAACATTTAATTGACGTTGACGGTATTTCACAGCACGAGGCAATTTACTGTACAAAGTCAAAGCAGTGTTCTCGCTGTTTGAGTTCGCGCTAAAGTCCTAAGTACGTAGCAGCCTGACGTTACGGTAGATGTCTTGCGATGCTTGTATGGCTCAAGGTGATCGTCGCGTCTCGTAGGGCTTGCAGGTAGTGAGCCATAGGGGCATTCTTGAACTGGCGTCGGTGCGTTGCCCGAGCGTCCCAGCCCGACAGCTTAGCTTAGGAGGAGGAGGAACAAACTTTTATTGAAAAACAAGACTTTTTGGTGTCGCTGATGGGTGGGGTTCCTAGTCCAGGACTCCACTGAGTCTGGCCTTCTCCCGGGCCTGGTTGACTAGATGAAGCTGGTCTTCCAGGCTCGAGCTGGCCAGGGCTGCCTCCCATAGCTCAAGTTTTTTCTCTGGTGTTGTGTATTCACGCCAATTGCTGTTGCACTCCCAGGTGACGTGGTATAGTGAGGAAGTTCTGCCGCAGGTTAGACATTCTGGTCGGCATTTTCCTGGCTAAATAAGGCTATGCCTGTGGAGGTTTGGATAAGTATTCGTTTGAATCTGTCTCCAGGAGGTGGCTTTTATTGCGTTTAGCTTTTTGTGAGGGGGCGGGTAGAGTGTCCTGGCTGCCCTGAGTGCTTCCAGTCTTTCCCCATAGCCGTTGGGAAGGGGGGTGAAAAGCGGCGTGCTGTCAAGAACCCTTCCGTAAACTGGAGCCGCCGATGGGGCGTTGCCAAGGGAGTGTCCCTCCAGGGTCGCAGCCTGGAAATTGTGGCGCTGTCAGACTTTGTCCATGGTCTGAGAGAGCCGGAGTTCGTTCCAGGAGCGCAGCCTGTTGTTGTTGTTGTTCCTTAGAATACGGCACGCACTCATTCAGGGGATCGGACAAATATCAGAGCTTGGAAAAGAAAAGAAGTTTGTTATCTAATTAGGGGGACTGTACAATGATAATTTTACAAGGCTGGAAATCATTTTGGATTGATAAATTAGGGAAAAAAACTGAGAAAATCAAAGTGCAGGGAAATATGGGTAATTATACAGAGAATCGATTAGTATTCGCAATTAAGCTTCTCGGCTTTTCGGCTAAGATAAAAGTGTAGCGTAGCCTGGTCACTCGTCTTCTTCCTTCTCCTCTTTTTCTTCCTCTTCCGAGTCCTATCATACCCGTCCTGTGGTATTGGCTCTCGTTGATTTTGCATGACTTACTTCATCTTCTGCGGTTGCTTCCGTACTCTTTCGGGGAGTCGCTCATGACAATGAATATGCTTCACGGTGCAACCCTTAATGTGAGAAAGCCAGCTTACAAAAACCAAGCTTACACCTATGTTGCTCAAGTCGGCTTCACATTAAAACATAAATGCACTGCTGGAAAGAGATTTTTAATGGGGCATTATGCATCACCTTATATCAAAATATGAAGAGAGCGAATGGGCAAGTGTGCACGTGCGGTCAGGCATGGACGTGCAGAGAACACCCCACCAGGGGCTTAGAGAGCAAGCGGATTTTCTCGTCCTACGGACACAAAAAAAGGGCGCAGTTGGCTCATAAAAGCTCGACCGCAAAACTACACCCGATTGGCCACTATGACAACACCAGGATTGCTCCGAGTTTCAAATTATTGTTATAATTAGTTAGGAGGGGTGTAGTAGTTTTTCCATTCCAGCCGGGTCTCAACAGATGAGTTCTTAGTGAAGAGAGTCGTCGAAGAAAGCGGCTGGAGCTCGTGTCTTCCGGAGAGAGTGAGAGAGAGAGGGAGGGGAGGAGAAGGAGAAGGGCAATGGATCAACGAAGGTGGGCAGCTAAGGTTTCTAGGTACCTATACTTGAAAAGCGTGGACACATAGTGGTTAAGGAAGACTAGAAGGCTAACGATGAAATACGGAAAGAACAGTGGAGAATCCAAAACAGCCAAGGTAACCAAAAAAGAGGCAAGGCAGATTGAAACGAATAAATGGAGGGAAAAAATGGAAGCTAAAACGTCGGCAGAAATGGACAGGGCTGAGAAATCGAACATCAGAAAGGAAAATTTCTACGATAATTCCCAGGGCAGTGCTTTGCTTTTTGAGGCTAGAGTAGGTTGCCTGCGAACTAAGAGTTTTGTGAGGAAGTATTCACAAAATGATGGGGTATGCGTGGTCTGCGGAAAAGAAACAGAAACTACGCGGTACATAGTGTTAGAATGTGAGGGTATCCATCCACTTTAAAGCTGTCGAGGGGGCGAAAAGAAGATTAGAATGCTGGTGGACGAAAAGCAGAGAGGGGAATATTGACTAGGACAGTTACCACCTGTAACAGGGAAAAAAAAGTATTTTGTGCCTAATAAGCTTTTTGTGCCTGCCCTAAGCAGCGCTAGTATTAAACCAAGAGTGTAAAACATGTGCATATTAGTCCTTTTTGGTAAGATGACATGTCATCACCCCGCTACAAAGGGAAAACCAATAGCAATCATCATCGTCATCATCATAATCAGGAGTAAGAGAAAAGAACAGGGAAGAGAGAGATATATACAACATTTCAATGAGCCCGATAATGGGAGTGCAGCCCTAGCCCAAGAATCAATGTGTTGCCCCAGCCATCTTGGCCCGAGTCACCAAGAGAGTCTGGTCCTCCATTTGACAGCTGGTCGACAGAGTCACCCACAGCTCTGGAAAGTAATTGGTGGAGAGCGGTGGTGGGGCTGGGCTGCGACAGCGTTCCAGAATTGTATGTTGGAGGGTACCTAGTTGGGGACAAAATTTGCATAGCGCGGTGTACGGTGTAGGAAAAAATAAATGCATTCGAACTATTCCGAACCGGAACTACCCCGAAACAAATTGAATGACGTTTAACTAATCAGATGACCTAATAACGATGGAGATTGCTGACTGGCTAGTAGGTACACGTTACTTTTAACAAAACGGGGCGAAAACAGGACAGAAGAACAGGCCCAGACAACCCAAGCGCTGTCGAAAAACAGAGCGTGTTTTATTGCGGTATAAAAATATACGTAGAAATGTGAAACATTCATGAGCCATCGGTATCACTTCTTGAGAAGGAAATTGTCTACATATTGTGTTAATTTACAGTGCAACGACACACAGCAGATGCCTTGATTTTACGGCTTCTTGCTATCATTCTGCTGTGTAAATATTGTTTTTTTTTCTTGGAATTTACGTTCCTACCACAGCAAACCGCGCTTAGCCATTTCTCAGCGTTCGCTTGGCGTGGCTGCCTCCTTTCGCCCTGTTTTTGTTGTGTTTTCTTAGAACTAACCGTGGGGAGTTTTATCTCAACCGGTGTCATCGGCACTTATCCGTCTTGGCGCACTGCCACCCGAGTTCCACTTACCCATAACGCACCAGCGATGGCTACTCACCTGACTGGACTGCGCGCTGCTTTTCGCTATACCCTAAAGCAGCCGGCCAATAAATGGGCAGTGTCCCCTGGCTCCCAGTCAGCCCTCGAGAGCTTAGCAAGGGTGCTACCGAAAGAGTGGATGACATGGGAGATGTATTTTCTGCATCTGCAAGCAATTCAAAGGCGGCGCAGCGTAGAACTGTAATGCTTTACTGCTCACTGCGGAATAATCGCCGGTAATGTCGCAGCTGTCAAAGCGTCCTCATCTGCCAACGCCATCTCTGTTCAGTCTCTGCCAATTCCATTCCTAGACGATTGCCTGGTAAGCGCAGCGCTGTATTTGGGCTGACACAGGCCACCAATACATGCATACGCATACAGTTGAGCCCAAATGCGTCTTTAGGGTGCCCAACAAGCGCGAAGATGCCGCCTGACATTCCTCTTCAAAATTCAGCAGGCCTTCGTTGGTAACGGAAGGGCGGACGCCCGTTCGGCCCATCAAAGAAAGGCGACCATACACATGCCATTATCTAGGACGGACTCAGCTAGGGTTCCCATCACACTTGCCCAGGTAACAACAAAGTGTCTAGATGGTCAATCGAAAAATATACCTTTCGGTGGCGTTGACAGTGTCCCCTGCGGTCTACCGTTCGATGCCGTCTCTGCCTGGGGGTGCCATTCCCGAATGCGTACTCCTACTTAATATGAGTGCAGCAAGTGAGGAGTATATACGCCACGTTTTATGTAAGCGATCACGTTACTCGCCTAGACTTTCAGCGGCCATTTTATGAGGAGAGGATGTCACTGGCCTTCTCTTTGACAGGCCCACAAGGCGACTGAGGCACTCATGCGCTCCCCTCAAGCGACCAACTTGAACGCGCGACTGCAGAAGCAGACTCCAGTGACAATCACTCAACTCGAACGTTTAGCTCCACAACACTGGGTACACTTGCCTACACTCTGCTCCGACCTTTCTCTTTTGTTTGACCGCCTTCCCAAGTGTGTCCATTTTTCTTTTTCTACGTGCAGGAAAACAAACCAGGACCCGGCCAGGTTAAAGTTCCTTCCTTCTTTTTACCTCCTCCGTTCCTTTCTCATATCATATAAGGGGCTTGTCACCTGCGCATGCTCAAAAGTTACACGGCCAAGACGGGCACTCGTAACATTTCTGCGTATGCCACGTGACGTGGGCAGTTTTGGGTCCGTGGGCGGGACCGTTATGGTGTTCCTCCGAAGCACAGGCTTAGACGGAGTGTGACAAACTTCATTGCCGAAGTCTATGTATGTGTTCGAAAATTCGTAAGAATCATCTGACTTCGAAGTTTTATGTATTGTTTATTTCTTATATATTTTTATCTTTCCTCACATGGCGTAGCAAGCTAGGCACTGGGTTACATCGCCTACACGCACACGCACGCACGCATGCACGCTCTCGCTATCTATAAAACACAGTTTTGATAAGAATAACACGAAGCCACGGATAGTCTTTGCAAGTGTAGTCCTTCCAAGTTTCAGTGTGCTGATGAACCCAAAAGTGGTAAATCGCAAGTGATAAGCAATCGTATTTTGTTTATCGCAGTCGTTTGGACAGCACGCTATCAGTACACTCGTAAAGATAGAAACAATCTTATGCATAGGCGTGTATCGCAATCAAAAGTTGCAGAGGGTGTCTAAGCATGCTTATGAGAGGAGGACGCGAAAGCGTGCGAGCGATTGACTTTCGGACGATGGAGTCTCCATAAACTTCTGCCATACGATCCATGCCTGTGCCTCCGGCTCAAACTACGCGCCTTAGGCCAGCTTACGCCACCTAGTGAATTGGCCACGAGGCAGTGCCGAACTCAGTTCACAGCACCATGTTTGTGCACATTGGGTTGAAACTACAGGCGAGGGTACGGCGAGCGCCGTACCCTTGCCTTAAGGTACGGCGAGCGCCGTGTTCTGAGTGGCGTCGGAATGGCGTATCGTTAATATCACTTCTGCTGCCGTCCGTCTCTGCTTTTCATTCCCGTCTCTGCTACGAGCGGTTTCCCCGCGGATGCGCAAGTTCACCTTTTCACCGGAGACGCACCCCCTGCGACACAACCCTCGAAGCGCATCGCGTGGTTCGCCGGTCCACTCTCGGCGCTGCGCACAAGGCCCCGTTTTCAGTCGTTCTGCTCAACCATGAGCGGCGGCGACCGCGGCGGTTGCGGCCGATCAGCTGATCGGCAGCCGAACATCCCCGCAGCTTACCGCGCATGCGCCGCGGAGTCGTCTCGGGCTATGTGACTCGTCTAGCGCCGCGTTCGCCGTGAATGGAAGCGAGGCCAGGCCTCCTCCTGTGAGCGTTGCACGGGACCGAAAGGCTTTGAGCTGCGGTCGGCAACACAGCCATATCAAAGGTTAACCAAGCGAAACCAAGACTCAGCCAGACTAGGCCGAGCTTTTGCTTTGCATATTTAAAGTTAGCTGAGTTAAGCCGCAGCCATTTTTTTGTTTAATTAGACGACCGCTCGGATGACGTCAGTTACGAGCCCGGCTGGAGAAAGCGCCGGAATTACGGGAATGAGCCTAGTATAACGCTCTCGCGTTAAATCAGTTGTGCACGGACATGAACTTTGCGGCTCTGCTGGTGAACGACGGATGAGTGTACTTCCCACAGTAAGAAGAAGCCATTTAACAACGAAGCACCGTTGTGCACTTTGCACAGACATGTTACATTGAACAAATTTTTGCAATGAACCAACACTGTGACTTTATTTCACGGACGGGAAGACTGAAAAGGGCTCTCGGGTTCGCGCCGACCGAAAAAAAATTCCCCCGCATTTCCCCGAGGGGGAGAATGTGAAAGTGCGAATGCACGGTTGTCGGCCCGCTTGCGGCGCTTGCGCTCGGCCCCCGCAGCCCACCCCCTCGCCGCCTTCTCTTCCATCTCTTCCATCGGGTTTGTAGTATCACGTGTACACCACGCAGTTATCAAGCCGCTATAACGCCGCTGAGTCGCCAACGCACGCCGCTGACGACGTAGTTTGAATGCGTTAAAGATATAAGGCGCGTCTAACACTGATATCACCGTCGCGTCTGTGGCTTGGTCGGTAGCGCGTCGCGCTGCGGCCCGCAAAGTCCTCGGATCGAAACCTGGCGCCGGATGCTGTTTTTTCTTTAAACAGCACTGCGGACGCCAACGCCGCCGCCGCCGCCGGCGGTGGATGGTTTGGGGTCGCTTATAAAGAGCATTCGCTCTTAAAAAAAACTCATTTCATCCAAAAGATTTAGAAAAGAGTATGTTGTTTAAGTTCACACATTGCCGTTTGGGAGGGAGTAGTCGAGAAGGGCCGGGGGTCACAACGAGAGAAGGAGCGTCTTTAGATAGCCGCTTGCTTGCGTCGCCAGATTCCGTCCCGTCTAAATATACCATCTTCCTCGGGCGGCGCGATCTGCTTGCTGCGCGCGCACCCCGGCGGCCGGTTGAACAACCTCGCGCGTCTGTCTACCCCTATCGCGAGTAATTCATCAGGAGGGGTGCGGGGCCTACCAGACAATAATGCCTACACACGGTCGCCGCTTTATCGCCGCTGCCGCTGCATCAGTGTCTGGCGGCTCTCAATAGCGCGGCTCCGCTATTTTCTACCTTTGGAACCCGCGCCAGAGCAACAGCTCGCCGAGGGCCCTGCGCTGAGCACAGCGGGGTAGCGTCGGAAGAGCAGGCTGTCGGCTGCTTTTTCGTCTCTGCAGCGGCAATAGACTGCGAAGCTGACTTTCCCGTGTGACGCCACTTAAAAAAATTGGCCGCGTATCTGTTCCTTTCGTTGCAAATGTCGTCAAAAGACGATAGTCTTTATCGACGTTTGCCAAGTAAATGCCTCCCTTCGCTTTCCCGCTCACCTCTCATGTTGTTCCTGTTGCGTCGCGCTCCTCCAAAGGTAAAGACGCCAAAGATTTGCTTAAATCATTTTAAATTTCCCGCGTTGCACTGCTCCAAACTGGGTGTCTCGATGCCACAGCTGCACTTTCTCTGTCAATGATGATGAATGGGTGTGGGTGAAATGAAAGAAAAATCCCTGGCAATCTCCACTAGCGTGAAACCTGGGGAGGGGCGAAGCATGCATTGTATAAGTGTATTCTTGGCGCCTTGGCGTTTTTGCCAACGGAGATCAAATCGTAGGTGGGTAGAGGTATACAGCTTCGCTGGAAAAGTCTCGTGTCTCTGAAACACACGAAGCGTTCTAGCGCGAGGCGTAAATGAGTGTCCCGGTTTTTTTTTTTAGTACGCTTTGTGTTCTAGCGCGAGGCGTAAATGAGTGTCCCGGTGTTTTGTTACCGTGACTACATGAGACGATTATTATGACACCCACATGAGACACCGACAAACCCGAGCCCCTAAAAAATGCTTCCCGTGACCGGAATCTAGCCTGAGTCTCTCGAGTTATCAGGCCGCTGTGTATTTGATTGCTCCACTTCGACATGGTCGAAGCGAACGAAAGCAGCAGGTAGCGGTTCGCGCCGTACACGCCACACACAAGCAGCGTTAGGTGTACACGGAGTGCACACTGGAGAGTTGCTGTGTGTATTCTAGAAAAGTGGTGCGTACCTCCAAAGTAGCACATACTCGCAGTGTGAGATTGGCTAACCAGAGAATCCGTCACAAGAAGCCTCGCGTTAAACCTTCGTCGTTTTGAGACGGAAGGGTGCATGATTTTTCGCTCAGTTGTGTCTCGACTCACGAATCGTGTGCTGCGGAAAGCAGCTAGAAGTGCACGACAAGGGCAGCAAAGCAATGTTATAACTGTGAAATTAAGTGTTGAGGCTCCTAGCAACGAAAGGAACCACTTATTCACCGGACAAACTTGTGCCACCGCGAGATACAGCGTCATTTCATCTTCGCCTTTCTCCCAGGTGCTGTCTTCAACTTCTTCGCTTTTATTACTCGGAGTGGACAGCCGGGGCTGTTCGGCGGTATGAATATAGTCGTGGAAATATTCACTTGCCTTCCACGCTAATTCGCTTACAAACGTCCGCATTTCGATACAGAAGCAAGACGTTACTATGCGCGCTGAACACAAGCACTGTTCTTAATTGGAAGACTGCGTCATAATAAATAGTCCAACGTTTCCTCTATATTCGACAGCCCAGTCGGAAATGACGACAAGAAAAAATCCTGTAGTTTATCGCATTTTTACGTGTCGTACTGTCGTTTTGTATTCTTGTGTCGTGATTCTGGCAGCTGGCTATGTCACGGCAGCACGATGGCTGTCGTAGCGACAGGCAGTTCTGTTGTGACTACAGGAATGTTTTTTGTTGAGAAAAATCGACCTTGTTGTTACGACATAAATGTGTGTCGTAAAAACAGATGGCTTTGTCGTAACAACAAGGCTTCCGTTGTCACAACGAAGTTTTGTATCGTAAGCTACACTGGCCGAGTTTGAGCAGTTTCGCGTGGGCCGTGAAGGGCCGTTCTGCGCAAGCGCCAGGAGCATTGGATTGGATTGGATTGGATTGGCTTGAATTTGTTTGGATCGGATTGGATTAAATTGGATTGTGTTGGATTGAAATCCAATCCAATTGGAGTTCGGGTGTGTAGAGAATTGGGCCTGCACATTCGCCGGACTGCGCATTCCAGAGGAGTGACGTCATAGCCGCGGCAGACGCACTGGCGCCGGTGCGAGCCTAGCTGTGCGCCTCCGTTGCGCAGTAGCTAAGTCTGAGGCTGCGCACGAGCCGCTTGATAGCTGTTTCGCGTGGCTCCTGGAGAGCCGTGTTGCGCATGCGCGAGGAGCCATGATATGACTGGACTGGACTGGAGTGGATTGGATTGGATTGGATTGGATTGGACTGGACTGGAATTGACTGGATTGCATTGGATTGGATTGGATTGGAAATCGTTTTAGCAGCAGTAAGCATAATCCGATAATCCTAGACAACCACGAAACCTAAGAACAACCAGCTGAATCGTAGCTCACGCTACGTATACCTTGGCATAGCCGAGCTAAGCCACTGCTATTTTTTTTTTGTCGTACGACAGGAATTCTTGTTAGGTTTCCGCGGTATTCCTGTTATTTTAATTTTGGCGGCGAATAAGAACCCTGTCAAACAAACGGTATAACTTGCTCCGGGAAAACGGTGTTCCGAGTACGGTCATGTCCCCCGCTGTTATCTCTCGAGCTGGTCGTCGAAAGACGTCCCTCTTGCCGACTGCGCCGCCGTGTGCGTTTCAGTCTGCTCTTCTGCTGCTGCTGCTGCTGCTGTCGGGGCTGTCTTGTACGGCGGCATCTTTGTCCCTGCGCCCGGCGAAAAAGTCAGCCCACGTCGAGGAGTGGTTGCTGTTTTGGGCCCGACATTCGCTTGCTTCGCTCAGCACATTCCCACTCCTTATTTCGGGCCATTCCGGAAGGCTTCATCCCGCAGCAGAGCGTCGGCGCACGTCTGTCGAGACCGCGGGCGCCGCTTTAAAGCTAGACAGCATGCTCTCCCGTGGCGGTTTTCTTTCGTGCCGACTATTTTGCTTTCTTTCATACCCTGCGTTTTTTTACTACAACATCGGCGACGACCGGCCCGACTACGCGTCCGTTGCTTTTCTTCGGGGCGGTCCCTAGTAGCGGTGTCACCGCCCGGTTTGCCGACGCACGAACGAATGTCTTGTCTTGGGTCTGTTCCTGTCGCCTCCCCTGGCGACTACGCAGTGCCTCTTTGAGCTTGCTGGCTGCGGTTAGCTCGCGTCGAGCTGGGTCGGCATACTGTCGCCGGAATTCGGCCCGCGCAGCGACTTGCGGCCTCGGTTCACGGTGAGCTCTTCGAACTCCGCCATCTTTCATCTTTATCTCGATTACGTCAGATCGACGAGGGAGGAAAAGACATGAGGCAGAGCGCTCGCTGCTGTTCGGGGCTGTAGCGGAAACGAGGCTCGAAGGTCACCGGGTGTACTGTTTTTATTTGCAGCTCCTTAAACAAGAAAAAAGGGCTCTCATCGGGTTAGCAGGACCTCCCTGCGCGAGAATGAGAGCTGCTTGGGGCCAAATGTTCGATGTGCCAAAAGTGTCAAATGTTCCATGTATGGCGCATCGCAATATGCATATAAAAGCACATCCGATTAAAGTAAAGGAGATGTTCGTCCTGCCTCTTTCACGCCCATGCATGTCTTTCTTTCTTTCCTTCTTTCTTTCTTTCCTTCCTTCTTTCTTTCTTTCTCTCTTTCTTTTTCTTTCTTTCCTTTCTTTCTTTCTTTCTTTTCTTCTTTCTTTCTTTCTTTTTTCTTTCTTTCTTTTTTCCTTTCTTTCTTTCTTTCTTTCTTTCTTTCTTTCTTTCTTTCTTTCTTTCTTTCTTTTTTTTCTTGCGGAGAACGCCGTTTTCTCCCCGGAGATGGCTCAAATTCATGCCTCTGTGTTTTTAATTAACGGTAACAAAAGATGTCCTCCGGTAAACACCGTGAGCAACCAAACGAGTGCACGGCACAAAATACGATTTACCTGAGCGCAGTTGATTAGGTAAAGGTCAAGGAAGCGTCTCCAAATCATCTCCTTCTCCTCCGAAAACTCATGTCACGTTCGCATCATGACTCACAGTGAAAGAGCATGGTTTTATTTTTCCTCAACCAGCAAAACCGCTACCGCTCACTGTCTAGCTGGATTCACTGGTAATGATTAATCGCTATTGATAGTTACAGGTTTCTCCAATTACGGCTGCATGTGGACGAAACGTACTCCAACTAAAGATAGCGATGAATATGGACGAAAGCCCAACCAAATCAAGAAATAGCGATAATTCAATAGGAGTGACTATAGTCAGTAAGCGGTAGAGGTTTTTCCGTTTCGGTAAAATTCAAGACCGTCTGCTCTAGCACGTGTCGTGATGCTGGCGTGACATCGTTACCGATCTTGGGTGGGGGAGGTCTGGCGACGATTAATAATTAAGACCCTTGCTGTTCCAACAAGTACAGTAAAAACAATGATTGTACGTAAATTGCGATTTAGTGTACTTCTCAGTTAATAAGCTTGTAGAAACTTGGAAGGAATACAGTTTTATCCCAGCAGACAAACATGGAGCTGTTCGTTTCACAGTGGCTTTTGGATGCTGCTGGTTTGGCTTTGGATCGACGACTTTTTGGTATACGTGTTAACACCATCATCTGGAGGTCGGCATCACGAGGAAGTAAACACATACTTTCCCGTGTTATTTATTTATTTATTTATTTATTTATTTATTTATTTATTTATTTATTTATTTATTTATTTATTTATTTATTTATAACCCCAAAGACCCCGAGGCGAATTACATAGGGGGGATTTGAAAATGAAAACTTGTAACGACTGCACTGACACTTCCGGTTCACGACTTGCAGTCGTGCTCATCAGAACGCATGCCAGTGCATTTCGTTGCGGAAGTTTTATAGAACAGGATTTTCTAACTCGAGAAAAGAACGAGAGGCAGCCGGTACGACAAGTGTTATGAAAGTTGTTTCCTTAAGCGTGGCCATAAGGCTGCAACGCAGATACTTTTAACTTCACGGGAAATCAAGAATATGGAAAAACAGCGCTAAAACGGGACAAAGAACGTGACAAGGCTGGGACTGACAAGACTGAGCGACAAGACTAGCGCCCAGTCTTGTCACGTTCTTTGTCCAGTTTTAGCACTGTTTTTCCATATTCAGTTATGTACCAACAAGCCCGCACCAACACACTTTTTCAGGGAAATCAAGAGTTGACTTTTTTTATTGCGATAGTATATCTTATAGCATAAAGCCCACATTACATGTGAACTCTTGTTTGAAACGGCCTTCTTTTTGGTAGCCACACTGTTAGCCATTATTTGGAAAGCCCGGCTGTTCACGACACTGCTTGCGTCCCAAGACGTTGAGGGGACCCGCTAGCAAAATGGAACATCAGGTCTCCGAAAGAGATTAAGGTCGAGGGGGAAGAGGGAGAGTATGGTGCGCAGGAGGGAAAGGCGTGTGCATCAAAGTCGAGCATCCAGGGGGCCACATGTCCTCCGCACCGACAGCCGCCGATGCGCTCGGTGACAGGTGTCTCGCGTATACGCCGCGGCGTCTGAGTGAGCGTGCCCGCCGCCCCATCGGCGGCTGGCAACACAATGCACGCCCCGTGTTCTCGGGCCGTGCACCCAGAGCCTGGAATTTGGGGAGCCACTACTCTGCCGGCGGTGTCGTAATCTTCGGGAGCTGGAAAATTTTCGGAATGGCCTATTTCCGAGTGTATACTTCGTAAGCCTGCGAGAGCAACCACCTCGGTGACATGGAAAGAAGGGGGTGGGGGAGAGGGGGGCGCTCGGTGGAGCTCCTATTTTTTCACTGGAATCTTGCGCCACGCGCCATTCACTTGTACGCGGCTTTCTGGCTTTGTGAAAGTGGGGTCACTGTGTGTTGGGTCTAAAACAAACAAACACACAAACAAACAATCAAGCAAACAAACAAACGAAAAAAGCAAAGCTCTACGCAAATCTTTAACTGCAAGGGTTTTTCAGCTACTTTTATAATGCCTATTGGGGATATACATACATACATACATACATTCATACATACATACATACATACATACATACATACATACATACATGCATACGTGCATGCTTGCATACATACATACATAAGTGCATACCTGCATACATACATACATACATACATGCATACATACATAAATACATATACATACATACATACATACATACATACATACATACATACATACATACATACATACATACATACATACATACATACATACATACACGTATGTATGCAAGACGCAGGAATTCAAAATAACCCTTCAAAACAAATTCCCGCTTTCAACCGGGCAGAACGAGGTTAGTGTAGCCATGCTAAATGACAACCTAACAATCACAATCATAGCATCAGCAGCAGTAGAAGTGGGAAAAGTAGCCCGTAGAAAACAAAGTGAAAAAATAACCCAGAACACGACGTCGAACTAATTTAGAAGCGTAAGAACATGAACATGTCGAGTACCGCGGGTCTAATATAATTATCCGAGCTGTCGAAATTTTTTAACATAAGTAAAACGAACAAAATTCGTGCGCAGAACACGGCAGGAATTGAAGAAACGCTGGAAATAGGACGAAGCTCAAGAACAACCAAAAAGAAACTGTCTATCGGCAAAGACAGAATATAGACACTCATAGACGAGCAGGCCAACGTTACACACAACATTGACGAGATAATAAAATTTACTGAACAATTTCACACAAGGTTACATGCCAGTGACACTGGACCAGGGGAAACCACCAAGCATACTAGTGTGGTTCGCGATGTCCAACTAGTAACCACAGACGAAGTAAAAAAGGCTTTCAAGGGCATGAAAAGAAAGAAATCTGGCGGTGACGACCGCGTAACCGTAGATCTTTTGAAGGAGGGAAAATATATTGTACTCGAAAAGGTTGCTGTACTATTTTCGGAATGATTGAAGACTCAAAAAGTGGCCATAGCCTGGAAAAACGCCAAAATTATTCTGATTCATAAGAAGGAACATCCCAGGGACCTCAAGAATTACACACCCATCAGCCTACTCTCAGTTTTATACAAGCTATTTACCAAAGTAATAGTTCACCACATAAGTAATAGCTTAGATTCCCAACAACCCAGAGTACAGGCTGGGTTTAGGAAAGGGTACTCAACTATGAATCACATCCATGTTGTCAATCAAGAGATCGAAAAATCCGCAGAGCACAATTAGCCCTTTTACATGGCATTTATAGACTTCGAACCAGGGAGTAGGGAGTAGAGGAGCCCTACATAAGACTCATAGATGACATATATAAAGGATGGGCGGGCAGGGTAATCCTTTACAAGCCAAGCGACAAATTCCCGATCCGAAAGGGCGTACGACAGGGTGATACCATCTCGCCAAAACTGTTCACGGCATGTCTGGAAAGGATATTCAGGAAGCTTGACTGGGAAAACACAGGATTACGGATAATCAGAGAATACTTGAGTCATTTGATGTTTGGAGACGACATAGTATTGCTAAGCGAGCCTACAGCTAGAACACCTGTAAAAATGCTTGAGGAACCAAGTTCGGAAAGCAGGGCCGTGGGGCTAAAATATAATAAGTCCTGTAAAAGCTCGTTCATTCGAACTCTGTTAATTCGAACTTACAGTTAATTCAATCTGTCACCCTGGTCCCGGCCCAGCCCTTTACATTTCAATGCGGGACTCAAACCCGATAATTCAAACGCGTCGGTATCCAGAACAGTTAATCCGAACTAGGATCGCCTGGTTTCCATCGCTCCTCGCAGAAGCAGTCAGCCCGGAGTGATTAAAATGTGTTGCAAATCCAAACCAAAGCAAATTTACTAGAGATGCAAATTAGCGAAGCAGAAAAACAAAGGCGTACCGCGCGCGCTACGCTGCTGCGACAGCTTATTTCGCTTCCGCAGCGCGCGCTGCGTCGCCGGCGCCAGGCCTCCGGTGCATGTCCTAACTTGAAAGCAAACTTAAGTCGGCTCAGTGGACCATGGAAAAAAGAATGATGGGAGTTACGTTAAGGGACAGGAAACAAGCTTCCTGGATCAGAGAACAAACTACAGTAGAGTATATCACCGTTGAAATTGAGTAAGAGAAAACCTGGACGAGCAGGACTATTTGAAACTAGCCATTTGTCGCTGCATGGTGTGTTTAGGGCTGGCTTTGTTACATTGCTTAGTTGCCTGACAGGCAAAACATGCTTTACAGATATCAGTAAAGCAGTTCAGGGAGATATGGGCTGGGCGTCGTTTGAAGTTAGAGAAGCTCAGAGTAAAATATGCTTTGAGATGAGGTTGAGGGCAATGGGTCAACGAAGGTGGGCAGCTAAGGTTTTTAGGTACCTATACTTGAAAAGTGTGGACACGCAGTAGCTAAGGAAGACTAGAAGGCTAACGATGAAATACGGAAAGAACAGTGGAGAATCCAAAACAGCCAAGGTAACCAAAAAAGATGCAAGTCAGATTGAAACGAATAAATGGAGGGAAAAAATGGAAGCTAAAACGTCGTTAGAGATGTACAGGGCTGAGAAATTGAACATCAGAAAGGAAAATTTCTACGATAATTCCCAGGGCAGGGCTTTGCTTTTTGAGGCTAGAGCAGGTTGCCTACGAACTAAGAGTTTTGGGGGGAGTATTCACAAAATGATGGGGTATGCGTGGTCTGCGGAAAAGAAACAAACTATGCGGCACATAGTGTTAGAATGTGAGGGTATCCATCCAAATCTACGTGAAGGGAATATTGGGCTTCCAGAAGCCCTAGAATTTAAGGGTATCAGAGAGGAAGTTAACTTCCAGGCTGTCGAGGGGACGAAAAGAAGATTGGAATGCTGGTGGACGAAAAGCAGAGAGGGGAATATTGCCTAGGACAGTTACCACCTGTAACAGTACTTCGTGCCTAATAAGCTTTAGTGCCTGCCCTAAGCAGCGCTAGTGTTAAACCAAGAGTGTAAAACATGGTTATATTAGTCCTTTTTGGTAAGATGACATGTCATCACCCCGCTTCAAAGGGGAAGCCAATAGCAATCATCATCATCATCAGTAGAGCATTTTTGGGCTATTTGGAAGTCTGTGACTGATCACTTCGTTTAGCGCAAAATGAAAGCGGGAAAATAGTTATGCGCAATCACAACCCGTGGACGACCAAGATAACAGAGTGTATACTGAGCGACGGGTCTACAAGAAGGGGAAGGACAATAACTTGATGGAGATACGAAATAGCGCATTGCGGAAGCGAAACATTTACTCGAACAGCGTAGGACAGGAGCGGTTGGAGGTCGATGGAAAGGCTTTCTTTCTGCAGTGGACCTAGTGGACTGTTTTTGTTGATGATTATCAAGATAACACGAAGAGGTCGACGATTCGGACGTCATACTGTTTTTTGTTAGCAATGGTTTTTGATGTTCAACCACTACAGCTGTCAACACAACTAAAAAACATCAGGACAAGTCTCTCAACCCTCACACCCTCCCTCTTCGCCCAGAAAAAAAAGCACTCACAACTATTGGCCAGCTTGTACAGTTTGGATACCTGTCTAACAGACAGCACCCAAAAAACATGAAGGTCCCAATAATCCTGGACGAGCAGGACTATTGGAAACTAGCAATTTGTCGCGGCATGGTGTGTTTAGGGCTGGCTTTGTTACATTGCTTAGTCGCCTAACAGGCAAAACACGCTTTACAGGTATTAGGTATACAGGTATGAAACGAATAAATGGAGGGAAAAAATGGAAGCTAAAACGTCGTTAGAGATGTACAGGGCTGAGAAGATGAACATCAGAAAGGAAAATTTCTACGATAATTCCCAGGGCAGTGCTTTGCTTTTTGAGGCTAGAGCAGGTTGCCTGCGAACTAAGAGTTTTGTGGGGAAGTATTCACAAAATGATGGGGTATGCGTGGTCTGCGGAAAAGAAACAGAAACTATGCGGCACATCGTGTTAGAATGTGAGGGTATCCATCCAAATCTACATGAAGGGAATATTGGGCTTTCAGAAGCACTAGGATTTAAGGGTATCACAGAGGAAGTTACCTTCAAGGCTGTCGAGGGGACGAAAAGAAGATTAGAATGCTGGTGGACGAAAAACAGAGAGGGGAATATTGCCTAGGACAGTTACCACCTGTAACAGAAAAAAAAGTATTTTGTGCCTAATAAGCTTTTTGTGCCTGCCCTAAGCAGCGCTAGTATTGAACCAAAAGTGTAAAACATATGCATATTAGTTCTTTTTGGTAAGATGACATGTCATCACCCCGATACAAAGGGGATACCAATAGAAATCATCATCATCATCATCAGTAGAGCGGTTTTGGGCTGTTTGGAAGTCTGTGACTGATCACTTCGTTTAGCGCAAAATGAAAGCGGACAAAACACGGAAACACATAACTTTCACAAACGCTCCTGAAACTTGCAGAAACGCTTGCACAGATAGCTTAGTGCGGCTTACGTCTATGCGTTTTATCCGCTTTTATTTTGTGCTAAAAGAATCAGTTGTTTACAAGGACGGTTACAAAGCCATTTTAAACAGTGAGAACGACTGGTCGCTATCTCCAATTTAAAACAAATGCAGTATCCAATGGCACCACTCACGCATGACTTTTTGGACAGTTTATTATAGGGGTAGTTAACTGTCAATGGGACAGGCCTTAAACATAAAATAGGTGCAGTAAACATAAAATAGGGGATGATGATGACGATGATTATGATTATTATGGTGCGTAAAGATAACGCAGTGTCTAGACTGCCGTCCGACGACATTCAAATATCTACGAGCTAGCACCGGCCAAAGCATCTGTCGTTGTGGTGTGGAGGATTCGTCTTAGGTTCTTGATCCTGAGGACGGTTTTTTTTTCATCTTTAAATTAAACTATCATTTTTATGGCTTAGGCTAGTTTTGGTGTTTTAAATGATAACTTTGTGGGCGTTAGGTCATGCTATCTTATGTTAGGTTAGGTTGCCTATTTTTACGTTGTCAAGAGCGTTGTAGTGCCAGACGCGGCAATTTCGTTACAAAACGCCGGTGGACGTCGATATAGTGGAGTGCCTATAATACCGTCAGGCGGCACTTTAGACACGGCCTAAAGTTAATCCAGCAGTTAAGCATGTTAAGGGGGACATAGGGGGCGTAGTTTTTCTTCGAAATGGGAATTTCGATATGGTAGGAAATCTATAAAATGGGGACAAATATGTGCCATTGTTGGGTTCCAAAGCCGGTAGCGTTAGGCTAGCTACTCCAGCTGAGGGTACACAGTGCAGTCAGCAAGCATAAACAGGTTTTTTGCACTCACGCACTGTGGTTGCGTGGCTGCACGTAACTTTTCTCAACGAGTCCCATCCAGTCTTGAGATGCGCACCGCGTCAAGCTTTCTGCACGTCATTGGTGGGGAAGTCTGCTGTACGTCAATGCCCCGCTGTACAAATCGACGCCTGACGCACGAACTGATGCTGCCTAAATTGAGCACCTGAATACGTGAATACGTGTACCGAGCTCGCTCGTAGATCCAGACACAATGCACTGAACTAGACTCGCAGCCTCGGAACCGATATAGCCTCGGGGGGAGGTGACGCCGTTTCACGCGGGTCACCACGCTAGCTCGGGACCACCGCAGGAGCTTGGCAAGCTCGAACACGTCGATGCAAGGCCGCGTCGGGGTCGAGATAACGGCCCCAGGTGGTGGCGGGCATGCGTTCTGACGGCTCATAAGGTCGTGGCGGGAACGTCGCTGTTGTTGCCGGCGCGCTGGATGAACGAGCAACACTTTTGCCCGCCGGCTGCTGCAGGCATTCGTCAGAGCCGGGTTTCATGATTCTGCTTCTGCTTTCAATGTTCCGTCTTGATGCCATCGCCCACAGTCTATATGAGCGATTCTTGTTTGTAGAAATCCCCGTCCGAAACATGCTTCTTTCGTGTCCACCTGCTCTGCAACTTCAATTTTGTTTTAAACATAACATAACGCAAGTAGATGCGCGCGTGGAGACAGGAGACGGTGCCATGATGTCTTCTCTTGCGAGGTCGTAGTCTACTAGACCTAACCACATTTACAGTTTGTACCTTAGGTAAGAAAGAATGCCGGTCAAAAAGCAAACATTTGTTGTCGTGCCTCTTCGTGCGTCCATAGCCACGACGGAACTCTGCTGTCATCGTGGCCAGTCCTAATATAAGGGGCTGGGACTGTTGGCGTCTCCTGTCGGCATCGTCGTAATCGTCGTCTAATGTGATCACGGCACTGAAACACCGGGAAACTCGTTTACGCCTCGCGCTAGAACGTAACGCGCACTAAAAAAAACACCGGGATATTCGTTTACGCCTCGCGCTGGAGCGCTTCGGAGCACGTATTAAAAAACACTGGGACAATAGTTTACGCCTCGCGCTAGAGAGCTTTGTGCTGCAAATACAACAGGTAAAGGTATACAGCAAAGCTGTATACCTCTATTTTCTAACGGTTTCATCTCCGTTGGCAAAGACGCCAAGGCACCAAGAATACACTTATACACTGCATTCTTCGCTCCTCCCCAGGTTCCACGTTAGTGGAGATGGCCTGGGATTTTTTGTAAGATGCTGGCACCGCCCCAGTGTTTCGCATAGGAGCGCTATTCTTATCCAATCTATCGTTTTGCCCAGTAACGTCACTGGCGAGTCGTTCGTGCGCGCAATTCCCGCTGCCCCTTAGGAGGCATGGGTTTCGCACGAGTAAAGGAGAAGCAGGAGTAAACATTTTCAAAATGAGCATTTGATGTGACAAGATAGGAGAACCAGTACGGGGGGGGGGGGGGGGGGGGTTGGGGATGCCCTGGTTCTGGCTGGCCACCCGAGCTCTAGGAACAACTTCTTATTGAGCCATGAGGTCCGATATGGTGAGCATGTCGGCCCACTGCTGGTAGGTAGGGTTGGGAATGGGTGACGAAGACGCGGATTTGTGGCACTCACATACCATACCAGGTGGTATAGGGAGCCATGGGATGGGCAGTGGGCACATGAATCGAGTGACTCGCCGTTGTTTGTCTCGAGTAGTGAGATTTCCTCTCGCTTCTGCTACTCCCGATGAGGGGAAGGGTTCTGTCATACACCAAAATGACGGAAGGAATCGCGGTCCTCTAAAAAAGCCAGGGGTCTCTTACCGCATCTCACATTAGACTGGGTACATATGGAAGAGGAGTAAAAACGCATGTCAATCACCTCTTACCCAATCCTGTGTTATCACCAATACCTTTTAACAAATACTTTGAATTTTGGGAGGTGTATTTGTAATTGATGTATTGTTGAATTTTATCGAGTGTGTGAGGAGAACGCCTAGCATTATTACAGCGCTAGTTACACCAGCGGTTGCGGTGTGAGCAGGCCGAACTTAGGATTATTGGTGCTCCATTTTTCACCCTTAACTATCATTTGAGACGTTGCCATCTGCCCATATTATAAATGGAAGGGCCAGAATAAAATTGGCTCATTCCACGCGACTTCGTGCCCGTGTTCTGTCTTCTAATGCTTGGAGCATTGCCCTGGCCACGGTTACCGTGAATATGCCCCGAAGCCGTAGTCACTTGAGCTACATCGCCTTCCCAGCTTTGACGTAGCCTGTAAAGGGCCCATAAAGACGAAACACAAGTTTTGTTCACTAACAAGGCCGCTCTGTCCCAATGGCAATGGTGACAATTTTAACGGAGACCTCTGTTAAAGAACCGAGGCGAGGACCGCGGGGTGTGGTGAATCTTTAATGGCGGATGGAATTCTACAATGATGGTGATAGCACTATTTGGAGGCAGCTGCTAGTGGCCACATCTTCTTCGTTTCTGATATTTTCTACAACCAGAAACAATATTCCAGATATTAAAGGAAAGAAATCCCGGGTCATATCTACTACTGTGAAACCTGGGGAGCGGCGAAGCATGCAGTGTATGAGTATTCTTGGCGCCTTGGCGCTTTTGCCAACGGAGCTGATACCATTGGGGGGTAGAGGTACCCAGCTTTGCTATAAAAATTTCTTGTCTTTGAAGCACGAAGAGTTTTAGCACGAGGAGTAAACGAGTGTCCCGGTGTTTTTTTTATCACGCGTTACGTTCTAGCGTGAGGCATTAATGAGTGTCCCGGTGTTTTAGTACCGTGACTACATGAGACGATGGTTACGACGACGACATCAGACGCCGACAGGCCAAGGCCCTAAGGGGCTTTCCCCCTGAAACATAAAGCAGCGGTGGCTTGCCAGCTGCTTTCTTACCAAGCTCTTTTTTATTTCTTTTGATTTGAACAAGGGTAGATTTCCTCTTCTAAGAATCTGTGAAAGCATAAATTTTTTCTATCTACTTCTCTATATAAATTTTATTATGTTACCTTCATAAGGTGATTTTATTTTACTTTTATGATATCTGCATGGGTTGGTAACAAAATAAAATAGGTTTTTAAAATTTTTATTGGCTCTAATTTTCTAAATGATTCAGTCGCACAAGAAAGAAACGAAACATAATTCGCAAAAAAACATTGCTTTTATCAAGTCAGTAATATCGTTCGAATGAACGTGTTTACTAGATTTTCTTTTTTTAACAACGTTCGTTATCGTTGCACATATAGCGCCTTTCTGATTTTACAGATTATGTCTATAATCTGCATTTTTTCTTGATAATAATGAGTGCCCTTTTCTTTATACTTTCGCTTTCATTATAATCATCACAGTTTTTTTTTATGAACGTTTAATTTGCCACAGGGCATATATATGGGGGTATGAGCTGTTTGTGGTCCATTTGCCTTAAATATCGCGGTATCTTCTGTGTAATAGTATTTCTCTCCTTTTGTCGTAAAATGTTCATCGTTTTTGTGTCTAGGAACCACTTGAAACTTTGCGAATAACCAAAATTTTGTATTAACCTTTTTCTGGCAAGGCTTTCGTTTCGATCAGTCGCTCTATGTATAAGGAGAGAGGGGGATCAATAATCAATAATCAATATCAATAATCGATTGTAGGGTTTAACACGCCGACGCAACGAAGGCCATGAGGCGCGCCGTAGTGGAGGGCTCCGGATTAATTTTGACCACTTGGGGACCTTTAACGTGCGCCGAAATCTCGTACACACGGGCGTTTGTGCTTTTCGCCTCCATCAGAAAAGCGGCCGCCATGGCCGGGAATCGAACCCGCGTCCTCGTGCTCATCAGCGCAACACCTTAGCCACTGAGCCACGGGGGCGGGTTGGGGTATCAATAATCGTTCACCTTCCGTAATAATTGTTCTATTGCACTGATACAATAGTGCAACAGGTATGAATACTGCTCTTTATCCTCGTACAGGTCAACGCATTTTCACACTGGTTCTTAGCGTGCCTCCTATGGATTAGTTATACAACCGTTCATCCGGGACAATTGTGGTTCGCGGAAATTTTCCGTTGATAGCCTGGCTCGCGTTTTGTAGAGTGCGATACCATAAAAAACCGGGCCATCTCCACTAACATGAAACCTGGGGAGGGGCGAAGCATGCAGAGTATAAGTGCATGGCACCTTGGCGTTTTCGCCAACGAATATGAAACCGTACGGGGGTAGAGGTATGCAGCTTTGCTCTAAAAGTCTCGTGTCTTTCAAGCACGAAGCGTTCTAGGGAGAGGCGTAAACGAGTGTACCGGTGTTTTAGTACCGTGACTTCATGAGGCGACGGTTACGATGACGACATGAGAAGCCGGTAGCCCGAGCCGGTTAAGGGGCTTCGCCTTTAAAAGTACTCGCTGCCTAATAGATTTAGCACAGATGCTTCAAAATGAACAAAATTAATGGAGTTGGACACGCAACGTAACCGAGATAAGCTTGGAGAAAACAAGAAGGCGATTCAGCTGTGTCGTTTGACGTTTAAGGTGTGCAAGTCACCTTGACCGTCATCCTTGTGCGCATAGGATATAGAGGGAGCGAGGTAACTGGTTTAAAATTCAACGCTATTCGCTTCTACAATCACTCGCCGTTTCTCGTGTCGGTGCGCGTTTCATTCCCTTCTGAGCTCCTCCCAGTAGCAGTGTCTTACCGCGGCGCCCTTTCCTCCTTGGGTCGTGCGCAGGCGCTCCTCCCGCTTTCGGGTAGGGAGCGATGGACGACGAGGAGGACGTGTCGGCTCCTTCGTTCTTGCACAAGCCGACGCTGCGGCAGGAGGATGACGGCAACCGGCTGGTGTTCGAGTGCCAGATGGTGTCGCACCCTCGGCCCGAGATCTCGTGGTACCGGGGCGACGTGCAGCTGCACGACGACCACCGCACGGCCATCCGCGTGGTGGAGATAGAGCCGCGCAAGTACCACGTCTCCCTCGAGATCAACGACGTCATCGAGACGGACGGGGGCCTCTACAAGGTGTTCGCCAAGAACAGAGAGGGAAAGGTCGACTCCTCCATCAACCTCAACTTCAGCCGTGAGTTCCGCTTCCTTCCTTCCTTCCTTCCTTCCTTCCTTCCTTCCTTCCTTCCTTTCTTTCTTTCTTTCTTTCTTTCTTTCTTTCTTTCTTTAGTTCTTTTTTCTTTCTTTGTTTCTTTCTTTCTTTCCTTCTTTTCCCAAAATGTGCTTGACTTTTGGTACACAGTGCATATCACGGACTACCCATAGTGCCTTCCTCCCTTCCACCCCGTAAATAAAGTATATGAACATCCGACATAGGTGTCCTTTAACCCGATACCGCCACTGGTACTTGTCGCTACACAGTGGGCCCTCGCAATTGTGTTAAGGCGCCAGTAAAACAACATAATTATGCCATCAACACTAATTTGTTCGTTCTTTGTTAATAGCTTTTTGATCAATTACGCTTTGTCCACACCATTTTGATAGCAGCAAATACCAAGGTTGTCCTCAAATTTCGTTCTAGGTAACAAACGCTGTTCCAATTAGCGTCGCCGGAAGCACTAAACAAAGAGCGTCACCGAACCGAACCTCATAGCACAACTTTCCGCCTTCCGCGTTAAGAACGCACAAAAGAGGCCGCCGCGTTTCAGCATGGGCATGCGAGGCATTGTGCATTCGAATTTCGCGCCAAAGTGAACCACAGCCGGGCGAGCGCCGAGTGCAGCCCGGCCTTGAACGAGCGTGGTGCTATGCAACGCGAGCTGCATGGTAACCAGAAGGCCCAGTGTGGAATTATGGGATAGCAAATCTTTCATTTTCTGACCAGATGGGCGGCGTATACGCGCGTTGTAACACTTACCTGCAGTAAATTATTCCAGGTAAAAATTTGCCTAACCGGTTAGCACCCTCGTACGAAAAAAAAATCGCAAGGTCTAGGCAGGCAGTTTGACAGCCCTCCTCTGTCTCAAGCATTTTGGTAAAAAGTTTGTTTCGGCAGTTTTCATATGTAACTAGTTGAAGTTGAATTCGCCGTTATAGGCAAGGGTGTTGCGCGCTAGCTGTACGTAAGTACGTACAAACATACATTCGCCCACACCACACGTACAGTCCATGCCAAATGTTTCTGGGCCACAAAGAATTCAAAGCATAAGCTTAACGTTTAACTGTGACCAAAATATTTCATGACAGTAAAAAAGGAAGAGGTTTTCTCTAACTTTCCGGCATAAAACGTTTCAACCTCACTCGACATGTAACCTTGCACCTAGAACGTTTTGCAGCCTATGCACTTTCGGCGTGGCCCAGAAAATTTTGACAAAGTTTACGTGTATGCACCTATATACATAAACACATACACACACCTACAACATACATACATACATGTGTACATACATACATACATACATACATACACACATACATACATACATGCACACATGCACACATACATACATACATACATACATACATACATACATACATACATACATAAATACATACACACATACATACATACATGCACACATGCACACATACATACATACATACATACATAAATACATACACACATTCATACATACATACATACATACATACATACATACATACATACATACATACATACATACATACATACATACGTGCATACATACATACATACATACATACATACATACATACATACATACATACATACATACATACATACATACATACATACGTGCATCCGTACATACGTGCATCCGTACATGCGTGCACACAAAATATTACAAAACATTCAGGGATTGTTCTTCAAATTGGATATTCGCTGCAGTAATTTCGTTCAAAAACAAGGGTGAACACGCACCTTATGTTAGGGTCCGTCTATGGAGTTAAAATAAACTAATCTAAAAACTGCTTTTAAGTCTCCCGTGGTGGTCCACACAAAGCCTTCTGCGTCATTGATGTAAGGGCCCAAATACGCAACCACCCCAACTATAGCCGCTGTGTCAACTATCGGCACCTTTCTGTTCCCTTCGCCCGGTCGCCATGTGTTGCGCTCTTGACCCGATTTCCTTGTTGTTGCGCGCGGTTCGTGTAAACCTACTTCATGCCGCCGCAAGGCCAGGTGGGTCCGGCAAAACACCATTAGGCCGACTTTCTCCAGACGGCCACGTTCTCTGTGTAGGCGAGCTCGTTAAACGCGGCTTTTGTTTACATTCAACAAAAGTTCGGGCGCCACTATGTTTGTGTTATGGCTAGTTCCCCCCGGCACCTCTCGAGCCGGCCTTCAAGGCGCCAATGCCGATTCTCACGCTCACATCCTAGCGGTAACCGGCTCGCAAGTTCCTCTTGAGGTTGGCGGCAGAGCTAAGGTTTGCCTGCTGAGGGCTTTTGTTCTTGCTCAAAAGTCACAGATGAAAATAAGCCTGCTGTAGCGTTATTTTACACGGCGTGTTTTCGGGTCCAATAAAAAATGCCGATTTCTGAAGTTTTTACATGCACTGCGCTTTAAGTGGTAGGAGAACGGTCGAAATTAGTCTTCCAAATAGACCGCACTGTTGAGTTTAAGCTTTCCCACAGCTACTTCACAGCACCTTTGGGACTGATAAATGATGTGTTGTTATTGAAGCCACAGCAGTGAACATTTGTTTCAAGGCAGGACCTTTAACCTGCTAATTTAATTAAGAAGAAATTAGCAGAGGCTTAGCTCGGCTATGCCAGGATATACGTAGCGTGAGCTAAGGTTGATCTGGTTATTCTTAGGTTTCCTGGTGTTCTAGGATTAGCTTATTATCAATTACTGGTGATAAAACTATTTCCAATACAATCCAATCCAATACAATCAAAATTCAATCCAAATCCAGTACAATCCAATTAAATCTACTCCAATCCAGTCGCGACGGTGGCGGCTCCGGCTCGCCAGCTGTGCGCCGTGAGACGGCACTGCTCCTCGCGCATGCGCAGCACGGCTCTCCAGGAGCCACTCGAAACTGCTCAACCTCGGCCAGTGTAGCTCACACTACAAAAATGGCTGGCGATTACGATACTCCCTAATGCGACATTTCGGCGCAGCAGCAGTGCGCTGAGGCAGCACTCTCTCGTGGGTTTTCTCCACGGCAGGGATGATGAGCCTCTGTTTCGGCGGCGCGAAGTGCTTCTCAAGAAGGGACCGCGAACGCACATCATAGACATGCGCACGCCCCACTCACGTTTTCGCCAAGCGTCGCGCCGTCGAGCTCCTCATGCGGGCACAGCATACTGCCACCTCCTCTCCCCCACCGCACACTTTCGGAGAGCGCTGGCTCGCGTCGCCCCGGCGAACCGTAATTTCGCGACACTCGCCTCCTTTGCTTTCTTTCATCGTTCGCTTTTTCTTTCACTCGTTGATCCAGCCATCGTTCGCTCGGTCACGACGACGGCGACGCGGCTCAGCCCACGAACGGGCGACAAAGGGCTGCGCCGTAAAAAGTCGGTTGTATTATGTGGCACACGGACAACGTCAACTTTGGTGTAGAAAATGCATTTCGTCATTGTCAAGAAAATAAATGATCCTGGCCTGTGCTATCAATCAGAAAAAAATTACGCCGTTCAATCGACCTAGGAGATGGATGAGTCCAGGTGACGGAAACGCAAACAACCTGAAATTCCCGATCGTCTCTTGAAAGGTTTAATCAATCTTCAGACTGAAAACATACGACCATTGTTACAGAGTCAGTCGGCGGCTGAACGGAAACCTCCCCGCTATCGCGTCATTCGTATCAGAAAACGAATGGCACGAGTCGTTTTCGTGGTTCTGCAAAAATGCTCGAGGAATCAAAGAAATTCCAGCAGCGGAAGAGCTGTGAGAAATCACTTCGCGATAGCCGGACTGCTTACGCCGAAAGTCGGATTACATACAGTGGTCGTACGCGTTTTAGATGCAACGCATCTCATGCTCGCCCCTCTGTCCTTCCTGCGTCTGTCCGGCATTGTCCGCACAGCTGCGCCTCTCCTCCTCTCCTCTCTCCGATAGCGAACACTCTCTCCCAAACAGCTGCGGGTTGGCGCAGCGCGCTCTCACTCCGTTGCTAGGCGCCGGTGGACGGCGCTGCGCTCGGCACTGCGCTCGGCGCTGCGCGCGCTGCGCATGTGCAGTACTCTCTCTCTCCGCGCTCTCCTCTCCTTCGGGCGCTGTGAATATATAGCGGCATGTCGTGCTCCGACGGTCTCAGTCGACGGTCGTCCGCGTTACGCTTGCACTCTGTCGCAGTACTCGACGATTGCTTGATGCAATCGTCGAGCCCCTAACTGTGCACTTTACGGACCTCAAGGCACTCATTATCGTCTGCAATAAAGACCGTACCTGAGCATACGTGTACTGCATGTGCATTGCATGGTGAAAATGGAAAATTACGCCCGCCTCCCCTTCGCGCGAGAATCCCTGCTATAAGCGTAATCAATACGATGGAAAACGCCAATGGAACCCCCCATGAGATGCGTTGCATCACATCAGGGTTCCCGCGAGGGGAGGTGGGCGTAATGTTTCTTTCGTCGTACAAACCGGCAGTTGCAAGTATCGCAAACCCACACAACATACGTGGGACTGAGTCCAACAGTAGCTGCGTTCGTTTCCCTTTGGACTTATCTATCACTCAGGGCTGAGAAGCGGACGCAAAAGGGATTAGGGATGCACAGTCATGGACCAATAAAATCGAGCACAAAAATACGAAACATAACACGTACATAGCGCCATTTCTGCCCGTCAAAGTCAAATTGGGGCGTGGCTTAATTGCAAAAGCGAAGTTTTTAAATGTTGCTTTCCAATTATACTAATAGCGTGCCAGAATTCGACCTTCACGAACAGTATTTTAGGGGCGAAGCCCCTTCTGGGCTGGGGCTGTTGGCATCTCCTGTAGTCGTCGTCGTCGTCGTGACCGTCGTCGTAATTGTCGTCTCATGTAGTCACGGTACTAAAACACCGAGAAACTCGTTTACGCCTCGCGCTGGAGCGCTTCGTAACGCGTACAAAAAAAAAAAAAAAACAGAGAGACACTCGTTTACGCTTCGCACTAGAACGCTTCGTGCTTTAAAGACGCGATACTTTTACCGCAAAGATGTGTAGCTCTACCCCCCAACGGTTTCATCTCCGTTGGCAGAAACGCTAAGGCACCAAAAATACAGTTATGCACTATATGCTTCGCCCCTCTCCAGGTTTCACGTTAGTGGAGATGGCCCGGGATTTTTCAGCTCTTCTATAAGACCACGCTTCTTTAGTGAGGCCACAGCCTTTTTGTAACTGTCGAATATCTTCCATTTTGGTGTTCTGGGTCATACTTCCGTGCCCGTATTTCATTTGTCCATCACTGTACATGACAGAGGCTATGAAGCCTTTGATTACTCAGTTACTGTTCGGGTGAGCATGCGGCCTAAAAACACTTCAAGGGCGAACATCTACAGGTGCAAACGAAGCCAGTTGTGGAGGCCGCGGCAGAGCAGAGCACAAAGCATGCTCTTGAGCTCTGGGAACTGCATTACCTCTCTGTCGAACGTTTCAAGAACAGCAGTGGCGGCTATTTGGAAACGCAAAGCGGGGCAGGCAAGCCGGAAGCCTGCGCCCCAGGGTCTGCATCCGCGTCCGTGGAGCTGTTCCAAATGATGCTGGGACCTCTTAATTCGAAATTAATGGCTTCCACGCGACCTTTCTTGATTTAGGAACCAGATTCCGCCCCACGCAGGCCTCATGTGAAAGTGTTCAGTTGTGATCTGAACCTATGATAGAAATTTAGCATGCCAACTGCAGTCGACATTTATCGTATCGTTGTTTTCGTCTTCTCCACGTAGTACGCAGTAGTTTAGCCTCACATACTATCGTGTCGGTGGTTTCTCCTCCTAACAGCGTCCTCGTGACTTGCAGGGTGACCCGCTGGAGTCCGCTTGTATGTCCGATATCGTCTGCGAAGCTCAGCAATGCCCATGAAACCACCCACTTTTCTCGTTTTGAGTCGCGTGAGTATAGCAGCAGATGCGCAGTGTCAGGCGTACGCACAGCCTTCGGGACGCAAAGTGTCTCTAAATCCTCGTCGTAGGCTGTGCTATGCCATACTGTCGAGAAGAATGTGGGCAACGCCCTCATCGCATTATAGGCCGCTCGCTGAGAGGTGATGGAGTCTGTGCGGCTTTCTGAAGCCAAACGGGAGTGGAACCCGTTCGCAGTTTGTAGGCGAGCGTAGCATCCTCTCTGGAGAGCCCTCTCGTTGCACAGGTCTGGTGGAAGAAATAACAGAGGAGGCGCGTCTTACAGAAGTTAGAGGAACCCAGGGAGGGGATCCATTAATCAATGTCGTTGCCCTTCAAAAGTAGCTTCCTACATTTATATCTATGTCACAAAAACAAATTGATTCAAGACATAAACCTCTAGGTTTGATAGAACATTAACGGAAAGAAATAAGTTTAACTGTGGCGATTCGTTTAAATAGCATTCAGTGCTAAACATTCTGGAAAGGCAAGAATGAACACGACGGACGTGAGGTGCTGTCATTTCTTGTGATTGTTTACCTTTGCCGCCCACCGCCTTACCAAAATTCATTCAAAGAAACTAGCTGAGCAACGTATCCTAGTGCTAAATATTTGACAAGGTCATTCAAGTCACTAATTCTTCAGTTTCAATGTACACTAGTGTAAAAAACAAGTTCAAATGTTTTAAGAAAAAGAATAAAGCGGGGTTTTACGAGCCGCAGTTACATCTTAACTACGGGTTGCGCTGTGGTGGAGGGTAATAGAGTAACTTCGGCACACGCGCGTTTTAGTGCGAAGGAAACACTAGCTTAAACTCAATTTTGCCTCTGTGTGGATCCCTTTCTGAGCTAGCAAAAAGAAAAAAAAAACACTGCCGGTTTCATTGACGGTTGCGAAGCCAATGTCTTGCCGACTCTGCCCCGCCGTCGCGGGGTGTTCGTCGAAAAAGGGCCTCACATCAGCAGATAAGTCGTTCGTCGTCCCAGTTGCGAGTGTCTGTAATGGCGACTCTTACGCCAACTTTCATCTGCCTGGTTCTATAACCGGCAGTCTCCAATAAGAGGTACCCCTGTTATCTAAAACTGTGCTAGGCACACCTGGCATCCTCTAGCGACCGAAAGGCCCTGAGCAGTAAGAAATACTGTTGACTAGAGTTGTCAGCTGTTGAAAAAAACAAACAAACGAAAAATAGCATTAGGAAAAACACAGTTTTTTTCAACCAGGGTAACGCTGAAAAAAACAAAAACAAACAGAGCTTCTCTGGGAAAATTTGCTGTGATGCGACCAATCTGCAGTGAGCAAAATCGTGCGCAGATTTTGAGAGCGGGAGCTGTGCTGGGACTTTTGTGATGCAGCATAAAACAACTGAATTATTTTCAGTGTAAATAGAAAAAATCATCGAGCACTAAGTCTCTTAAGGGCTTTGAAGGAGAAAGACAGCGATTACCGAACACTTCTCTTCACTGCTGCATCGTGTTTGCGGTGCCATTACGTTCACCTGTCATAATTCTTTTTCCATTTGGCACGCTACAGGGTCATTGCTGTTGTTACCCGTTTTGGCTGCGGCTCTCGGCGACCCGAATTCAAATCCAATTCGAACCCGAATAAGTTTCTATGTATATGTTATCTACATATTTTTTTATTACAGTGGCCGTAATTTGGTTTCATTCGTGTAGTCGCTAGAAATTACGGTACCTTGTCGTGTTTGATGAGACATCCAAGGCTTCCGCCTTAAGTATGCCGAATTTTTTATTCACCTGGGCGGAAGTGTCTTTTTTCAATTTTTTTCATATTTTTCTGAAAAAAAAGAGAAAAACGTGTTTTTTTCACGGCCCTCAAACATTCATGAAAAGTTACATCGCTACTGTTGACTAGCTGTCTCCTGTAGGACCAAGCACCTCTTGTAACCCTGGCTACGATACGAGGGCGCGGTCGACACATGGCTTCTTAAAAAAAGGACCCACTCCAACCTTTAAGCTAAATAGACGTTTCATCTCTCCCTCTCTCTCTCTCTCTATCTGTCTCTCTCTTTCTCTCTCCCTCTGGGCACGCACCATACGCATCGCGCAGTTTTGACCTGCTCTCCGTATAGTTGGAGCGTGGTCAGGCGGTGCTGCGAATGCGAATGCTCGGTCAAAAGTTCCTTTAACTGGCGGAACCCAGTAAAATGGCGTGTAAACGCGTTTAAATCACTGCCGCTGACACTGTAAGCGACCAAAATACACGTTCAGTTTAGAAACGAATTCCGTAACGTGGCGTGCTGCTTGGGTTTCCCTTTTTGCTTGCGTTTTTTTTTTTTTGCTCGCGTCTCCAAGAGCAGCCTCATCAGCGGCGGGCATCACTACAGTACCTTCTTTTCCATTGTTTCTTTTGTTTTTGCTGTCGCTAAAAACAGTTCTCCCACGCGCCAAGCGTTGACAGCCACTTGACCCGTAGTCAGCAGCTTCAGGGGCACGCGGCTCATTTTTGCGGGCATCCCAGTTTTAACGTCACCACTGAGATGAATAAGCTCGGGGTGGATGGCGGCTGCCGCACTTGACGTCGCGCTGAAGACAGCGACGAGGGGGTGCTTGGTCCGATGGCCCAGGACAAGCGGCAGTAAAAGACAAGCTGCTGGACAGAATCTTCTGTTGAAGAAAAGTGTAGGAGAAAAAATGTTGATATAAACACATACCATCATTATACATACATACATACATACATACATACATACATACATACATACATACATACATACATACATACATACATACATACATACATGCATACATGCATACATGCATACATGCATGCATGCATGCATGCATGCATACATACATACATACATACATACATACATACATACATACATACATACATACATACATACATACATACATACATACATACATACATACATACATGTAATCAGTAGCAGAAACTTCTCGAGGAGCCAGAAGAAATATTTGAGAAAATGGTTGACTCACGGTAAATGGAGCACCAATCTTCATCGGAGTAACGTACAACCTAGAAACACGCACGCTTATATGGGTGCGAAAGGTGTGCTACAGTGCACCCTTGTTTCTTAACAAGGGTGCACTGTAGCACACCTTCCGCACCTATATCAAGCCTGCTAGCTTCACTGGATGAATTCAGAAAAGAAAAGCATTAGACCGAACGCCAAGTAATGCATGGAGAAGTAGGTAGTAGTGTTTTCTCCTTCTTTATTACATGACAAAAGAAAGTACTGTTTTCTTGTGAAAGCAGGAAATTTTAAAATCTTAGGAAAGGCAGTATAGAAAACATGCGCCTCAGGAGGGACCCGCACCCCGAGCCTTCGAATAACGCGTCCAGTGCTTCACCCATTCAGCTACCGAGGCGGCCCTGGCAGCTGAATTGGCAGAGCATCGCTCTCAACCGGTACAGCATAGGTCTAGCAACAAGCGAGTAGGCAGCAATTTTTTTGTTCCTGTTTTGTTTGGATCGTGCGCTTCGGCATGACTGCGTGAGGGAAATGGAAGGGGGAATATTTGCAAAATACTGTCCTTGAGGAACTATTCACTCCCAAGCTGTTAATCTACTGGTAAATAATAAGGTTAGCTGGCTCCCTTCCTACCACATTAAAGTCAAGATGTTGGATAGATTGTTGGATAGATGTGTAATAGATGTATAGATGTTGGATAGATGTTGGATATATGTTGGAAACGGGCATGATTCATCAGCAGGGAATTCGCCTTCGCGGCGATAGATGTTTTGCTTTCGACGACTAGTTGCCCAATGGTCGTCTCATATAGACCCGACGCCCCTGTCTTTCTGCTTCCCCTCCTACCATTTTTTGCCGTCCCTTTTAGATTCTTGGCGCGAGCCGCTTTGGCGAGAAAGCGGGCGAGGAGGGCGGTCGTTGTGCCGCTTGAGTCATGCCACTGGGTAAAGCGATCTTGCGCCGCTTCCACTTATGGAGCCTCGCTTTTGCGTTGGCGTGTTTATTTACGTTTGTATGTGTCAACTGAGGCCAAATGTTTGTGTCTGAGTATTTCGTAAAAGAACATTTCTTTTTCTTGGCCCAGTTTCGTAGGGGGAGATGAGCTCCTCTAGTGTTGGCGTCGACCGACCCTATGTCGTCACTGAAATACCTAGAGATTGCCAGAGCGTTTCGCCGAATTAAATGCTTGATTCTTGACCTAAGGAATGCACTATGATATTTGCCCAGCATTAGGTGCAGTTCTGTGGTGTAATTTTATTAGCCTCGAGCGTTCCTTATAAATCGAAAATAGCCGCCGATGCTTCGTGTCTTTGCAAAAATTTTGCAGGTGAATAAATTAGCGCCGTACGATTATTCAACGCTGGTGTTTTTTTTTTTTTGCAGCTTCTGCCTTCTGAGACAAAAAATTATGAGAAATTGTTGTTAATATAAGTTGCCGTATAAACAATCAGAGGTGTAATATTTGCTTCGCTGGTAAGTCGCAAGTTTGTCTTCTCCGCAGCATGACCATGCTTGCTGTGGAGCACGCTCTAAAGGCAAGCCGTGTCCAATGATTTCGAGGTTTAAAATTGTTAAAAAAAACTTTACATTATAAAAACTATAAATTTTTACGGTAAGATATAAATTTTAACCGCCAATGGCAGCTTACGAACTCTTGTGTCGTCAATCGAAAAGACATTAATTCTCGTTGCTCATCATTTACCACTTTTCTTGACAATAAAGCCGCCTTTGAAAGGCTCTACCGCGCGGCAATTCTTACGGGTTTTAACAAAGCGTTCTTTTTTGGAGGTAGAGTATATGCATGCATACGCCATGTCCATCACTTCGTGACACCGCAATAAGTTCACAAGTAATTACTCTAATCTGCTTGAGGGATCTGCAATATTTTCTTGCACATTTCTCAATTCAAAACCTTGCATCGTGTTCAGTTTTATGCTCAACGTACGATTCCACAAGTTTCCAGAGAGATGAAAGCCATCGAGCAGGACTCTGCGGATGGCAAGTTCTGTCAAAAAAACTACACAAAATCCTAAAGATTTTTAAAATGTTCCTTCAGTAAGTCCATACCTACTCAAGTTATAATCTTGCTGTAAACAAATTATATAATTTATTGAACGGTTCCGCTAAGTTCTCGAGTGTCCGAAATCGCTGAATACGCTTCAGCATATACCTTATATAATTGCTCCTTATGCCTGGAAGAATAGCTTTGCTGGCTTAATATAGATTTTCACTGCACCGAACATCTCAATAACTTTACGTTTCCGTTCACAGAGTCATTTTCATCCAGAAATACGTGCATTAAAAATGTTTTTTTTTCTCATGGGACCACCTTGTCTCTTTAAGAATAGAATACTTCGAACCATTAATTTCTCTGAAAAACCTGTTTCATAAAAAATCGGCATAGAAGAGGTAACTAACATAAGTGGTCCCGCTCACAACTTGTCTTTACATGCCAGGAGGTTTGGGGAATGCATTGTCGGGTTTGTCATGGCACTCGGAACGCTGGAAAGCTAGGGAAGGTCGCAGGGAACTTGCAGTGCAGTAATATACGACTGAGTTTCCATAAGATAGAAGATAACGGCAGCTGCCCTTGCGCTTATTCTGCCCGCAGGTACTCGAAAGCAAAAAAAAAAAAACTGTTGTTGATTCCTCTTTCATAGAAACCGGTAAGACACGACAGTGAAATGGGCAGAGAAATCTGCAGTTGAGCATGCACATTCACGTCGGCGACTGTCTTGTGG
The DNA here is from genome assembly GCF_048455015.1 of Haemaphysalis longicornis. Taxonomy (NCBI): domain Eukaryota; kingdom Metazoa; phylum Arthropoda; class Arachnida; order Ixodida; family Ixodidae; genus Haemaphysalis; species Haemaphysalis longicornis. The sequence continues at coordinate 90,879,544 of NW_027526225.1, read as the reverse complement.
GTCTGCTTGGCGAGCGACGTCCTTCTGGCGGGTCGCTTCGGCGAAGGTGTTCTGGCGTCATTTCTGTGACGGATATGACGTCAAGGAAATCTTGGTGTATCCCGGCATAAAACACTTTCGTGTTAAAACAAAAAACCTGAAAACGAACAACCCTAAGTATAACGTACTCTTTAGTGCGAAAGGTTGCTTCCCCGCAAAAACACCCTGCGTGAAGGGCGTGAAGCAAGCGGCCCTTTACAGGCCGCTTGCTTCGTTGTACTAGCGTCATTTCCGTGACGGATATGACGTCAGTGAAATATTTGTGTATCCGGGAATAAAGCACTTTCGGGTTAAAACAAAGACTGTGTTCTGCTGGTCTTCTATTCCTTCATTCAGCGCTTTTGTTCATACCGTATATAAGTTCCCGTATGTCCCCCTCTCCCCCAACATCCCTTTTACTGAATACATTTCTAATTTGTTATTTCATTCTCTTCTCTTTTCAGCCGCTGATGAGCCATTGGACCAGTGAGTTGACAAGCATGTTTTTTCTCTACGCTAGCGCAGTCGCTGGGCTAGTGTGAACGCGCTCGGGTGCATTCGCTAGCAGATCTTCATCGTGTGCGCTGGTATCAGCGTAATAGCGTTCGGCCCGCAATGCGGCATCGCAGGTGCTGCACTTAAACTAAAAGTGCGTTCCTTAGAACAGGCGATGCGTGTTAAAGCAAACCCCAGCATCAGCTGACCCAGCAAAAGGAGGGGTGCACACTGCCAGGAATTCTGAAACGCCCGTTCTTGCAAATGAAGTGGGTTTCAAAACATAGCTTGAAGGCTTAGCTGACGTGCACTCAGATAAAGTTGAGCTCGGTGCCAGTTAGAATAAACTGGACAGCCACGGAAGAACACAAAGAAATTTACCGAAGAAGTACGTGCCAAAAAAAAAGAACTGAATTTTCGCAAAAGAAAAAAAACTGTAAATAACGCAGGTTTTTGTTTTTAGGACGATTTAGGTTCTAAATTGTTACCTTGAAAGCATATTTCCGTGCAATGTCTTTGTCTTTTCGGATTACGGGGTGCACCCAAGAGGTGAACAGTGGCAAATTACTTCGCCGCCATGTTTGCAGTGTGTAAATTCTTTTGAGCATAAGGTAATGGTTTGATCTTGGATCGGTAACAATTTTTTTAGAGACCTTAATGCGACTTGCTGATTTCTGTACTGGCGTGTGTCCTTACTTTCAAGGAGAGCACTCTGTGTGACGTTCAAGTTTAAAGTGAACCTGCAACACTTTTTTCAACTTTTTTTGAAATCCTAAATGCTTGCAGAACGTAGTCACCCATCAAACGCAGTACTTAGATTAGGGGGTCGCGAATTATTTAAGCCAAAAATTACTGGTCTATGCCCATCAGATAACTTGTAAACTCGCTCAAAAAATTTCTCTCCCTTTCCCGGTCTTGACGTTTTTCGACGGCCAGAGTTACGTCACTAAGGCCATGTAGCAGCTCTTGGCCGGTTTTCCTTCAGTTGCAGCAATGAACGCTTCTCGATAGCAACTTAAAAAAAGCCACAAAGATAAAGCAGAAACGGAAGGGGTATCTGCATAGTGCGACGAGCAGATGACGCGGTGCCGCTCCGTGCTGGCGATAACTATAGCTTTCGAAGTGCCTCCAGACGTGAAGGAAAGAGTGAAAGCGCTTATCGAAAGTGTTGCAGGGTCCCTTTAAGTCTGAACATGGCCCCTGCCGAAAGCTCTTTTTGATTGCAAAGTCGGGCATAGTAATTGTCTCGGGGTCCGCCCGAGTGAGCTCTGACCGCCGTGGACGGGACTGGCCGATACCTTTGAGGCGGCCGAATAGCGCGGTCCGCTGTTCACCGCGGTGTTTCTAGTAGGCCACGGAGAACGCAGGACAGGACTTGTTCTCCGTCCATCCCCCCGCTCTTCGTCCGGGCGCTCGCGGTGAGCGCACGGAAGCAGTGCTTTCCCGACCTCAGCGAGCGAGTTCGGACTCAAGGCGCTGTTATTTTGGGCGCCCGCTCCCGCCCACCCCCCAAAACCTCCCCACGACCGCGGCCATATTTCACGAGCTCGGCGTTCTGTGGCTTTGCGGCCGAGATCTCAGCGTCGCTAATTCGAGAATTGAGCGTGCCCCGCGCTAAGCGCCTCAGCTTTCTCGTTTACACGTTTCACACCCTTTTACTTTTAGGTTCGTTTTTTTCTTGAGAGATGGTTTTTGCGTCGTACTGAAGGCTACTAAACTGGTCGTTGTGAAAGTTATCTTGATTCGTTCTCCAAATAAAATCCGGTAACTAGGAAGCTATATCCATCACTAGTGACGAATTTATTCCTATCAGTTTAACAGCTGATGGAAATTTGTGGGTTTGCATGGGATTCAAACAGGGCAGCTAATTTTTAGCAATTAACAGTCGAAACAAAAACAAACGCAGCAATACTTACGGTTGTTTACGAGACACGCATTAGTGTGGTTTTATTATGTACGAATATTTCAGAACAAAAACCGCGATCGGCCCCTTGATACCTATGCGATGTATCTGCGCAATAATATTACGCATCGTCGTCGCCACCATCTTCATATTCATCACAACTCTATCTATGCCTATTGCAGGATGAAGGCCTCCCCCATAGATCTCCAACAACTCCTGTCGTGCGATGCTGGAGTTCATTATTTGCCCTCGAATGTCCGTATTTCGTCCCTCCATCACAATAACACTCGGACGAGTGTTATTGTCCGTTTCCTTCTTCTAGACCCGTTTCTGGGTATCCGCTCTGTCACTTTAATTGTCTACCGGTTGTCGGTTCGTCTCACAACATGGCCTGCCCAAGTCCATGCGTTTGTCTTTACTTGCACTGTGATATCGTCTACTCGAGTTTCTTCCCTGAGCCGTGAAGCTCGTTTTGTTTTCCCTAAGTGTTACTCCTATCATTATTCGTTCCATGGCCCGTTGAGCCGACCTAAGTCTGCTTTCAAGTTGTTCAATAAGGCCTCAGTGGCTAAGGTGTTGTGCTGCTGAGCCCAAGGACGCGGGTTCATTTCCCGGCTGCGGTGGCCGTTTTTCTGATGGAGGCGAAAAGCGAAAACGCCCGTGTGTTCGAGATTTCGGCGCACGTGAAAAATCCCCAGGTGGTCAAAATTAATCCGGAGCCCTCCACTACGGCGCGCCTCATCGCTTGTGTAGTGTCCGTGCGTTAAATTCCAACAATCAGTCAATCAATCAATCAGTAAGGCGCCAAGTTTGCGCTCCATATGTCATCACTGGCAGTATGTACTGGTTGTATATTCTTCTTGTGAGTGATTGAGGCAGCTTACTTGTCATTATCTGGGAGTGCTTGCCGAGGGCATTCCAGGCCACACCAATCGTGCGTCGGATTTTTTTCACTCGTAGTTGGGATCACCACTGACGACCTGTTTAAACTGTATTCGTCCACTTCAAGGATTTCATTGCCTAGGCTGAGCAGGGTGCTTCTTGCATGTCTACTTGACATTGTGGTCCGTTTATTTAACCCTGCGACCAAGCTTTTTGAGCGAAGGTCATGAAGAATATTTTGCAGGGGTTCTTCAGATTCGCCGAACAACACTACGTCGTCCACAAATGTCGGGTACTTTAAGCCCCTGGCTTTACCCAGGGGCGACATACTAAACGCGCCGTGTACATATATAAAAAAATCCCGCCCTGCTTATGGCGGCCGCGTAATAAGGTTAGCATCCTTTTTCACATCAGTTTGGCTTTATTGTAATCATCAGCCTGTTTCTGTCCACCGAAGTATTGCGAGTCATCATAGCGAAGGCCATGTACCCCAGGCGCTGGGCCGGGCAGTTTAAAGTACAACGTTCTTGTGTGCTGTCGTTATTATCGTTATCGCCTTGATATACTGAAAAAGTTGGTGTTTACGGCAGCAGAAATGTTTTGGCGAGCCAATTGATTTTATATACAATTTGTAAGTTTCCTCGGCCGCTACTGTGTCGGAGAAAAATGATCACTTACGTTACGCAAAATGCCACGAAACAATCTGAATCCTTTTTCTGCAGTAAGCTTGCTTTGGCTGCCTTATGTATCCACCCAGAGTGAGCCGACCCCTTGGTGCTTGGGTTACGACTCATTAGATTCTTGTATTGCTGTTACCTTTGGGACACAGCGTTGAGGAAGTGTTTTTGGCACAGGGAGTTGGTAAAAAAATGTCACCTTAGGTAAGCTGTATTTTAATTTTAAGAGGATTGAGTCATACACATACACTCCGCCTCTCATCTCACTGTCTCGATCGCTTCCCACGCCGACTCTTTAAATACTCCGGCATTAAAAACAGAAGAAGAAATTTGGACAGTCTGGGCCCCAACAGCGTCTAAAAAGCGTGCTGCTCCGAGAGGCCCTGTCGTCTAGCTTTCCGTCACATTGCGTGGGCACTGGGGCGTTTGCAAAAGATGGCTCGCCTACTGTTTCGCCGCTCGGCCGTTTTGCTGCTTTGCAGCAGTGCGGCCGCGCTTTGTGAAGCAGCGGCATGAGTTCCCCAAGGTCTGGCTCTCTCGCCAAGTGTGCGGCATCGCGTCTCCGTAATCTCAACCGAGAATCACGGTCACCCGCCTTCCCGCCCACCTCTGCGCACCGTTGCGACCAGCTAAACGAGCGAGCGAGCGAGCGAGCGACCTTCCCAGGTGAAAGCGAACCTTCGGGAAGTCCCCTACTCTTGTATAGCCGCAAAAACAGGCAATCTGACGAGTTTATACAGTAGCGGCGCTGGGCCGACAGCGCGGCCCCGCGCGGAGCAGAGAGAGCTGAGAGCAGCGCCAGCATCTTCCAGCCTCCTCTCCTCCGCCGCCTCCAGACTGTGCGCACCACCCGCCCAGCCCTCGCCCGCTCTCTACCTGGCCCGGCCAATTCCATCCCTTCCCCCGCATCCCTTCTCTCCATCCTCTCGCTTTTACACCCATCCCCGTGGCCCGGTCCGGCCCACTTTACGAAAAAACCGCGCTGCGCCCGCCAGCCCCAGCGAGCCCCTCAAACCGAAGGGTGCCGTTCGACGTCGACCGACAGAGCTCGGAATACCACGAAGCGAACCAGAGCCCCCCGCCAGCCATTCTGATTTTCGGTGTCCGCCGCCGGTTCTGGAAGCCGCGCCCGCGGCTCGCTCTGCCCTTCACTCGGGAGATGTGCCCTCCGCTGGATTAACCTCTTCTTTGCCGTGTGCTGCCTCGAGGGAGTGAGCGACAGAGGAGGCGAGAGGCGCCGGAGGAGAAGGAGGGGATAACGGTCCCCCTTCGCGTTGTGGTGATCGCCCCATCCGCCACGACGGCGCCCACCACGAGCCCGGACTGGTTTGGATTTTAGCGTCTTCGCCGTCGCCGCCGACACCCGTCCGTCGTGATGGGAACACGGTAACGCAATCCGCTGTAACCTTGCCCTACCCGCATCGCGCGACGGCGCCGCTGGGCGCGATGCTGCGCCGCATGCCTCACGAATTCCACGGATTACTCTTGCTCCGTGCATTTGTAGAGGTCACGCTTAAGGCTAGCAGCTAAACGAGCGAGCCTATTTACCTTTAAGATACATAAGCAGCTGTTGCGCACGTGCTTACATTAATGGTCGCGTAATAGGCGCGCTCTTTCAAAGTAAGCACCATCTTTGCATAAGTAATCACAAAAAAAAAACCTCTTGAGACGCTGATTTGACTAGTACTCCCCAGTTAATTTCTTTGGTTCAAAGTTCACTAAGAAGTAGTTCGGTTACAGTTAAATTCCTTGATTCCACCGAAAAATCTATGGGAAGGAGGAGGGGCTCATAGTGGCACCGAAATTTAAAATAAAACAAGGTGCGTTTCACTAGTACAGTGCGCAACACCCTTGTCTAAAACACTGAGTTCAACTTCAACTACTTACCTCCCGAAACTGCGGACTCAAACTTGTCACAAAAAACGTTGAGGTCAAAATATATGGCTAAGACTTCAGAATGACACAATAGGTTTCTTCAAATGCTTTTCGGCCGAGGCAAGGCAAGGCTATAAGTACGAAACCTGTCTTATAGACAAGGGTGTTGTCCTCTAGTGCATCATCGTTATTTATGGCAGTTGCGTGGTTCTGCCGATGTTTGTACAAATGACATGAAACTATGAAGTAATTTTTTATGTCGAAATATTTTTCATTTAGTAAGTGTCAGACGCGAAGGTTCATATTTAGACACAGCCACAGAACTACTCCGGAACCGTTAGTGTCGCTAGTGAGTGGGCGTCAAGCTTAAGGGTAGAGTCGTATCAGAACTCTTAAAAGGGAGATGTAACAGGACGCACTAGTTTGGTACAGTCTCTGCATTCGAGCTGTAACTGTACCCTTCACTGCAAGGCATCCCGCAAACCTGTCCAAGGAAAAAAAAGAGCGAGCAAGTGCATCGTTATGACGTCTTTAGTGGTGGTAAAATTGCTCGCTCAAAAATAACCGATCTATTTCTGCCAACACTCGGCGCTTCGCCCCGCGTATACTTTCTTTAAGTTAGTATCGTTTGCTCAGAAACTGCCTTGATTGTCCCGTGTTTCCATTCTTGTTGTCGCCGTGTGTTGCGCGCTGGTTTCATAGTGTAAACCAATACCAACTAGCCCCGTTTTTTCCAGTTGCCTTGAAAAATAGTGTACATTTGGTGTCAAGCATGGCTTCCATGGCATTTCATCTATTATACTGCTGAAGTAACTTGACGTTTTATAAAGTGAAAACTTCTAGGCTTGCACGACAACTTTCAAATACGCTTCTAGTCAAAAATCAAGTACGCTTGTAGTACTACCTAAGAATATCATGGTACCGATCGTAACAAATGGTAAACGTCCACTAATAACCCTTCGCAGATCTTTTTTTTTTTTTCATCCTCGTTTCATCGGCATTTTGCTAGATAACAATTTTAGTTTACTGGAGAAATGCTGTGAGACACCGCGAAAGAGGTTTCGCGAAAGAGGTCTTCGCAGAAGTTTCGCGAAAGAGGTCTTCCATTCAGCTTCATTTCTTCGCCTCTGGAAGCGCACAACACTGGATAAACACCTCGTTCAGAGCGAAGTTTACAAGTTCTAAAAATATAAAAGTGTCTTCGGTTTAAGGCAAGACAACTTTAGGGGATAGTGATACTGTTTTTGATACACTGTGCTTGCTCTAAATCGCGTTTTGAGGGGCTGACCAGTTACAAAACTTTTAGAAGAGACCCGTCTACCGGTTTAAGGTTACTCTCAGTCAAACCAAGTGGACGGCACCCGCAAGAATCTTGGATTATCCCAGTCTTTGCTGTACCGCGCATGCCAGAGCGACAGGGTGACCTTGACGGTGGGTGGGGGACCGTGCGCAAAACATTCGCTGACACTGCTCAAAGCGGAGATGACGGCCCCGGGACGCGGTCTCCTTCCCCGCCTCACTTTTCGCTGTTGTTGTTGTTTTTCGGGAGACTTTCTTTAGCCGCTTGTTCCTCGAGTGAAAGCGTTCGAAAGCTGTCTTCAGGCCAGCTGCCCCGGCCAAGCGGCGGACAAACTGGGCCACAGGAGAGGAGGGAAGGAGTCGGGGAATTTTCTTTTATTTCAAATATTCTCGGCCTGGTGTGGCTGCTCCACCGTCTTGTTTGCGGGAGTGAGGAGCTAATATTACAGTGCGCCTCCTTTTTGCCGTTCACTCCTCCTCATCTTCGTCACGCCCTACATTCGTGGGTGCCCTCCGCTAGCTCTTGTCAATTATACTGCATGCGGTTCGGGCCGCAGCCCGCCGGATGGGAGCACGGTAACCCTTGAAGCCTTCGAGATTGTTTCACCGTACTAAAGTTTTGCTCACTGTGAACAAAGTTTACTCAACCGGAGTGTTACATTCTCATCTTTTAACGCGAAAGTGTTTTATTCCGGGATACACAAAGATTTCACTCACGTCATATCCGTTACGGAAGTGACGCCAGCACAACGAAGCAAGCGGCCTGTAAAGGGTGCACCTCTGCACACAGGGTCTTCTTGCGGGGAAGCAACCTTTAGTACTAAAGATTACGTTATACTAAACATTACGTTATATCAAAGATTACGTTCGGGTTTTATATTTTAACACGAAATAGTTTTATGCCGGGATACACCAAGATTTCACTGACGTCATATCCGCCACGGAAATGAAGCCAGTGCACTTTTGCCGAATCAACCTGCCAGCATGAAGTCGCTCGCCAAGCACACCTACAAGATAGCTGCCGACCCGTAAATCATGCTTATCTGCGGATTTCGCAGCTCATTTCACTTTCGCGTTTTACTGATTCCTATGACAGAGAAATCAACCATAGTTTTTTTACATTAATCATGTCGCAGCAACGCAGTGCAGCACAACAAGAACAGGGTGGTTTTGTTTCGGTGCGTTAACGACTGTCCTGCAAAAGGGTGGGATATCCTCAACCCCAAGTCGATGCTGACGGCTTATTTCATCTATCGGTTAATAAAGTGTTCCTTTGTTCTTATACCAGAAGTATTTGCGACGTTCGTCACTCCTGAGATTAGGAAATTTAACTGGATAGCCAGAAACAAAACTGGATTCGCTGCTTGGTTTTTTACTACTGTCGCAAGTGTGGAAGCTCGCTACAAAGCAAATATATTAGCAGATTTTATTAAGGTTCTGATTAAAAATTTTCACTTAATAGGTTTTCAAAAAGGGCTGTTGGCTTTTGACAAGCTGCTTCTTTTTTAGCAGCTTTCGCCCAGGGCCTGCTTTATGATTTGGAGAGAAAAAAAAAGTCATGCTATACAAACCACGTCAACTTAGTTTCTGCGTTAAGCTGCATCCCGCAAACGCGCGCTATCATTCAGCAATAACCATGTCACGTGGCGTAGCTATACAAGAAGTACTTACTTTTGCCTAAATGCTCTAGCAAAACACGCTTACCCGACTTCTAGTGATATTTAGCCAGCCATTATAAAAAGTTTCGGGGCGTCGGAGGCTGTCTAAATAGTTTCTTAGCTTCCTTCTATGGCGGTTCCCATAGCTCCAGGCACGCGAAACATCAGCTAGACAATTTACAAAATGTGCTTTTTCATTTTTTTATTTCTAGATTTCATGATTGATTTCTGAACTCAAGTTTGCACAACATTGTTTTTTTTATATTCGCTGAAACTTATTTTGGTACATGCAAGGGCTCTGAGCTCTTGATGGTTTCTAGCGACGAGTAGAAAAAAACAAACATTAATTGGTGGAGTCAGGGGTCCTTTGCGGCGGTAGTAGAGAGTTTTAGCTAACCGTTTTTGATGGTCCGCTCCGGTATCGGCGGCAGGATCAGCGCAACCGGAGCCAATGCCGTTCGCGGCCAAGCGCGCCGCGCATGCGCTGTGGCGCTCCAGCTTGCTATCGCAGCGGAGCGGACCGTGAGGAACGGTCAGCTAAAACTCGCTAGTGACCTATTGTGAAAACAAGCGCGGCAGTTTTGTGTTGTAAGGTTTATGACCGTTTTTCGCACCATTGTTAGTGACCCTATACTTAAAGAATATTACCTACTTTTTTCTTTATTTTCAAGGTTAATGAAATATTCTGTTAGGAAGGACCTAAGCCATTTTTCTATTTTACCATTGAGTCTGTAAGAGCTATGGTTGAGTTGTGGTCGCACTTAGGCTAGTAGCGCTGGAGTAGGCAGCAAGGAAACAGTTGGAATGTCTTTGGGATAAATTCAAGCGACGAAGAAAAGGACACGACACTTCTTCGGATTGTTGAAGGGTATTTAACAAATATTTAGCTTGGTATTTAACAATACCAACAACAATGCCACTGATAGTTACAAAATTTTCCGTTGTACTTGGTCAGATAATAGCGGGACTGCTTTTAAAAAAAGTTATTATGAAATAACTCCAGTATGCGGTTCGTCTTGTTGTTGTTGGTGAGATGGGTTCATATGATCATAGCCCCATTAATGAATTGTTATTTGTTTGAATACCAACGTATTTCTAGGCACAATGAAGCGAACATGTAAAACTATCACTAAACAAATATCCGAAATTAGATCATTGTCGGGAACCGATGAAGGGCTTACAATTTATTTCAACAATGACGAGGCAGTCTACAACAAGGCGAGAAATGCGGCATATTTTTTATAATAAGTAGCAGTCAAAACGCCGTTGTGGGTGAACAGCCAAATGAGGGGAGTGATAAGACAAGCCTCATACAAAGTTCGATATGGATAATGAAAAGTAAAGGCCCCTGTGCTGAGAATTCTGAGCGTGCCCTCCTCATCTTGGGTGACTGAACGCTAGAACAAGTAGAACAGTATAACTACCTTGGACAAGTTGTGAGTGCTGCTCCAAACCACGAGAAAGAAATCTCGGCGCAGAAAAGGTATGGCCTGGGTTGCAGTGAGAATGCACTTTTAGATAATAAAAAGTAAGCTACTTCTGTCACTCAAAAGAATAGTATAGAACCAATGCGTGCTTCCGGTGATATTATACAGAGCAGAAACTTGGCATCTTACTAAACAACCGGAAAGCAAACTTAGGTCGGCTCAACGGGCCATGGAACGAATAACGTTAGGAATAACACTCAGGAAGTGAACTACCTGGATTAGGGAGCATACTCGAGTAGAAGATATAGTTCAACTAAAGAAAAAGAAATTTACTTGGGCAGGCCACCTAGTGCGACGAATTGACAAGCGGTGGACGTCCAGGATAGCACAGTTGCTACAGAGAGACAGGTATAGAAGAAGGGGAAGACCATCAACTGGATGGAGGGAAGGAATAAGAAAATTCGGAGGCAGGGAATAGACTCGAGCAACGAAGGGGAGTAGTGGGTGGAGATAAATGGTAGAGGCCTTCGTCCCGCAGTGCACCCGAATAGGATGCTGCTGCTGATGATGATAGGCCCCTATACAGATCTCCAGACTCCGCTTAGGGACACTGCACGTAAATAATTCAGTTAGCACAGGATAGGGGTAGTTGGAGATCCATGGGAGCGGCCTTTGCCCTGCAGTGGCCGTAGACAGGTTGATGATGATGATGCTGACGTAAAAAAAATGGCATGAAAAAAATGGCATAGCACGGCTATGTGAAAATAAACATTGACTTGACTTGAGTTGACTTGACTTGGCATTGTTATTTCCCGCTAGGTTGCATGAAATGGTTGTGTATGTTCGAGTGCGCGCTCGTTCTCACGCAAGGGCGTGTGAACGAGCACACATATTTATTACGTGAAGGATGAAATCCTAAAAGAAGTCGGAGTTCACTTTCGAACATAATAAATTCCGCGAATACGGAAGCATGTTCGTTTGAACCAGGTCTTGTTTAGTGGCCGCATACCCGGGGACGCGAGTGAGAACTTTCGCCCTGACTCCTTTCTAGTGCACGCCATTTCTTCACCTGTGGGAGACGTGTCTTTCGGGGCGCATTCCGGTTCACTGGCAGGACGCGTTCAATTAGGCGGGAAGGGTAGGGAGGACGGAAGCCGTGGGCGAGGAAGAGGGTGCCGTTGCTACTTTGGTGCGTTGTTTGCGAGAGCACGTTTCCAGAAATAGCCGCGCCGAATATTTGTTCTGGCCTCTGCTCCCCTTTCCGACCGTTCAACGCTCTGTCGTCTCCAGTCAATGGCGTCACGGATCGCTGACGCTGACGTCACCCGCAGGTGACGTCGTAGTTTTTGGAGCGCAGGTGTGTCTCTGCCCCCCCCCCCCCCCCCCCCTTCGGAGATTTCAGAGAAACGTACTCCCTTAAAATAAAATGGAGCGTAAAAGGACAGGGGCTGAAGAAACACAAGTGTAGGTGCCACGAGCTCTCTCTCTCGTCGACTTGTTTTTCTCTTGTGCCTGTCCTTTTGTTTGGCGCTATATTTTATTTTAAGCTGTGGATCAACTCGCCCGGCAAAGCATTCTAAACGGGCTCCCGTTCCATTTTGATGAATCGTTTTCCCGCTCACTTTGTTCGCGCAGTTATTATCTACGTTCACCCCCTTTTGAAGAAAAATTGGCATTTTAGGCCCACAATGATAATAAGGTAATACTGTTTATTCTGAGAGGTCCTGCACCATCGCATATGATTGAAATGTTGCAGAAGTCACCAGAAAACTTGGGTAAAAAATCCCGGGCCATCTTCACTAACGTGAAACCTGGAGAGGGGCGAAGCATGCATTGTATAAGCGTATTCTTGACGCCTTGGCGTTTTTGTCAACATAGATGAAATCATTGGGAGGTAGAGGTATACAGCTTTGCTGTAAAAGTGTCGTGCATTTGAAGCACGAAGCGTTCTAGCGCGAGGCGTAAACGAGTGTCCCGGTGTTTTTTAGTAGGCGTTACGTTCCAGCGCGAGGCGTAAACGAGTTTACCGGTGTTTTAGCACCATGACAACATGAGACGACGCTTACGACGCCGACATGAGACGCTGGTGGCCCATGCCCCTAAGGGGCTTCACCCCTAAAAAATATCTGTGTCCTCCACGACTGTTTTCGTAACAGCGATAGCTGTGACGTGATCTTTTAAGTAACGGGTCACTAGAGAGAGCAGTAAACATAACCTTATCACGCTACACCAGTCTAAACTGTATTGCGTGCTCCATTTTCTTAGTTTTTGCATCATTTCACACCAGGAGTTACTTCGATAGGCGGTGTTCCTTCTGCCCCGTACTCGTCGTTGACTTGTTCAGGTCGGCTGGGATGACAGACTGGAAAGCCCGCAGGATGACACTTCACTTCAATTTTCTCAGTAGAGCGTAGTTATTCTGCGCAGTAAAAACAAATCGCGCTTTGTAAGTGCACCAAAACCAATAAAGATATGCTATGACTCACCACCCTTTGTTGACACAACTCTAATGCCACAAACGCACCACGTATTCTCTCCTTTAAACTTTGTTACGCAAAAGTTCAAGGAGTAATTATTCAGTCTGGCGCCTCGTGCGCAACATTAGTGTCACCTGAAGATGTAACTCTCGGCTGATTTATGGTGAGGACTCCATGGAACGTGCATAATAAAGACTTGCAACCATGATTTTCTTGTGACACCTGTCAATTGAAACGTAAATACACCGCTCATTACATTGTGCGTCTGTCGCTCGGCGTTTGTGAGCATTTTCTTATAATCAAAGTCTTACTCGTTCCAAGAACTTTATTAGTTTGATAGCCACTGGTAATTCCCCGCCATGTTTTGAAATCACCGGTAGTTCCGTAAATTCCGGCTGCGCCATCACTCAAAAATATCCGAAGGAAATAAACCAAACAATTTGCGTGCTTAAAACCTATGCTCCTAACAGCCCGAAAACACCCTGTGAAGCCTGTAGCGCTTTTTACCGAGCGCCTCCTTACACTGCCAAAAAGCTCCCTCCTCCCTGGAACATTTTATCCCGCTGTGCTTGCAAGGAAGGCAGACGAGAAGTTCACTGCGCATGTGCGAATGTATGCATTTCATTTCATCCTACACGTAAGAGGACGCACGGGACACAGCCAACGTAGGCGCGGACGGGCCAAGCGACGGACAAGGAGCCAGCGATAAATGCTTGCGAATTTTCAAGCTAAAGTGTGGGTGACGTAACTTGATACTGCGCACGTTTAAACATTTTATTCAACTACTAGCGAAATTTCAAATCTATAGATCAGTTTAGTTTTGGCCAGGCGTTGATGAGTCAGTAAGTCAGTCAGTCAGTCAGTCAGTCAGTCGGGCACTCCTTTTTATAGGTATAGATTGGCGCATGTGTTTACTGTTTATTTTAAGGAGACTGTGTAACCATCCCTGTAAAGCGTGCTTTGACTGTAAGGCAAGTGAAAACTGCAACAAAACCAGCCCTAAGGCGACCTATCAGTGACGAGCTAATGCGGTTACAGATAGTCGAGCTCGCACGGGAGAGGAGAAAATAACCATTATTCAGTTCGCCAACTGTTAAGAATAGACAATTCGTGTATTCTGCTTGCTATCTCCATAAGTTGGAGAGAGAGAGAGAGAGAGAGAGAGAGAGAGAGAGAGAGAGAGAGAGAGAGAGAGAGAGAGAGAGAGAGAGAGAGAGAGAGAGAGAGAGAGAGAGAGAGAGAGAGAGAGAGAGAGAGAGAGAGAGAGAGAGAGAGGAGAGAGAGAGAGAGAGAGAGAGGGGGGGACTTGTTTTGGTTTGCTTGGGTGAAATGTGGAGGGCTGTAGGGCTCAAAAATTATGAACGATTGCGAACAAAAAATGGCCGTGGCTTAGCTCACCTAACCTTGTATATGCAAAGTAAAAGCTTGGCTTAGTCTGGTTGACTCTTGGTTTCACTTGGTTAATCTTTGATGTAGCTGTGTTGCCGACTACGGCTCAACGCCGGTCGGTCCCGTGCAACGTTCCTAGAAGGAGGCCCCGCCTCGCTTTCATTCGCGGCGAACGCGTTCCTCCTTACCGGGCACAAGATGAGTCACGTAGCCCGAGACGACCCAGCGGCGCGTGCGTAAAAGGCGGTAGGGTTGGTCGGCTACCGGTCTGCTGAGCGCCCGCGACCGCGCGCCCCTAAGCTGACCAGTTGAGCAGAACGACTGAAAACGGGGCCTTGTACATAGCGCCAAAAGCGGGCCCAGCGAATTACGCGATGCGCTTCAAAGGGTGTGTCGCAGGGGGTGTAGCTGAGATTAAAAGGTGAATTTGCGCATCCGCGGTGAAATCGCTGGAGGAAATAAGTAAAGGTTTGCCTGAAAAAATGCCTACGGGTTCCGAAACGCATCTCTCCTTGATAACATAGTCAGTGACCGCAATTTCACTGTTTTAGCTATGCCTCCTGACCACGCGATGTTTCGCCGAGCCCTTGTTGCTTGATTATAAGTGACTTTTCTTGCCAAGAGTAAAGTAGTTTGAAGTAAGCGCTGTATTCGAACTTCTTCGCCGCCCTTCTTTTTGATTGGTGCGCTTGCTAGAAAGTTTGTGTACCTGATGATGTGAAAAAAAGAGTTTCATGAAAATTCAAAGACTTCAGGTTAGTTTAAGTCTCTTGATGCAAAACAAGTCTGCGGCGGCTAGTTACTTCTAACAGCGATAAAAAGCATTCCAGAAAGGCGGTACAAAGAGAGGATTACGTCTACAATGCAAAATATCTTCCTATAATACCAGTTGGTACATTGCAGTGAATGTCCGGCCATTCTGTATTTTGTAATAATCACTCTCGCTTTTTTTAGGATTGATATTTCTCCGGGGCTTTTTACCCCACTTAAAACGCTGTAACCACTGACACATTAAGCAGTGGGCCGTTCCTATCACATAGAAGAAATAAATCAGCTGCAGTTCAAGGGAGAACGAAAGATGTAAGGCCGTATCCACCTTGGAAAAAAAACTAGGTTGACCTACCGAGCCATGAAAAGGATAATGACACGAGCAACGCTTAGACGTAAGGAACGAGGGTCTTGGATTAGGGAGAAAACTTGGTTGGAAGAGAACCCAGCTGAAATTAAGGGAGAGAAGGGGAGTTGGCTTGGGTCGTGTAATGCGGAGAACCGACCCCCGGTGGACCGTTCGGGTGGCTATCGAAAGACAGGACTGGTAGTCGGAGAACCCCATAACGCGATGAATGGATCAGATGAGAAATTTTAGTGGCAAGGAGTGGTTTAGGACCGCACAAGATTAGTGTCATTACATTTAAACATGAAGCAACAAAATTTTAAACATGTTGTTCTTCGAACTCCGCCCTTATGGGGACGTTTACGCCACACTCTGTATGTATATATGGTTATATGGTTGTATATATAAGTATATGTATGTGGGCTCACGATTATATTTTTCAGTTGCCAGTAGCACTCCGTCCTATGCTCTTTCTTATCCAAATTTTGTTTATGCTTTACCCGTCATGAATCTACACCAACACGCCAACCTCGCAGTACTTCTAAACGCTATTCGAGTTGAAGCAACGTCTTAGTTGACTCCAGCGCTTGTCATTGGGTGCTTCTTCTCTTTTTCCCTGGTTGATTTTGCCTCATACTCACCATAGAAATGTAGGATATGGCGCGGAACGATGTTTCATTTGAGCCATCTCCGCTCTGAGTTTTTGTTACGTCGGGCGGCATAAATATTTCATCACAATCGCTGGCAAATTTATCCGGGTTTGTTTATCTCGCAGCATTAGCCTCATTATTTAGATTTAGTTTATGATGATTCTGCTCATTTATATCCAATAGCAATAGCCACGTTATTTGTCTTTCATTTGTGTTGCTCCCGTTTATTTATTTGATCTCCCATCTATGCTGCGAAGCCACCGCGTTATCCCTGCAGCCCTCTCCATCGTCAAAGTTCTCGCTAGTCCCCGACCTTGGTATTCCTTACGCGTATGCGCTGGCCGCACCAACGGGGGCGTTCGTTCGTGTCCAGCTATTTACGGCCTGCCGTCGGCGTTGCCTGCTCTCGAAGCGGCACGTACGACAACTGCCGGGCCCGCCCTGGGGTCGTACTGAGCCCCCAGCGCTCCGTGCCAGCAGTCTAGCGCCGTTCAGGGCGAGGCGAAGGAGCGAATGGTTCGCTTCGCGATTGCGACATGGGTGCTCCTTGAACGTCGTGTCGAGCGAATATTTCACCGCCTGGACAAGGCTCTCCCCTGTGCATGTCCAGTGGCCGTCCCGCGATTCTGGGAGCTCGGCATGCGGCTGGGCTATATTTACACCGAAAGGACTCGGCGTCCTCGAGCTGGGCTGGCGGTGAGAGACAAATACAAGACGTTGTTTAATGACAGCGGTGCACAAGCTGACTCTACCAACGAGCATGAAACCTGAATGATAAGCGCTCTACAAATTTCCACACCTACAACGGCGCAGTTCTGTTCCACCACTAACGTCACCCCGTACGTGCGAGAGAAGCGACAACAAATAGGTGTTGGATGATGTAACGAGTTACTACTGTGCTGCCCCCGTTTATGATCTTAGTTGCACTTTTTAATTTTTATTTTGATCTCCTGCATTCGGTATAAATTTTCTAAAGGGGTTGAAGAAAGAAGTTTGGTTGCGGTGAGAGAGAGAGACAGAGAGAGAGAGAGAGAGCTCTTTGAGGTCACCCAGGTTACCCACCCTACTTGCGACGCCAGAATAGGGGGAGGCGATATGAAGAGGTATTGTTATGTTGCGGCAGGACACAGGAAAGGAGCCATGGAAGATGCGAGCGATGTATTTGTACTACATACACGATGTCGGCCATGAGGGAGCCCGCACAGCTGGGTCTTCATGAAATGAAGGAAAGAAAATAGAAATGAATAGAATAGAATAGAAATAAAAACAGATAATTAGAATAGAATATAAAATGGAATAGAAATAAGAATAGAAATAGAAATAGAATAGAAAGAAATGAAGAAAAGAAAAGATGGCAATATGAAAAGATATCTCACGTACAGGTGAGTGTTCAAACGCATGAAAAGCACACACACAATTGGGAGAAATAGTCATTTGTCCGAGGGTTAACAGTTCACTGTCGAGTCCAGTGTCCCGGAGGAACGTTAAGAGCACCTTTGTTGCTCGGCATGTCGTTCCTCTTGCGAGTTAGGGCCTAAGAAATCCCACGAATAGATCTGGGCGTACACGGGCAGGCCCATAAAAATCTTAGTGGTGGTACGCTTACGTTTGTGATGAGGAGACGCGCAGAGAATGTGTTTCAAGTCCTCGCAATCCTCGCAAATTCCACACGTCGGTCTCAAGGCGGAAGAACCCTGGCGAAGTTTATAAAGAAGGCATTCAGTGTAGGCCACATTGAGCTTGCTCCGTTGCAGGACAGCTTTATCTCGCTTGCACAGGCCGCTTGAGATCCGATATGGGCAGTGTGGGCCTATTGTGTGCTGCGAAACGTAGGTCTTGTTGGGGTCAGTCCACAGCAAACGCTGAAAACTCTTGGCAACGGAGGAAGCAAGAGCCGCTTCGTGACACCTTGTGAAAGGCATTGCGGTTATATTCGAGCTGCAATACGCAGAATCAGCAGCTTTGTCGGCTTCGTCATTGCCAGCCACGCCACAGTGAGATGGAAACCTCTGCAGAATAACAACATGGCGGTTATTTAACGCCCGAGTGTGCAGATCACAGTTGCGGTGCGGTTCCTCACGTTAGAGCGTAGGGGTTCTTTGTCTTCGCTAAACTATCGCTAAATGCCGGTCACCTTCAATGAAAAAGGTTATACTAAGCAGGGTGTCGAACCGAAAAATACAGGTTCGGTTACGGTTCGGGTTTGGGTAAATTCATTTAGTTTCGGTTCATTTCGGTTTTCACTAAATCATGCCCTCAACCGGTTCGCGAACCGGACCAAAGAGTTGAACTATCAGCGAAGTGCGAAAAAGAATGTTTTGTGGTTTACAGTCACCAGAAAAATCAAATGCAATTTTCGTTCTTTCAAAATACAGTTTTTCTTTCAATAAATGCGAGGCTGTTTTGCAGTAAACTTGAAACAATTACCCTTGATAAGGAAAATGTACCAGTCACTTTTTCGCCGAGAGCTTAGGTCTTTTTAGGGTCTACATAAAGCCACCGTCAAGGGGCATGACTGTGGGATTAACTAGTACCTCTTGTTCCGTTATAGTGTAAAACTTGAATGATAACATGGAGTTAACACGCTGCAGTCTGTATAAATTAATGCCTATTACTTCACCGCTGACATTGAGTAGCAAAAAAACTGAAATATTTTTATGTTTCTTATCATTTGTGCCGAAAACACCGTTCTTGAGGTAATAATTTATTTGAGCGAGCATAGATCTTTAAATGCGGCAAGGTTTGGTTTTGTCTTCATGGTCAATGTAGCGGGCCAAGCTGAGCGAGTAAGAACACGCAGCAGATAAATAGTTCCGACCACAGGCTGCGGCTGCTTCGGTATCGAGCTTGCTATCACGTAAACCAAGACAAAATGTTGCCTGAATCCGTGTACCAAAACAATCCACAAAATATTTGCACATAAGCAGCACGCACACATGGACGCACGCACAGTACGGCGTTCCATCCGCCAGTGAAGAGCAGCGTTTCTTGTTCAAGTGACTATCGTACCAAATTCTTTGGAGGCAACCAGTGAACGCATTGTGGCCAATGCTGCAGGCGCCCCTTTCAATTTGAAAGGCTGCAATTTTAAAATTTGAATTGACCCTCAATATTTTGCTTTGGCATGTATCTTCTGCTAGTCAACTGTTGAGTGCTCTAAAAGCTTTTTTTTGCTCCCCCCTCTCACCTTCGCCCTGTTTCTCCCTCTATCTTGCGGCATGAAGTCAGCCTCGCTTGTTTAAAGCCAATGCCCCTTACCAACAAAAACTTTTGATTGCTATTGTCGGCGCAAGTGGGCGTCTCTTACTTGCTTTGTCCTGTCCGTCGGGTATTGTTTCAGTCTCACGATTATGTACCAACAAACCAAAATCTCAACACATTTGACGTGCTGCAAGTAGACATATTTCGGGTTGGAGCCTTGGCGGGTCCACAGTGCAGCAATCTCGTGGCCTTATTGCCCCTGCACATTACCAGCGAGGGAAGAGCAACGCCAGTTCCTCAAAACTTTTGCAGGCTGCTGAGACCGTGGCATTCGTTTTTGGCCCAGACTTACGCCCTGCTTGCACGACCGGCACTAACACAATATTGGTGCGAAATCCTTTCCTCATGTTGTGACCACGAAGACAGCGTTATAGCGTTTTGATTTGTCTGCGTTGGTGGTGCGTTAAAGACAAACGCGCCGAATGACATTGACCAACCATTATTAACAACAAAGGGCTGACCCTTTTATTCGTAAACCAAGAACAGTTATTTATTTTCCCGTTTCATTTCCAGTTCGGGTTCAGCGAACTCAAAAAATAATGTTTCGGGCTCGCGTTAGGTTTCGGTAAAAATATCGGTTCGGTTCCGGTTCAACATCCTGTTTTTAAGTGCGGGTCGTAAATTATGTTACTTTGTGTGCCACCGGGGTGGCGTCTCCTGCATTGCGCAGAATTCCAACTAGTAGATTTGAGGACAGGGACCAAGGAGGATTGAAACCCATTTAAACCTACTACAACCCCGAAAGAAAACTAGACGACACAGGCGCTGCCTACGAGTTGACAGTTTAGGGGGAAAAGAAACTGACACACAGTGGTGACTCCAAACATGAGGGGAGATCCCATGCCCACCACGAGCATCCAGACAACTAAATTAAAACCCGTATAAAAGATGAAACTCTTGAGCAAGCCCAAAAAACACGACTCCTCTCAACGCGTTCCTCTTCATTTGCCTATGCCGAAGGCTTCAATCGACACTGTGCATATATCATCCAGTTCTGTCTTCATGCGGAATTTTTAGTTTAGCGAAACGTGGTGCTTTATTCGTAAAGAGATTCGCGCAACCAATAGTCTTGAATAGTGAAAGACAACGCTGCGCTGCTGCTTGTTGCCTAGCAAATCAGGAAGGCTGCTGCCAGGATTCGAGGCGTTGGCTGTACGTTGTCACCTCTTTGGGGTTATCCACATAGCTGTTACTTTCTCCGCTTCGGATTAGCAACTACTTCTAGCGCCCGTTAGCATGCGTATTATCCAAGCCGTACACCACGAGCAAAATATATCTAGAGCATAGATTGAGGTGCTGGGAACCGCAAGCTGCGTATTCCCAACGAGTTATGATAAAGATAAGCACCATCATTCAAATTACGACGTGCGTTTTTCCCCTATTTAGTTTTTCGATACTGCTATATGTCTGAAAAGGCACAAGTGGAAACGGACAAGATTTTCCGCAGTGACATTGAAATGGGCAGCTTCAGCAACGGACAGTCAAAAAACAATTGGGCGCTCACAGCGCTCTGTTCACAGTGATGTCCTATCAATTCACCGAAGATGTACACTTCTTGGAATTTTAGTGGTACGAGATGGCTATAGCTTACCACTATTCCACACTTGCAGCAACCGCTATTCGACAGACCAAAACCAACTAACTATATGGCTCGAACTTGCAATGCACGAATCCCTGTAAAGCGTGCTTTGCCTGTTAGGCGACCAAAGCTTGTGAAAAAGCCAGCCTTAGTGACGCATTTCAGCGACACGTTGCAAAGTGAAAATGTGCAAATGATAGTCACCGTACCGGTCTTCAGACAATATTTTTCATTTGCTCACTGTTCTTTGTGGCATCGCAAAATTTTCAAAGCGAATAGCGGAGACTAATAAAAATCGTAATTGTCGAGAGGTCTAGCGCACGTGCACGCGAATGTGCGAACAGCGCATGTGCAGCAATATTGGTACGAAGCCTTCAGAACTGCTGGTGCAAATGTCAAATTTCTTGATCGTGATGTAGCACGCCTTAATGTACTTCTCAGGGAAAAACAAAAGTAAAATTGGAGGGGGAATAAATAAAAAGAAAGAAAAATGACTGCTCTATTTGCGAGGTTGTTAGCAAGTTTAGCGCATTTCATCGGTGAACAAACGCTGATATGGCCTTAAAACTTTTAACATTTTTGCTAAGTTGTCATAATAATCATGATAGAAATAATAATGATCATCATCACTAGGATAATCATCAGCCTATTTTTGTCCACTGCAGTACGAAGGCTCATCCTACAGACTATCCTATCCTATCCTATGCTATCCTATCCTGCGTCATCTATCCTAATCCATTCTTGGCCCCCAAAATTTGTTTGTTTTTCTTCCGATCTTTACGTTTCCCCTATTTCTGGTCTTGTCTCTGAGACAACCTTTCTGTTGTACGGGTGGCCCACATATTGTTAGTCTTCAGCATTACATGACCGGCCCAAGTTCACTTTTTCTTAATTCGAGCTAGAATTTCTCTCACTCGAGTTTGTTCCCGAATCCACGACGCTCGCTTCCCATCCCTTAACATTAATCCTACCATCCTTCTTTCCATACCATGTTGGGCTGACCTACGTTTTCTTTCAGAATGTTTAGAAAAATATCGTTTCTCCTCCATAAATAACAACAAAAATAATCACAATAGGCAGAAAACTAAATTCACGTCTAGCTCCCTGAAACTCAAGCTAGAGGCACTTGTCAGAAGGCTGACGGGAATAATCGCGGTGCCTGTTTAGACTTGTTGCCTGCCGGCTGATGCTACAGGATAACATAGCAGTGGTCGTTGGTAGTCCTTGGCCGTTATAAATGTTCCTCCCCGAGGCCGACCTGCAGAAGCTGGGTCGTATCCAAATGAACAATAAACATGTTACGCCACCGCGGTGTTTTACTTTCCAGCCAACTTTGCTTTAATTGCTCTCCGTGGGCCGCTCTTGTTTGGCATCAGGCGTTGCAGGAAAAGTAACGAAAAACTCTGCTCCTGGCACCCGCGTCAGGACACCCTGACGTTTATTCTGGTTTGTGAACGGACCATGGAGACGGAATTTAACTGCGTTAAATAAAAGATTTAGCCTTTGGTTACTCACTCAATTCAATTCTGACCCCGAAGATCGCTTTCAAGCAAAAAAAAGACATTAGTGTATCAAAAAACTTTTAGATGTAGCGCTACACAGTGCCAGCAGCGACGTTAAAAGAAAAAAAATCAAATAATGTTATTTGTGGTTTAACTCAAAGTTAGCATTCTAGTAATACGATTAAGTGGAACCAGAGGCACTGCTGTAATCGCCCATACACTTTTCTTAGCTGTGTTATTGGTCGGCGGACGCCAGTTCTGCGACGTCATAAACATGGTCCCGTGACGTCATAAAAACTGGGCGGCAAAGTGGTTCGTGGATCGCCACCACTTCGCCTGTTTTATTAAAATCATGGATGATTATTTGAAAGTGGCATCATTGCTGGATTGACAAGCCAGTTTTCTGAAAGCTCCCAACCTGTATTTTGTTTTTGCGATACCTTTATACGGCAAAAGATGCTTGCACACAGGTAGGAAGCAAACACCTGAAGCTTGATATGTCGAGCACGCACCTGAGGCGACTTCGTCAAATTCATCTTACGAGCACATATGCCTATTTTTACTGACAAACAAAGACAGTTAACCTTATGGCGCGAGCGTGCGGATTGCATGAAAGCGGGTGAATGAGGGAAAGTGGCCAAAATTATCACGGTCGAAACGCCTGGCTAGGCTTCCAATTGAATTTACAAAAAAACAAAACGCACCATTGCCCCCTTATTTCGTGCAGAGAAATACCAGAATACCGGAAACGCTGCGATCTGAGAATTTCGGAGCATATTTTTGTAACCATCGTAGTTTTTAGGCTGAATTTCTTGAATTGCGGGTCTTAAGCAGCTGATTGTTGACCACTTCTTACCCTTGTGTTATCGAAACTACCGATAAAACACTAGGGTCAGTGTCTTCAAAAATTTTCTTGGGCTCTCTGGTTTTCAGTTTCGCTAAATTCCGTCCAGAAGGTTTAATACTTGATCGGTCGCGTTGGCCGCTCTCGGCCAAAGCAATAACATGTGTTATTACGAGGTGCATGGCAGGAGTTGTGTGAGGCAAAGCCCTGTCCATTTCTGTACGGCTGTTTGATGCCCACAGTGAACTGAACTGAACTGAAACACAGTGAACATCGTGAACTGAATTAATTGCACCGAAGGATTCTCCCTTACCTCTCCCAGTCTTCCCCCTTTTTCATTAAAGGTCTAGAGGCCCTTCTTCTACGGAAGACAAAGAACGACGGTAGTCAGGGGTAATGGTGCAAAGCGCGTTCCATTTCGTTACCCTGTCTTCTGTCGTCCTTCGCGTTCTGTCGTCCTTCGCGTTCTGTCGTCCTTCGCGTTTCCAAATTTCAGACTCCGCACTGCCTATTTTGTTGACGACACGAAAGAATAACCCAACTTTATTGTGCTGTCCAGACCACAGGGTTGTGTTCTGTTTCGAGCTACTGCTAAAAGAGCTCCGCTCGTCGGTTGCCGTTGCGCAGAGGTAGATTATAGGGTTTTGACGCTACCGCCCTGGGTTCGAGTCTTAGCAGTTATGAATTTTTGTCTTTCTTGCTCTAACCGGTTATCTTCAGACGATTCTACGCATTATTTATGGAAATAAGTGTGGATTGGTATCTTTTAAGATGCTTTAGACGAATAAGGATAAACTATGCCATGGTACGGTCCACAGAACAAACCCGAATATTACCCTGTGGTCTTTTTTTTTTCTTCGTGTTTTTGCCACGCGACGGTTTGGTCCACAGAATAAGGCATCATTCACACAGTCGTTTTTCACCCCGACACGTCACCGTCACGCCACCGTTTTCCGTCATGGGCGACGGTTTCTGGGGCGATTTCTCGCCGAAGACGGT
Organism: Haemaphysalis longicornis; assembly: GCF_048455015.1. Taxonomy (NCBI): domain Eukaryota; kingdom Metazoa; phylum Arthropoda; class Arachnida; order Ixodida; family Ixodidae; genus Haemaphysalis; species Haemaphysalis longicornis. The sequence goes on along the minus strand of NW_027526225.1, from coordinate 90,855,495 downwards.
GCGACGATGACTGGATGCCTAACTCTACATTTCCGTTCCGTCAACGTGACGGGACCACGCCCCGCGGTAAACCAGCAATCAGGAAACCTAAATTTTTACGGCTAAATTTAGCGAAAGGTGAGCGCACGTAAAAATCTAAGCAATTATTTATTTTTCAATACAGCAATTATAGTCGCACTGTATCGAATATATCACGACATTTTCCTTACTTTTCAGATTAAGTATGCTCAATTGTAGGCTAAACTGATCCCTCGGCAAACGACCCTGTACTCTGACAGAGAGCTCCAGTACGAACGCTACTCCGTTACGTCTCCTTCGCTGTTTTTTGGTGTGATGGTGCCGTGACGGAGAAGGTGATGGCTGTAGGCCTAATGCTGCACATTATCCTGTGGTGATCATCGCCATCCTCTGGTCCACAGAATAGGCACTGATTTCAGACTCCCCCTTTTTTGTCGTCATGTCACTGACACATACCCACGATGGAGATTGGCCACAACATTGTCGCCAATATCTCCGTCATCGCCGCATTTTCCTCCTTTTGTTACTGGTAGTGTTACTAGGGTACATGCCACAGGTGTGCTTCTGCGCCTGCGTGGATTCCGTCGAGGGATTCAGTTCCTGTTTTTGATTCTCCGGTTGGTGAGCAGCAAAAACATGACCGCAATGTCGATGCCCTTACTCACGCTAATGAAAAGCAGGACGTGAAGCATCACTGCTTCTGCACACGAAATCCGTCCATATCTCGCGGTACAACGTTCCCACCTCTGAGTGACCATTGAAATCGGCACTTGATGCAAAGAGAGTGACTTGCTGGGCTAGTGGGTTTATAATGCACTTTAAGTAGAACCAGTAAAAAGGACGCAGCGGTTTTTGGGGGGGCAATCCATTCTTGTCATTCGTCCTTTTCGCTGGATTCACTTTAAATACTTGATGCAAAGGCCTGCCAAAATTTCCCGCTTGATCTTGTCATGGCCGTGGGCGGTTCTTCCCGGCCCCGTTTATCACAAAAGCTACAACCGCCAGCTACATCAAAACAAAGATCCGCTCTAATCTGGGTGGCAGTAACGACACCAGTGATGACAAGGACACAAAACCTATGCTTCGGTAAATGTGACCGAGCATGCTGAGCCGTCGTTTCGACAACAGGGGTCAAGTTTACGCACGCTTAAGCACGAAGGTTGCCGCCGTGGCGTGTCCGTCTATACAGCTGCTAACGTCAGTCAAAGCTTCAAGAATCCCGCCTCGGCCTGTTACGTTTTTTGGCATCTCTGGCTGCGCGTGCATTGGAGCGTGGCATCTCTAGTTCTGCCAGAGATGGGCGCTGTTGATCATTCCGTCCCACGGCCTGTCGCCAACAGATGCCGGCGATGAACAAAGACTCTGTCTGGGCGCTCCGAGCAGCTCCGAGACGGCCACCAACGTTCGTCAACAGCGCCGTCATTTACGCGGAGGCGAGCCTATATTTAGCCAGCCTCGCAGGCGGATGCTATTACCAACTCGGACACGAACCTCTTCTTCTGGCGCAAGTGTTTGCCGTCGTTCAGCGGTTCGTTCCGAGTCTAGCTTCGCGCGGATACAACGTGGGTGGTGTATGGTTACGTTATCCCGGCGGTGCGTTATTTATACCAGCACTGACTACTTTTGCCGTGCCGGAACAATCCTATAGTAACTCGTAAGCCTGAGCTACTGGCTGTTGTTTCTGAGAATAAAAGGAGAAATGTATAGAACTTAATTGTATTTGCAAGGCCCGAAAATACTTTTTTTCTTGCCTCCTGCATGCCGGTTTTGTGTTCATGGAGAGCCATTTTGCCTTGATTCCCTGTAGCCACTCCTATTTATCCTGCGACATCCTTGAATGTTATTGGTTGGTTCCCAATTCCAATTTCTATAATATTCATAATGTTGGAGTAATTGGCCCGCTCCATCGAATCCTACGAATTCAGTGACCGCCCTTAGCGGTTGTCTTTTTGCGTTTTGTTTTAATTTATAGAATTTTCACAAACTTGGCCATATTTTACGTTCGGGTGTCAGGCTTCATCTTAACATTATTAGTCTGTGACTCCAGCTCCAAAATGGCGAATTCTGACTTCGCTCGTTTTGCTGCAACTTCGGCCCGTTTACATTGGCCCTTGGTGACAATTCATTTAGAGCAATTTTGGTATTGCTAAGTGTACGCTCAGTTTCTTTTATATTTTTGCTTGTTTTTCCCATCCTTAAATTGAACATTCGCCTTTTTAGGCACGTGTTACGTCACACCGAGGCAGAGTTGTCGCCTCGCCAACAAAACCCTTTTTTTTTGGCTTCCTGTAAAGCGTGCTTTGCCTGTAGGACAATCTCGTCTACGGAAGAAGCCAACTTTACGAAACATAGAAGTAGTGAAATTTTCTTTTTTTTGAAAATAAAAACGGCTGGACAAGGACCAATGTGTCGTCAGCGGTGTAGGAAGAGTGATAAAAGAAGTCTATGGCTTCTTCAAAAAAGTAAAAATATCCCTCGTTTCCAGGAACGCCACTGCGAATAAAGTTATTGCAGAGAAACCATGGGTTGCCCATTTTACGCAAAGATGTTGCACTTACGAGCTCGGAACGTGTTTTACGCCTCAACCCCTCAGATAGCAACGTTTAACGACGTCAGATGCGGACACAGTAAAGTTAGATGCTAGTAAGTAAAGTAAGTAAGTAAAGTTAGTAAAACGCTTGTCTATAACACGGAGTTTTGTACTTCCCGCTTTTTGCACAGTTACCTTTAAATAAGTTAGAGAAAATTAGCGCACCATTCCGAAGTGTACGCCGACCACTTCAGTCCCCAACACTCCTTTGAATAGTATCCATCAGTACTTTCCAGATATAGTCAGTTGAAGTACAAATCTCTGTTATGGACAAAAGTTTTACCGGCTGTACATGCCACCAGTGAAGGCCATGCGGTGCATAAGATGTGCTTCCTGTTTCTTCTCCCGTTTTCGGTACCTCTGAGATCGCGCTCAGATTTCTTAATCGATCAGATTTAGTGGAAATCCCCAAGGTGGAGTGAGATGGATGTCAATTTTTTCTTCGCTCAGATTTCTTGTAGTCGACCATTAGAGCTTACGCGCGAACACTTTCGTCATCATGGCGCAAAGGGCCGCAAATTTCTGACAGCGCCAACCAAGATTGCGGATGTCGTTATCTATATTTTCAAATGACGTCTTCGCCCAGTTGGGTGTGTCCCAGTGTAGCTTAGAGTTTAAACCCGTCGAGCTGCACTCTCCCACAGAGCGGGATCGGCCTGGGTTTCGGGGGTCGGCTAATCAGATAAATAGATTCAGTCAATCAAACAGTCAATCAATCAATAAACCGACTTGAGTCAACCAGTGACTTCAAACAATGACAAATCAAAGCCCGTTTATTCAAAGATGGTTAAAACGCGTAGCTGTCTCCAATTCAACCTGAGTCAAAGTCAAAGTCTTAAATCTAAATTGCTTCGGCCTTGTCTGAATTGCGCGATCGGACACAGGTTCGATTTCGCCCACGGGAAGCGTTTCTTTCTTGAGGAGCTTGATGTGCCTTCGGTTATCAGTATCATCGTTTCGTGACACCCATTGTGTAAGTTGGCTTTCCTGCAGTGTATTATGTAGCGACATCTATAGCGATCAGTGACGAAAAAAAAAAGCTTCGCTTTAACAACAGCCGTTATCACAGCGACCGTGAGAATTACCGTCAGATATTTTTCACGGCAGTCGCCTCTCATTGTCTAAGGACGCTACCCGGAGATTCTATTGAATAAATATTCCCTAAAAAGCCATGTTTAAAGCTGCCCCTGTAGCGCTGTGGTATAGTACTTAGTTACAAACGAGAAAGCTCACGTTCGAGTCCGACATTGCAAGGCTTTTTTTTTTTTTAGGTTTCGGATATTTTGGATCATCGTGATTTTGTTAACGCTTTTTTTTTGCTCCCTTATACGTGGACGTGCCTTATTCGTGGACGTCCTTCAATTTTTTCAGCCTGGTGGTCTAAAATAGGCTACTCCATGTGGGATCGCTACTATTCAGTACCTTTTTTGTTTGTGGCGGGTGTTTACTTCTTGCGTCATACGGGGTAGGCACGCACGGCTGTTTGTATATTGGCAACCAGAATTGCATCCTGCATGCGAAAGGGTGACGGAGTTTGAAGCATTCCGGAGTTTCGTTTATAGCAACAGTTTTAACGCAACGTAGGTTAGGAAGCTATGCCGCTAGCAGCACTTTTGAGGCGCGCGAGCGAATTTGATGACCAGTCATAAACGTTTACGCGCAAAAAAAAAGGGTTAAACCTTTAAGAAGGTTTCCGCCGGTTCTGCGGTTTCGGTCTTTGGCGCAACTCCTTCGCCTGGCTCGGCTCCCAGTCACAAGCAAATAAACGACGCGTGCCGATTCCTGTTTGCTTCTTGGCTGGGCTGAAAGCGCCGGTAACGTAATAACTTCCCAGTCAATGACTGACAATTTAAATGCAGCCGCCGCCTGCTGAGGCAAATTTCCCGTTTGATCGCGAATTATTTCGTTTACTTACTACTCCGTCACCGTCGACCGTGAAGATACCAACCCGGTTAAAGTGGGCTAGAATTTGGTTTTTATTAATGTAAAAAATGATTTTTTTCGGCATACCTTTATGAGCGAGCCAGGTACAACAAAATTAAAGCCGTTCCACTCAATGTGAAAGCTGTCGGAAGTGCAGAGCAGTGATTCGTCATAATGGCCTGTAGCGCCGTTATCTGCTCACTGCTACCACCCGATGCAATTCTAATTTTACGCCTCCGCAGTGTTCGCACGCCCCCTGCCTGAAACTGCGCCAGTGGGAGTTCTGTTCTTCTTGTGCTTGCTTTTCCTCCCGCACGTGCTGGCGTTGCACTGCCACTTTTTTTCGCTTACTATCGTAAAAACCAACCCAACTAGCGTTCCTAACTAAATGAACGCGGGAGCTGCCGGTGTATTACCTATATTTTGCCTCAAATGTACCTGCAGTTTTCTTTGCGCTAAACAACGGGGAGATGTATGACAAGCGCCAGCTGTTCACGAGTTTCGGAGGGTTATGAATATTTAAACCGCTTGGTTTTGGAAGCCTCGGCGGGATGCCCTACGACGGGTACTCCGGGGTCTACTTGGGTCCGTTATCTCGCTGCGCCATCTGATTCCGGCAGTCGCTTGACATCGAGCGTTCCAGCGAGCTACGACGACAAAGCCAGCCCCTAAAGTGCTCCGCACTTAAAATTCGAACAAAATAAATTTATTAAGAGAACATGCCTTGTGGCCCGAATGGCGCAGTTCGATAAAGCAGCGATACTGGTTCGCCCCTGCATTTCTGAGGATCCAATAAGAGATGGATGAAGGCCAATCTCCGTTAGAGGTATAAGGTTAGAGGTATGGAGGCCTTGAATATGTCTGGTTCTGGCTGCATGCCGTGAGAGGAAGGTTTGCGAGAAACGGCCGGTTTTTGTTCTGCAGGAGCCGGACAACAGCCAATAAACGGCCCAGGGTGACCATGTCCGGTTCACAGCCGAGGAAAGGGCCGCTCCTACTCGAAATCTGAGTGGAGAGCCCTGCTGCCAAAACAGCGAGTGCTTGTCGAGGGGGCCTGTTCCACACGTGGGATAAATACCATGTGTGGCACCGGTGTTGTAGGCGACCCGGTGCAAATCGCTCATCGCCGCCGTCCTATCCGTATGATAGTGATGTGAGTGACATGGTGGAGCGGTCGTCCTAGGCCGTATGGCTGTGAGCTCTGGCAGCGTGCATGGCAGGGCGCAGAGCGTCCCAGAAAACCAAGTTTGAAACACGCAGCAAAATCACCTTTCTCAAAAGAGCGCGTGACACGTCAGTTGAAATATCCGCACATGCATGAGGGTTGAAAACCTCAGAGGGGTACAGGTAACGAAATGTCTGCGCTAAATGAAGTTTTACAAAACTGAAATGCAGAAGTCGGGTGACAGAAGAAGGGGGAGGGGGTGACGCTCCCTGACCATTCGGGCATAGAGAGAGAGAGAGAGAGAGAGAGAGAGAGAGAGAGAGAGAGAGAGAGAGAGAGAGAGAGAGAGAGAGAGAGAGAGAGAGAGAGAGAGAGAGAGAGAGAGAGAGAGACGTTTCATTCTTGGCAAGGTTCAGTATGCGTGGTAGAGAGATAACTTTATTAACCGAAGGTGCCCCTAGTCCGGGGCTCCGGGTATGGAGCTGAGGGCCAACCCTGCCCGTTCCGTCAGCTATCGCTGGCCTTGAGCGCTCGAGTCGGCCACCCACTCCTCCCACTTGGCGAAGGTGGCTTGAGCTATAAGGTGGGAGGGCGGGATTTTTGGTGCAAGTGGTTAGCGTGTGACACATTTCCGGTATTCACCGCAGTGTAGGGCTTGTGGGGCAACCACCTCCGCCCCCCCCCCCCCCCCCCTCCCCCCATTTTTCGTAGTTTGTGTATTATGTAAAGCGTTGCGTTAGTGCACATGTACTGCGAGGTGCCGAAAAGAGCTGTCCGGAAAGGGGTGCCTCCAGAAGTGCTTCTGTTGCGTCAATATAGCGGCTGCGTGAGAGAGGCATTGTCCTCGGATGGCCATTGGCAGGTGCCCGGGGGTTTAGTTCGTGGGCGAATGCATTAGCGCGCTCATTTCCAGGGATGCATTCATGCCCAGGAACCCAAAGCAGCCTGTATCGAGTTTTGCTGCTCTACATTGCTTTTTTCTATTATATATGCCGTAGTTGTGCTCAGCTGGTTGTGAATGAGCCGGCTACACGCCGCTTGCGAGTCGCTGAATATTATTGTCCAGACTTTTTGTGTGAAGCTTTCAATGGCTGTTGCTATTGCTGTTGATTCTAGGTCGGCTATTCTACGCAGTTTCTTGTTTGTGGCTGCTGTGACAAGTTTTAATCTCCCGTTGACAACTGTTACGACACCTTTTCCATTAGAGAAATTGCAGTCCGTGTGCAGTATGCCCAGTGTCCGGACCCGTTTTTAACGCGAAAGTGTTTTATTCTCGGATACACAAAGATTTCAATGACGTCATAACCTCACGGAAATAACGCCAGTTCGATAAAGCAAGCGGCCTGTAAAGGATGCGCCCCTGCACACTGGGGGCTCTTGCGGGTAAGCAACCTATAGTACTGAAGAGTACGTTATACTTGGGGTTGTTCGTTTCGGGTTTTATATTTTAACACAAAAGTGTTTTGTGCCGGGATACACCAAATTTCACTGACGTCATATCCGTCACGGAAATGACACCAGTAAACATTTGCCGAAACGACCCGCCAGCATGACGTCGCTCGCCAAGCACACCCACAAGACAGAGACAGCGCCGACCCGCAAATCATGCTCAGCCGCAGATTTCGCTCCACATTTCACTTTCGTGTTTTAACGATTCTTATGACAAAGGAATCAACCACAGCTTTTTCAATAATTTTCAGGAGAGCCTTTGCGCGTCGTGTTCTCCGGTCCTTACGCCTTGTGGTGCTCATGTCAGTTGGTAGGGGGCTATTTTGATCTTTGCTGCTCTGGTCTTTGGAGTAAGCTGCGTCTTGCGCTGATATTCTTCTTCTCTCACTTCATACCCTAAGCTTCTCAAAATTTGGGTGCTTTGTTCGTTCGGAATTCCGGAATCGCTGAGCTGGTTAATCTTGTGCGCAATGATCAATTTGTCGAACGTGTTCGTGGTGCCTGTGTCTTCCAGCGCTTGCGTTAACGTGTAGGCAGGAACGTCTAGCGCTACTTCGTGTGTTTTGTGTAGAACGATTTCTAGTTTTTTTTTTGTTCTGTTTTACTTGGATTTTGATACGGTAGATGGTACAAGATTCTGTAATAGATAAGCGCCTCTTTGATTCGCATGGCGTCCTCTTCCCTAAGTCCCCTGTGTCTGTGGGTGGTCCTAGCCAGCATGTGAATAATAACTTGGTTGCACTGATTCACAAGGTTGACTATTGTTAGGTTAGCTTTGCCGTTGTTCTGAATGGTCAGTCCCAGAACCTTAATGTTTTGCCCTTGGGCAACAAGCATGCCGTTTATGTAGACTTTCAGTTGTTCCTGTGCCTGATTTTTGTTATGTTTGGTGAGTCCAGGAGCTCGGATTTCTTCCGACGAACAGGTCATTCCTCCTCTTGAAGCATAGCCCTGGATTGCATGCGCTGCTTTTTGCTGTGTATCTCCGATATATCCCGGTGACCCTCTTATCATTTCTATCGTAATGTCGTCCACGTATGTCGCAGGTTTCGTACCTTCTATGCTATTGAGAATTTTCGGGAGGTCCATTATGGCTATTTTTAAAAGAAGCGGCGAAATTATCGAACCCTGAGGTGTGCCCCTGTTCTTGCCATTCGATGGGGCTCAGTGTTAGTGCCGACAGGCGCCGGTATTCGAGGAAGCTCCTCTCGTAGTCGTGCGTTTTTTCTCCGCATCCCGTTGATTGTACGTTTGTCAAGTTGAGACCATGCAATACCTTGTCGAAAGCTTTCGACAGGTCGATTGCAAGGATAGCTCGCGATTGGGCTGTATTGGGGTAGTCTATTATGCCCTCCTTGAGTTGTAGAAGACAGTCTTGGGCTGAAATTCTGTTCTGTAGCCGATGAGCATTAGGGGGAAGGCTCCAGTGTTTTCAAGAAATTTCTCCAGCAGTGTCGAAACCACTTTTTTCATTAGCGTTCCCGTGCAGAAGGTCAGGGAAATTGGCCTGAGATTTTCCAGGCTCAGCTTTACGCCTTGTTTCGGTATTAGTATTATTTTTGCAGATTTCCATGCTATGAGCACGTCACCACTATCTGAGACTTGATTCATGAATGTTGCCATCCTTTCAAAGTCCTCTTCAGAGAGATTTCGCGAGTTTACACGATACCCAATTCGGTCCAGGCGTGGTGCTCCGCGTTGCGGTGATGGGCCCGTTTAGGTATTCGAGACTGTTTGGAGTTCATAACGTTCATCTTAAGCGCAGAAAAAAAACAGGGACACAGTAGACAAGGACAAGCGCTTGTCCTGTCCCTGTTTTTTTCTGCGCTTAAGATGAACGTTATGGAATACCAACTAGCCCGAACGCAAGCCCTTCTTCACTGTTTGGAGGCTCATCGTAGTCTTTGTACTAGGGTTTCTTTTTTGGGAGATACCGATCCGCTCCTCAAGAGACAGTTCGGCGCTCCCCTTCTGCTTGGCGAGAAGACGCGTTATGTCTTTCGCTTTGTCGGTCTTGGGTTGGTTAGGCTGTTTCAGGCTTCTGAGCACCAAAGGTACTATCGTGATAAATGTAAATACGAACAACGGAGCGCATGGCTGTCAGTACATGCCGCACATCCCGGCGCAGGGCCGCGCGTGAGCAGTGCGAGCAAGTCACGAGAGCTTGTGTCCAACGCTGATATGGAAACACCTTCGTTCGGCGTGTGAGAGTTTTGGTTTGTCTTCCCACCACGTTCGGCGCCCGCTCATGCAAGCGTTATCTAACTTCGCTGCTGCGATGAGTGAAAACGGTGCACGCAGCTATATTCCTTTATCTTTATTTCGTGCTGAGCGCCCAACGGACGATGAAAAGACTTTCTATATCAAGGTTGGTCACGAACTCTCGTAACTTGTTCGCCCTTCGCACCTGTTTTTTTTTTCTTCCGAAAACAAATAAAAACTATTTTCGCCTATGGAAAAATGGCGGCCAATTTGGACATGCGAGCTGTGCAAGCTGATCTTGGAACGACAGCACCACCTGGGGTAGGCAGAGCGAAACGGGCGATGGGGATTCATACTTCACCCACGGTAGGGAGGAGCTAAATGGGGTAGCAGACGATCCGAAAATGTGGAAGCAAGTGAGAAAAGAAATTTAACGTTTATTGGCAACCATTAACCGTGGGAATGTCTTATTATGATTGGTATCAGCTGTTATGCAACTATTTGTGATCATCGTAAACAAGGGACGAAGGAGATTTTCTGATCGCCTGCTACCTCATTTGGTCCCTTCCTGCCGTGGAAGGAGCGTGAATTCCCATCGTCCCTTTCGCCCTGCATACCTCAGGTGGCGCCATCGTTCCAAGATCAGCTTGCACTGGCTTGCACGTACAAATCGGCCGCCATTTTCCACAGGCGAAAATCGTTTTTATTTATTTTGAGAATAAACAGGTCAGTACGGTCGTTGTTCCCTGTGCCAAACAAAATAGATCACAAAATGCTACCTTCGTGTGAAGTTTGAGCGCGAACCGAGCAGCGGTTCGCTCAGGAAATTTTTTAAAGGGTTCCAATTATCGTCGTAACACCCTGTATACTGGTTCTCAGGAGCGTCCGCACCCATACGGCAGCGCTTCGCTATCAAGCATACCGTTATCAAGCGGCGACATCAAATATGTATGCTGACCTCATCGCATCGCATCGCATCGCATCGCATCGCAGTATTGTCGCTCCTTCCACCCTTCATCATTTCCGCTGTTTGTGACATACGTCAGTCACGAACTCTTTTTCGGCTGACAGGGAGTGTCCGATAAAGCATTACACCTTCATAAAGAGTCAACAATGATGCGATTGCATTCTGTGTTATGAGATATAGTATATTACAGCGAAGCTGCAGATAGGGCTGACTGATTGGAATTTCTTCGCGTAGTGGTCTGTCAGCAGAATACGTCCTGCGGTAAAGCCAACTTTCTCGCGAATACTCTCAAGGTAATCTTAGAGAAAAAATTGTAGCGAAATTGGACACTAAAACGCCTCGATAAGTGCGCCAAGTTTTAACAGCAGAGCTGTTTGAGATTTTAGTTATGCCGTTGGAGTCATGCGAAAAAAAAATACCCCCCCCCCCCCCAAAAAAAAAAAATACCGAGCGTACGTGAGTGTGCGCCTCTCGAGGAGCGCGCGGCGTCGGCCAGCTCGACCTTCGAGAACACTCTGCCCAGCGTTTGTGGCGTTATCTCTCGCGTGCTGTTCTCCTCGCCAGTTCACGTGCGTTCGCGCCTGAAGTGGGGAGCACAGCCGCCGAGTTCGCGAAGCTAGTTGCCGCCGGTTCTAGCGCGCGCCAACGCGGTCCACTTTGGGAGAGATGTGGAAGCCTGCGGACAAAACAAACCGGACCAGCCAGTCATGGAGAACTTTAAGCGGCAAGTTCGGAAATCCCTGTGAGGTGCAACACCTTGATCTCCGACGAGGGGAGAGGGGCAGCCAGCTCTGCTGTTTCTCCAGCCTTGCACACCACTACTGCAAGCTGCGCCAATTTTTTATTTACTTGCCGTTATTAGTTTGCTTACCGTGAAGTTCCGATGAATTGTGAATTCTCCGCTGTCAACACATCGGGTTACGAAAAGCGGCTGTAACTCGTTTTGGTAGGAAAGTAACGCAACAGGCAGTGAAAGCCCTTCGTGCAAAATGAGCGAAGGTGATTGCGAATTCATTATTGAGGTCAAGGGAATTTTCATGTAGCATCACATGATGTACTGAATAGATTACAGAATTACATGGTCAAAGCAAGTGTATAACGCCATGATGGAATTTAGCGAACATAGATCAAACATTGACAACTACCAGTCGCAGTGGGAGCAGGGTTGAGTGTCAATCATTTTATTTCGCGTTCTAGTGGTTGTACGCGGCTCAAATTGATGTAAACGTGTCCAGCAGGCCCCTCTAAAAGCGTCACGAACTCCCTGAACCTTCCCAAATTCTCTGGAGCGAAAATAGAGAATCCAAAAGAAATAAGAAAATAGTGCCCCCCCCCCCCCCCCCCCTTACACACCGCACATTTACCACACGACGGGTGTTAGTTATTAGCCGGGTAACCAGCCTTTGGTAGCGATGAGGCGTCGACATTGTACCACTTCGGCATAAGCTTATGGCTGAAGACGCAAATGAAATCTGGGCAGAAATTTAAGGTATGACGCGTAGAATGTTAAACGAGCGATGGATTCAAGATCAAGGTGTCAAGTTTGAGTTCAAGTTTATTCTACAAGAAATGAATACATGTGCGTGGAAGCATACAGATGGGACCTCAGAACTCAGTAATGGGTTGTAAAATGGGTTCCTACGATATATGAGGTATTAATATTTATGAGCATTTTTAAACAAAACATTCATTCTCCTCGTACAGACTATCGTTACAAAGATTTATATAATAAATGCATAATAAGAAAACAAATGTCAGTTTTGAAGGAGGAGAAAGGTAATTGGCCCCTTTAAAAAAGAACGAAGAGCAGGAAACAGAGAGAGAGAGAGAGAGAGAGAGAGAGAGAGAGAGAGAGAGAGAGAGAGAGAGAGAGAGAGAGAGAGAGAACAACCGTATTGGATAACAAAGATAAAAAAACAATTGTAATAAAATTCAAACACTGGTCATAAGAACACTACTGGAATCGATAAATCGATAGCATTGAGGGTTTGTCATGCTTTACGTTATTGTCTTCTTTGACTTCATCACTTCAAATTCCCGCGTGTACTCACGGCACCGTAGACTTTGTCTGTTTGTAATCGTCCTTTTTTTTGCCGGTCATGGGAGGTCGCTCCACATATCGCTTCCCAAAATGGCCTCCACTGTAGAAACGCGCTGCGTGATTTCCGCTGTACTTTAACCGGAAGATGATTGAGAGCTGTAATGGCCCAGACACGCATACATCGAGGTTTACAGGAAGCCTTTGATATTTTCAACGTCATTTTATTTAGCGCAGGTTTTAATCGTGGTTTTAACGCATAAAAGAAATGGCATTGCGCGCTGATTGTTTGACACCGTTTGATTAAGACGACGCTTTAGTGTCCCCACTGATGCCGTTGTACGCCAATACGCCCTGCAGGGAAACCAACTTCCTCTGGCGATGAGGATGAATGATCGTGGGTGTATAGAGAGATAAAAACGCTCCCCGTGGCCGGAATCTAACCTCGGTCCCCCGTGTTGTAAAACCGCCGTCGATCGGATTGCTCTATGTCGACATGGTCGAAGTGAACGCCAAGCAGCAGGTACCCCTTACACCCCATACCCCACGTTACCCATACACCCCAAACCCATACACCCGTACACCCCAAACCTGTACACCCCAAACCCAAACGTTAGGCCTACGCAGTGCACACCCATGAGTTACTGTGGGTATTCTTAAAAAGTGGTGCGTAACTCCAGAGTAGCAAATACTTGCAGTGTTAGATTGGCCAAACAAAGAATCCAGCACGAGTAAACTTTGCGTTCAACCATTGTCCTCGTTAGACGGAGGGGTGCATGGTTTTGTATTTGCTCTTTATATCATTTCCTTGTCTTCAAAGCCGACACGATCGTCGTTCCTTGATGGAATAGCTGTCATGCCTTCCATCATAAGACAGAGTTTTTACTCATCTGGGAATATACTTTTCAAATAAATTTTCGTTATTTTTTTTGGCGGGGGGGGGGTGGCGTGGCAGTTACGGGTCAAAGCTACACAGTATGAGCGTTGAAGTACGCCGTAGTGTAGGGATACGGATTAATTTTGACCACCTGGGGACCCTTAATATGCGTCCACACTTCGACACACGAGCACTTTTTTTTTCGCCTCCATGAGTCTGTTTTCCTTTCCCGTCGCTTATTTTGGATGTTCATTTTTTAAGTGTAGAGGTCATCCTAACGCAACGAGTGGAGCAAGTGTAGGGGTATAAGGGAGGGGGAGTGCGTAAGTGCGTTCCGTTTTCTGTGCTCACTTATGGCGGTACCAACGACATACCAACCATCACGAGCGGCGTACCAACCATCACGAGAATGTGCTCATTTCTCTGGAAAATAGCAGTTTACCTTCTCAATAAATTCGTTAATTTGTCGGTGTTGTCTCGTGTGTCGAGAAAACAAAAGGGATAGCAATGACAGATGGTTTGGCTGGGTCAGTCATGGAATATTGCGCGAAAGCAGCATACATTCCTATTTGTTAAGCATAGTGCAATACACCACCGTGGATGTGTGACTCTTGCCGGGCCTTGGAGTGCGCGCACAGATTTACGCACAGATTGTTTGGCAAGGCCAAACAAGATGCTGGAGGGTTGTTGAACTTTGCGAGAAGCAGTAACGACATTTCGGTGTCTGTAGTAGTGCGTACGAGAATGTTTCAGGGGAATCTTTATGCGGAAAATCCACGGATGCAGGGTATATGCGAAATTAAGGATTCAAAATCGCGCAGAACCCGCCTCCGACAGTTTTGCGGAATTACAAATCTGGTATTGGAGTGACTCCAGATTCATCCTACTTTTTCGCGACCCCGGAATGCAATTGGAATGGAATGAAGACAATGTTCTGCGGAAAGGAATGGGAATGGAATTAGGCGAATTTGACCTTGAATGTAAGGGGAATGGGATAAGCTGGATTTTTACACAAGATGCGTCAATCTTCAGCTGGGACCTACAGCCATGGTGGCGTTTGAAACAGCACCACTGCAACCGAAGCGGACAATCGCTGCCTTTAGTTTCTCAGCGCCTGATGTAGCTCGCGGATGAAAGTGATTACCTCAGGCGAATTTACCAGAAGGGAAGCTCTAGCCGGGTAAGATGTTCCTTTCGCCAAATGTGCGCCAAAGCGGCTCCTCCGCACGATTCCTACCGTATACCAAAGCCGCACATTCGCCAGAGTCAACATCGGCAAGCGCAGCCACCCATCCCCTTCGCGGAGATGTTAACCTTTGCAGCCGTGGATCTCGCCTTCAACTACAAAGCATAAATTATCATTTTTTAACTTCTAGCAGTAATCCTCAGATGAAACTAAACGTGATGCGCCTCAATAAAACACAACATGACGCTTAAGTAAAATTTAAATCAGCCGAAGCATCCGCTCTGGGCCCTCACGAAAATAGCAGCGACGCTCTTACCGTGACCAAATGGGAGTATTCAATTTTTTCACGTCAAATTAAAAAAAAAAAAAAAACGAGCTCAAAAGAGAAAAGAAACGCCAATACGACCAGACGTAGCCCATTGCTAAGAATTAAAGCAGTTCCACTGAACGTGAAGGCGGCTGTCAAGTGCGGAGCAGTTATTATCCACAGGGGCTCTTGCGCCCTTTCTTGACTAGTTCCAGTTTCAGCCTGGCGGTGATACTGAAAGTCGTCAAGAGAGGCCGCCGCAGCCTGTGAAAGAATTGTAAAGACGCACTGGACTGAGCTTTCGATCATTTGGGGTAATAATGTGTTAATTTATGACGTTTTTCTTATGTGCTACTGTGCACTTATTTGCGGCGTAGCAAAGGCAGACCTCCTTGACAACGGCGCAGCGCAAATATCACCCCCAACACTTTGCATACGAGTAGCGTGTGCCTGTGCGACACAACTGGGTTGACATCGGCTTCGTAGCGTGAGGGATCCAGGTTCGACCCCTGCCAGGGGAAGCGGTGATCTTTTGAAAGCCTCTGTTTGGGTTCGTGACGCCGCGTGACAACGGTGGTTAGATACGTGACCCTGGAGGAGCGACTGAGCCCCTAAAGTGCTCCACACTTAAACTGGCGCTGTGGTCTTCTCTAGAACGCCTTTCAGCATGCCCTGCCCACGTCCATTTCTTCTTCTTAATTTCTACTAATATGTCCTTAACACGCGTTTGTTCCCTGACCCACTCCGCTTTCTTCTTGTCCTTTAAAGGAGCCATGAAAAGAAAATACAACTTCGTTTAATTTGAAAGAACCCAGCCCCATTACAGCCACAAAAGATGTTTTTTAACGAAAAAAAAGCAAGAAGTATTTAAAAACTTTCAAATTTTGCGCCACAGTGACGTGTTATGAGCAAGAATGACGTCATAAGGGCCAACAATAAAACATAATTTTCAGTGCGTTAACTGCACGTTGGCATTCAAGTGATGCGGTCAAATGGAACTAGAGGCCCCATTACAGACGTCCAGTCATGTGTCGTGGCGACAGGTCAGTTAGGCGGCCGCCAATCGCACAAACAAGGTTCCATGGCATCATAGAAAAGTTGCGGGAAATTGGCTAGGGGGTCGTGACTGCTTCACACGTTTTCTTTAATATATCCGTTATTTGTTCGAAGATGATATTGGTATCATTGTTATCGGGACTAAGCAGTCTTTCTAATAAACCCAACTTGTATTTTGTCTTCATGGCTCCTTTAATGTTACACCTATCATCATCCGTTCCCTTGCCCTCCGAATAGTTCTCAATTTAAGTTGAACCTTCTTAGTGAGCCTCCAAGTTTCTGCCCCGTAGGTGAGTACCGGTAAGATGCAGCTGTCATACACTTTATTCTTCAGGGACAATGGTAGGCTGCCATTCATTATCTGAGAATATCTGCTGTATGCACTACACCCCATTCTTATCCTTCTAATCATCTCTGCCTCATGGTTGGGATCCGGGGTCGCAACTTTGCCTAAGTAGATATATTCACTTACCACTTCCACTGCCTCGCCACCTATCTCAAACCGCTGTGCTGTCCCGAGGTTATAGATCATTACTTTAGTTTTCTGCATATTAATTTTCAGGCCCACGGTTCTACTCTGTCCAGTTCGGTAAGCATGCTTTGCAATTCCTCCCCCGAGTTACTTAACAAGGCAACGTCATCAGCAAATCTGAGGTTACTACGGTATTCTCCATTAACCCTTTCTCCCACCTGTTCCCAGTCCAATGTTCTGAATACTTCTTGTAAACATGCTGTGAATAACATTGGGGAGATTGTGTCTCCTTGTCTGACACCCTTCCTTATAGGTATTTTACTGCTCTCCTTATGGAGGATGATGGTAGCTGTGGGCCCACTGTATATATCATCTAGTATTCTTACATAATGCTCATCTACACTTTGGTTCCGTAATGCCTGAATGACTGCTGAGGTTTCAACCGAGTCAAATGCTTTCTCATAGTTATGAAGGCTATATATGGGGTTCAGAATACTCAGCGCACTTCTCTATCACCTGATTGATTGTGTGAATATGGTTCATTGTTGAATAGCCTTTACGGAACCTTGCTTGTTCTTTAGGTTGACTGAAATCTAAGGTTGCAGAAATTCTGTTAGCGATTACCTTGGTAAGTACCTTGTAGACGACTGACAGTAAGCTGATCGGCCTGTAATTTTTCAAGTCCTTCATGTCACCTTTATTTAGATTAGTATGATGGTCGCGTTCTTCCAAGATTCCGGCACACTTGCGGTCATTAGGCATTGCGTATACAGGTTTGCCAGTTTTTTAAGTACAATTTATCCGCCATCCTTCGAGAAATATAAATTGCGGGGATAAATTGGTCGCAGTTAGCACAGGACCGAGTCAATTGGAGGATAATGGGAGAGGCCTTTACCCTGCAGTGGGCGTAGATAGGCTGGTGGTGGTGATGATGATGATGATGATTATGATGATGAACTGCACGGTTGTATACAGTTCCCCAGTAACGCAGCTGCCACGAGAGCGTTCTATTTCCCGTGACCCGCAAAAATCAGATGGTCGGGGAAAGCTAGCTTCGGAGCAACCCTACAAATGTGCTTCATTCCGTTACTACCAGCTCGTATCGAAAGGTACTGTCGAACGGAGCCAAGGCAGGCCTCGTATTGCATACTGCTTATGCAAAAAAAAAAAAAAAAAAAAAAAACACACACACTGCATGCCGACGTACTAGAGAAAAGGCGAGGCACACGCAGCGCGGCGTTTTGCATTTTCTTCGTCGGCCTGCGTCTGAGTTGTCGTCCTCGCAAAGGGGAAATGTGTATAATCTTTACTGCAACGCTGGTGGTGGGGGTGAAAAACATTTATTGTAGCCGGAACACAAAAATTGGCAGCGTATTTGCTTGCCTTACTGCAAATGTCATCGAAAGACGAGAGTCTTCGGCCGCTCCTGCTACGTAACCTACCCTCTTAACCTACCCTCTTAACCTTCACCCCTCACGCTCTTTCCTTCCTCTCTCACTCCTCTAATTATGAATAAATTGAAAGTTTTTTGATTCAATTTAATTTTCCCACGTTCATACTGTTCGCGCGCCATATTCTGGGACAGATAGCGTCGTTTTTAAAGCAAGCTTTACTATATATCCTAGTCGAGCCGAGTGTGTTTGTCGCCAGCAATTTGATCTTCATTAGGCCGCAGCTGCAGCGTAGCCTTGGCAACGCATCACGTGATTTGCCGCCGCCGCCTGCTAGGCTCATGCGCTCTCCGCGGGTGGGTTGCCGCCTGACTATGTGAGTCGGTTACGAGCTTGACCATGGATGAGTGCGAGGTCGGGGGCAGTCTTCTGTGAGCGTTTAGGAGAGCGGGAGGCAATGAGCCGTCGTCTTCAAATGGCAAGCGGCGTCTGACCACCCCGCGGATATCTCCCGGCGAACTGCTTCACTGGAGAGGGTCCGGAATGCCAAGTGCGCCAAGCTAGCGCCGGAGACTGTGGAAGAGCGAACCAAGGGAAATTAAGATTTAATCAGGCTAAACTTCGTCCTCGAGCTCGGCAGGTGCGGTGGTTATACCATCAGAATCAACCGAAATTCGACTCCGTGTTGCCCATGCCACGAGCTCTACGGCTACTGAACTTGCAGCCATCCGTGAAGCTCTCAATACATTATGGAAGCTCCTTCCCGAAAATGGTCCATTTTTACCGACTCCAAAGGCGCCCTGCAAAGTTTCAGAGCGCTTGTGTCGTCTTCTCTTCCCTTTGTCCCATGCATCGCGCTGTCACAGTCTACTTTACTTTGTAGGCTGTGGTTGGGAGTGGCCTTCACGAAAGCCTACACCTTCCTCATCGGAATGGCCAGTAGTGCCCACTGCGACGCCTGCGAGGTTGAAGAGACAATCGAACATGTGCTTTGTTGTTGTCCCCAGTATTCATCGGAAAGACACGTTTTTGCCGCCGAGCTCATCCGATTGGACAATCAACCGTTCAGAGTAGAGACTATTCTAGGACATAGACCCCTACAATCAACTTCGCAGAAGGCAGCAAACGCCATTTTGCGTTTCATGAAGGACACAGGCTTAGCTGGAAGACGATTGTGCCCACGGAGGGACTGAAGTGTGCGCGCGACCCCGCTGATATCGCCTCTTTTTCACCTGCCCTCTCTTTTATCCCCTGAACACCCCTTCCCCAGTGCCGAGTAGCAATCCGGGCTCTAAGCCTAGATAACCTCTCGGCCTTTCTTTTCGCTTTTCTCCTCCTCCTCCTTCGCTTTGCACATCCAGGATTAGCTGGGCTAAGCCGCAGTCATTGTTTATCTTTGTTTGTTGTGCTTCAAATACCTCGAGCGGACATGTCCTCGCCACTTTTGCGCAACCTTTTGTAGTTATTCTGCTATTGTAAAAATCACTCCAACATGAATTCTTAATACAAGGCTAAGGTGTTGTGCAACTGAGCACAAGGACGTGGGTTCGATTCCCGGCCGTGGAGGCCGCTTTTTCTGATGGAGGCGAAAAGCAAAAAATGCCCGTGTGAACAAGATTTCGGCGCACGTGCGTTAAAGATCCCCATGTGGTCAAAATTAATCCGAGCCCTCCACTACGGCGCGCCTAAGGTTTCCTTTGCGCAGTATAATATGGGCATGTACGAGCCATGCATTAGTTTAGAACGGTCTTGC
>NW_027526225.1:90498887-90836001 GCF_048455015.1 Haemaphysalis longicornis | reverse complement strand
ACTGTATTGGATAACAAAGATAAAAAACAATTGTAATAAAATTCAAACACTGGTCATAAGAACACTACTGAAATTGATAAATCGATAGCATTGAGGGTTTGTCATGCTTTACGTTATTGCCTTCTTTGACTTCATCACTTCAAATTCCCGCGTGTACTCACGGCACCGTAGACTTTGTCTGTTTCTAATCGTCCTTTTTTTTGCCAGTCATGGGAGGTCGCTCCACATATCGCTTCCCAAAATGGCCTCCACTGTAAAAACGCGCTGCGTGATTTCCGCTGCCCTTTAACCGGAAGATGATTGAGAGCTGTAATGGCCCAGACACGCATACATCGAGGTTTACAGGAAGCCTTCGATATTTTCAACATCATTTTATTTAGCGCGGTTTTAACGCAGGAAAGAAATGGCATTGCGCGCTGATTGTTTGACACCGTTTGATTAAGACGACGCTTTAGTGTCCCCACTGAGGCCGTTGTACGCCAATACGCCCTGCAGGGAAACCAACTTCCTCTGACGATGAGGATGAATGATTGATTGATTGATTGATTGTGGGGTTTAACGCGCCGACGCAACGCAGGCGATGAGGCGCGTCGTAGAGGAGGGCTCCGGATTAATTTTGACCACCCGGGGATCTTTAACGTGCGCCGAAATCTCGAACACACGGGCGTTTTTGCTTTTCGCCTCCATCAGAAAAGCGGCCGCCGCGGCCGGGAATTGAACCCGCTACCTCGTGCTCAGCAGCAGAACGCCTTAGCCACTGAGCCACCGCGGCGGGTCGATGACGGTGAATGATCGTGGGTGTAGAGAAAGATAAAAACGCTCCCCGTGGCCGGAATCTAACCTGGGTTCCCCGTGTTATAAAGCCGCCGTCGAGAGAGAGAGAGAGAGAGAGAGAGAGAGAGAGAGAGAGAGAGAGAGAGAGAGAGAGAGAGAGAGAGAGAGAGAGAGAGAGAGAGAGAGAGAGAGAGAGAGAGATGGAGAGAGAGAGAGAAAACGTTTATTCGAGCTTTCTAAAGTGGGAGTGGTTCCCTAGTCCGGGAATCCATCAAGTGAGCAGAGAGCCTTCGCTCTGGATGCCAGGAGCTGCTGGACGTCCAGACGGTCGCTGGTCACCAGGTTCTCCCACAGCTCAGGGGTGGGAAGAGGGGATCGGAGAGGTGGAAGTTTAAGATTGCACACACACTGTATTATAATATGAGCTAGAGTTCCGGGTTGTGAACAAAACTGGCATACAGCAGAGTATTGAGTTGGAAACATACGATGCAGGCGAACTGGGTGAGGAAAGGTATTGGTTTGTAGTCTGCGGAGCAGCGATTCTTCTTCCTTGGATAGTGCAGGGTGAGGGGGAGGGAAGTGTTGTCTGTCGGACAGGTAATATTGCGTGATGTCTTGATACGTTACGAGCGGGATTGACGATGTGGTCTCCTCGGAAGCCTGGAGAGGAAGGGCGCAGGCTTGCTGATGAGCAAAGTTGTTGCCCGTCAGGCAGGAATGACCAGGAGTCCAGATGATATTAACTTTCCGGCGATCGGATTGCTCCACTTCGACATGGTCGAAGTGAACGCCAAGCAGCAGGTACCTATCCGAGCCGTACACCCCAAACCCAAACGTTAGGCCAACGCAGTGCACACCCAAGAGTTACTGTGGGTATTATAGAAAAGTGGTGCGCACCTCCTGAGTAGCACATACTCGCTGCGTGGGATTGGCCAACCAGAGAATCAACCACGAGTAAGTTTTGCATTCAAAGATTGTCGTCGTTAGACGGAGGGGTGCATGGTTTTGTATTTGCTCTTTATATCATTTCCTTGTCTTTAAAGCCGACATGATCGTCGTTCCTTGATGGAATAGCTGTCATGCCTTCCATCATAAGACAGAATTTTTTGGTCATCTCGGAATATACCCTCTCAATAAACTTTTGTTATTTTTTTATTGGGGGAGGGGGGGGCGTGGCAGTTACGGGTCAAAGCTACACAGGCTGGGCGTTGAGGTGCGCTGTAGTGGAGGGCTACGGATTAATTTTGACCACGTGGGGACCCTTAACATGCGTCCACACTTCGACACACGAGCACTTCTGTTTTTTGCCTCCATGAGTCTATTTTCCTTAGGCCCACCCATCGCTTATTTGGGGTGTTCATTTTTAAGTGTAGAGGTCATTCTAACGCAACGAGCGGAGCAAGTGTAGGGGAATAAGGGAGGCGGAGTGCGTAAGTGCATTCCGTTTTCTGTGCTCACTTATGGCGGTCGAAGGACGTACCAACCATCACGAGAATATGCACATTTCTCTGCAAAATAGCAGTTTACGTTCTCAATAAATTCGTTAATTTGTCGGTGTTGTCTCGTGTGTCGAGAAAACAAAAGGGATAACAATGACAGATGGTTTCGCTGAGTCAGTCATGGAATATTGCGCGAAAGCAGCATACATTCCTATTTGTTAAGCGTCGTGCAATACACCACCGTGGATGTATGACTCTTGCCGGGCTTCGGAGTGCGTGCACAGATTTACGCACACATTGTTTGGCAATGCCAAAAAAGATGGGGGAGAGTTGCTGTGCCTTGGAAGAAGCAGAAAGGACATTTCGGTGTCGATAGGGGTGCGTACCATTTGCGGATGTTTGAGAGGAGTCTTCATGCGGAAAATCCAGGTATGCAGGGTATGCGCGAAATTTAGCATTCAAAATCGGGCAGAACCCGTCTCCGACAGTGTTGCGGAGTTACCACTCTGGAATTGGAATGACTCCGGATTCATTCTACCTTTCTCGCGCCCCTGAATGGAATTGGAATGGAATAGAGACAACGCTCTGCAGAATGGAATGGGAATAGAATTAGGCGAATTTGGACGATAATGTAATGGGAATGGAATAGGCTGGATATTCAGAAAAGATGCGTCAATCTTCAGCTTTGACCTACAGCCATGCTGGCTTTCGAAACTGCATCACTGCAACCGAATCGGCCAATCACTGTCTTTCGTTTCTTAGCGGTTGATGTGAACTCGTAGACGAAAGTGATTTCCTCGGGTCAATATACCAGAAGAGAAGCTCTAGACGGGTAAGATGTTCCTGGCACCTAATATAGTGCGTCAAAGCGGCTCCTTCGCACGAATCCTGCCGTATTCCGCAGCCACACATTCGCCACATCCCGCAGCAGCAAGCGCGGCCACTCATCCCCTTCACGGAGATTTTCACCTTTGCTGCCGTGGATCTCGCCTTATTACTACGAAGCGTAAATTATCAATTTTATTAACTTCTAGCAGTAAGCCTCAGACGAAACTAAACGTGATGCGCCTCAACAAAACACAACATTTGGAGGGATTGGCAATGATTGTGACATGGTTACACTGTCAAATGGCTGTTCGGCCACGTTACTTCTCAACGTTGACACAACTGTACCAGGATTTTATTTTATACTCGGGTTCGGATACAAGTTAGGAACGGCAACGACGATGATGATGATGATGATGATTGCTATTGGTTTCCCCTTTGAAGCGGGGTGATGACATGTCATCTTACCAAAAAGGACTAATATAACCATGTTTTACACTCTTGGTTTAATACTAGCGCTGCTTAGGGCAGGCACTAAAGCTTATTAGGCCCGAAATACTTTCTTTTCCCTGTTAAAGGTGGTAACTGTCCTAGGCAATATTCCCCTCTCTGCTTTTCGTCCACCAGCATTCTAATCTTCATTTCGTCCCCTCGACAGCCTTGAAGTTAACTTCCTCTCTGATACCCTTAAATCCTAGGGCTTCTGGAAGTTGCCGCTGGGCCTCATCACCGCAGCCGGATGTTACTCCGCGCGGCGCAAGTAGTGCGTTACTGGGAATATTTTGAACATGGCACGAGACGTTTCCGTGATAATTTTGGACTTCATATGCTTATAAACGAATGCAGCGACGACAAACAAACTACGTGAGAAAAGGCACACGATATAACGCATTCACAGCAATCTCCTTTCAAAACGCGCACGCCCGTTGATATCCGGGTCTGCCGCTAAGGCGGAGTGATGCCGCACATTAGCTATTGCCGTTCTTAACTTGTTCCTGAGTATAATATCCACTTTACACTGTACTATTGCAGTTTAGGGGTTCGCTTTTAATTTAACGCGCATAAGTTTGACTTCCCTCGCAGAACATGCGCTATCAGGAGTGTGGCGCCGACACAATACCGCTTGGACGACGGTGGAACCTTTTTAACGCATGTGCATCGCTCAACCATTGCTCAGTTGGCGGAAAACGCCCCGTCCCTGGACCCGCGGAACCACCAAGGTACGCCGGGATGTGGGCGCGAAATCCCCATCGTCTGCGACGCGTGTGGACGAAATTTAAAACAGCTGAAGCAATCGCTTTGGGACCTCACAAAAATAGCAGCGACGCTCTTACCATGAACAAATAGGAGTATTCAATTTTTTTCACGTTAAAAAAAACGAGCGCGAAATAGAACAAAACGTCAATACGATCCAGCGCAGCGCGCTGCTAAAAAATTAAAGCAGTTCCGCTCAACGTGAAAGCTGCCAAGTGCGGAGCAGTTATTCTCCAAAGGGGCTGTGGCGCCATCTCTTGACTAGTTACAGTATCATCCTGGCGTTGATACCGAAAGTAGTCGAGAGAGGGCTCCGCAGCCCATGAAAGGATATAAATGCCACTGGATTGAGTTTTCAGTAATTTGGGATAATTAGCGTGTTAGTTTATTATTTTTCCCTTTTTATATTATTGTGTACTTGTTTGTTAATGTGTTAACTCATGATTTTTTTCTTACTTGATATTATTGTCTATTTATTTGGGGCGTAGCAAAGGCACCCTCCGTGGCGACGGCGCAGCGCGAATATCACCCCCAACGCTTCGCATATGAATAACGTGTGCCTGTGTGACGCAACTGCATTGACATCGGCTTCGTAGCGCGAGCAGGGATTTATACCCCCCCCCCCCCCGAACACCCCCAACACTCCCAGAAGGATTTCGACCCCCCCCCCCTCCCTCAAAAAAAAAAAAAAAAGATTCCACAACCACAAGCGCCCTGCCCAGGAATTTATACCCCCTCCCCCTTAAACAGCCCCCTCCACAACCCCCCAGGAATATTTTGAGGTTCCTCCAAAATCGAAATTTTGGATAAACCCCTGAATGCGATGGACCCAGGTTCGACCCCTGCCGGAGGAAGCGGTATCTTTTGAGAGCCTCTGTTTGGGGGCGCGACGCCGCGTGACAACGGTGGTTAGATACCATGACGCCGGTCGAGCTACATGGGCTCCTAAAGTTAGTTCTCCACACTTTAAAAACTGGCGCTGTAGTCTTCTCCGGAAACGTCCACAAAGAGCTGGCGGCATATATTTTCTACAGAATTGCATAAGCCTCAGAGACACACGCAGAAAAATGGGCCAACTTGTTTCCGGGTAACGAAAGCAATGCTAAATAATGTCCCGTATTGAACAGATAGCGTTAAGTTAACGACAGGACAATCCAACGGCGAAACGGTCAATGTGGAAGAGGTGGTAACTTTCGTACGGGAAATGCCGAACTGTTAACGCATTCCGTGACGCCGCTATACATTCGCTTAGTTGGCACGATAGCATTTCTGCCCAGTGCTCTCCACGCACTAGAAATCACTAGGCTAAGTATTTTGAGTGCATGTATACGTGTGCAACGTAAGTACGCACGACGTGCCTTTCAGTTATGATGGCGCCGGGTTTATGGTACGAGAAGCACACAGCATGACAACACGCGACAGGCTGTGCAGAGAACGGAATTGATTGATTGATTGATTGATTGATTGATTGATTGATTGATTGATTGATTGATTGATTGATTGATTGATTGATTGATTGATTGATTGATTGATTGATTGATTGATTGATTGATTGATTGATTGATTGATTGATTGATTGATTGATTGATTGATTGATTGTATAGGGTTTAACGCGTAGACGCAACGCAGGCGATGAGGCGAGCTGTAGTGGAGGGCTTCCGGATTAATTTTGACCACCTGGCCGGTGTTTAACGTGCGTCGAAATCTCGTACACACGGGCGTTTTTGCTCTTCGCCTCTATCAGAAAAGCGGCCGCAGCAGAGAACGGAATTAACAACGCAACGTATTCGTTATTTAGTGCCGGGCAAGAGCAAACCGTTAAAACGCGCTGATTATGGAAATATATTGGGATTGTAATAGGAATCTGAAATAATAGCCCCTTGTGAATTTAGAAAGCCGGCTGTTCTGCGCAACACGTCACCACGCGCATTACTTGACTTCGACGGCTTGTGTATATTTTTGCAGTTCTCAGCGCGTCTAATAACGTCAGTTTGATGTCGCGTCCGTCGGTAACCCTACACAGCCACCAAGAAAAAGTTTCTACGTTGCGGAATTACAGGAATGGAATTGAACTGCCCGGCCATTCCAGGAATGGGAATGGGCGAAGTTTTGGCATACCACGGTATGGAAAGGAATGGAATTGCGGCAAGCTTTAAGTGCTCGGAATGGAATCGGCGCGAATGGGGGCTGCCCATTCCGCAACACTGGTCTCCGATGGCTGTCCATGTCATGCCATGAGAAGCATTCTGGTTTCATTAATTAATTAATTAATTAATTAATTAATTAATTAATTAATTAATTAATTAATTAATTAATTAATTAATTAATTCATCTATTTTGGTTTGTGTAGCAGATTTGCGTTGTACAACAGTCCCTTCGCCCACCCTCCTCTTCCTGCACACTTCTCGGTTTATCTTCAAATTCATACTCGTATGAAGGGGTTTTAGGCCAACCAAATGTCACTGAATGTCGTAGAGCAGATCGCATAACATCAGCGCTGCACATCGCTATTTCGTATTGTCTGAACTGCGTGGTTGTATAGGTTGTATTCACTGGCGAGGTACGCATGCAGGCAACCATGTGAGTGCGCCGTTATGGTTACGTCAGGCTTCGCGGCATGGCGGTACTTGTCCGTGCTAAGCGCATGATAAGGGTTGGACGTTTCAAACTCTACCCCACCGAATGCAAAGTAATGCCTCGACTCCAATGTGATTGCGATTAATAACATCTCTGTTGACACCACCGTTGAGAATCGGGTTGAAACGGAGCAGACGACGCACGCTGTTTTTTTTTCTCTGCGGCGTGCGGGTGCAGTGGCACAAGCCGCGCCATGTCCGTGGCGCAGCGGCCATGTCCGTAGCCGTTACCAGTGTTGCCAAGCGAAGAAATTGACAGCTAAGCTTTTCAATGAATACCACCTATACAGTTCCCCAGTGACGCAGCTGCCACGAGGGCGTTTTATTTCCCGTGACCAGCAAAATCATATATGGTGCCCGAGGTCGGGAAAAGGTGTGACCAGCTTCGGAACAACTCGACAAACATGCTTCATTCCGCTGCTGTCGAACGAGCCAAAGCGGGCCTTGTATGGCATGCTGCTTATGCAACAACAACAACAATAACAACAACAACAACTGCACGTCGACGTACTAAGAAAAGGCGAGGCACACGCAGCGCGGCGTCTCCTATTTTCTTCATCGGCCTGCGTCTGAGTTGTCGTCCTCGCAAAGGGGAAATGTCTATCTTAACAACAACACTGGTGATGGTGGTGAAAAGAAGTTATTGGAGCCGGAACACAAAAATTGACCGCGTATTAGCCCGCCTTGCTGCAAATGTCATCGAAAGACGATAATCCTCTGTCGCCCCTGCCACGTAACGTTCACTCTCATCTCTCACCCCTCACGCTCTTCGCCTCCTCTCTTGCTCCTCTAATTATGAATTAATGGAAAGTTTATCGACTCAATTTAATTTTCCCGCGTTCATACTGTTCGCGCGCCATATGCTGAGACAGAGAGCGTCGTTTTTAAAGCAAGCTTTACTATCCTAGTCGAGCTGAGTAGGTTAGTCGCCAGCAATTTGACCTTCATTAGACCGCAACTGCGGCGTAGCCTCGGCAACACATCAAGTGACTCGCCGCCTGAGCTTCACCGCCGCCGGCTAGGCGCATGCAATCTCCGCTGCTGGGTTGCAGCCTGACTACGTGAGTCGGTTGCAAGCTTGACCATGGATGAGTGCGAGCCCGGGCAGTCTTCTCTGAGCGTTGCGTTGCCGAGCGTCGTCGGCAAGCGGCGTCTGACCACCACGCGGATATCACCCGGCGATCTGCTTCACTGGAGAGGGTCTGGAAGGCCAAGTGCGCGGAGCAAGCGTCGGGTGCTGTGGAAGAGCGAACCAAGTGAAACCAAAATTTAACCAGGCTAAACTTTCGCTTTGCACATCCAGGCAGCAGGCTTAGCTGACCTGAGCCGCAGCCATTTTTGATCTTTGTTGTGCTTCAAACATCTCGAATGGACATGTCCTCGCCTCTTTTGTACAACCTTTTGTACAGAGCTTTTTTTTTTTTTTTTTTTTTTTGCGAAAACCACTACAACATGAATTCTTAGCACAACGCTGGTAGTCCGGGTTATGTACCCTGAGGTTTCCTTTGCGCTGAATAATAATGGGCATGTATGAACCACGCATTAGCGCTGAATAATATGGGCATGTATGAGCCATGCATTAGTTTCAAGCGGTCCTGCTTAATTCGCATTCTTTCATCTGTTTGTGGAATTGGCGATTGTATCGGGTGTATCGATCTTTCCTTCGCAGGGCGAGGCGACATAATTCCCGTTTCGGCAGTGCATTTTTATGCAGCACGTGTTCTAAACCACCGCGCTGTTTCCCCCTACAGCTAGCCACGAAATTTGTAGCGTTTTCCTGGTCAGGATCGAAGCAGCAACCGCGTTGCGACGCGCCCTGTTCTTTCCTTACTCCTTCCTTCCTCAATGCACCATGCCAACGAACCATGTGTATCGTGATGGCGGTACTGGTACCTGGTCTATGATACTCTTGGAGTTCGATCCGCCGGGTATATGAACTGCTGCTGTATTTTCTGGGAAGTTTCCGTTTGTTGTTGTATGAACAGCACATTTCCTGTCCGTTTGCTGAATAGCCGCCGCCGTTTTATGTACAAAGAGTTTTAGAACACCGTACATGCTCCGACTGTTCCGTTCGTACCGTGTTGACCGGCACCCGACTGCGCCTGCGCGCGCGGGCACGGCGAGGAGGACACCCCCCACCGTAACAAATGCGCGTGCATGGCGAGGGCCGGCCCGCCGAACTAATTCACCCCACCGAAACGAATGCGCAAGTGCCCGGACGGGGCCCGGTCAACACGGTACCAATTGGTACCAATTGGTACCAATTGGTTAACCGAACGGACGGAGCATACAAAGTGCTGAAACTAAAATACGGAGTGCTAAAACACAGAGTGCTAAAACAAAGGGCAAAACACGGTAGGCCTCGCGAACCTGCATCGTCATGGCCCCAGGTAACGCCACTGGTGCTAATTTGTCAGGCATCGCGTTCAAGATGGCCACCAGCTCTCCTATAGTCGCAATTTTTATTTGATTTATAAATAAGCAGATAAGCAGCGACGTATTGCTTCAAATGAAACAAAATAGACTACAACATTCAACCTTTGCACAAGGTTTGAGCGCGATCAGAGATGTGGATTTTTCAGGAAAGATTTTTAAACACGCTCATTTACCATCGTAACATCCTGCACGCGCATTAGCTTCGTAATTGGCTTGGCTTGTAACGTTTTAGTTAGTGAGAAACACGTAAAGTGCCGCGCCAGAACGATGATAAAAGTGTTTATTTACATTGTTAGGAAATAAAAACGCGTTGTACCAATAAGAAAGGGGAGAAAACGCATTTTATTTCATTTTCTGCCTTTTCATTCTAGCCGGAGGTCTTCGTGAACATTATCGTCTGCGATTCTGACGGGCCAAACAAGCCGGACATTGCAAACGACGTTTAACTACTGTAACACCCGACGAAAACATTGTACTATAACCATTTCACTACTGTTTTATAAGAATGAATTATCAGAAAAGTCCTAAAATGGTATGTACAGTACATGACAAAACATTTGCACCGCGGTTAACCCCACTGACGTGCAGATCGTCTGGCTGCCATGAGTTACTGCACATCGGTGTTTTCCCCTTCGCGTAGTGCTTTTACGGACTGTGCTAATCATTTATGACCAGATTCAAGAGCCGCATTTGTTACTTTAGCACTGTTTTGAAACTGCCGCACCTTCGCCCGGGGATCAGCACGGGCGCTGTCGGCATCAACTAAACATTCACATTGATCGTGACATTGATTATCTGTATTAAAATCAGCTGAACTTGTGAAGTCATTAAAGTGAACTAGAATCCTCAGTTCAGCTGTAGCATGGAGGGCGGTTCATGGTCATGGCATGGCCGTGTTCATGAGCTTTTGTTCACGACTGTTGCGGCTGGCGTACTCAGTTGCGCTTCGTTCAACACCGCAGGCAAATCGACGGCATCGCTCCGACGTTTGCCAAAAAGCCCACGATACGGCAGGAGGACGATGGCGAGCGTCTCCTCTTCGAGGCCCGGATCCTGGCGGACCCGGAGCCGGTCGTGTGCTGGTACCACAACGGCACCCCCGTGGTGGCCAAGGGCCGCTTCCAGGTCGGTCGGTGGGCAGCGCCGCGTGTTCACGTGACACGATATG
The DNA here is from genome assembly GCF_048455015.1 of Haemaphysalis longicornis. Lineage (NCBI taxonomy): Eukaryota > Metazoa > Arthropoda > Arachnida > Ixodida > Ixodidae > Haemaphysalis > Haemaphysalis longicornis. The sequence continues at coordinate 90,825,469 of NW_027526225.1, read as the reverse complement.
TTCCCATGACTTCTCCCGATAAGGGATGGGAAAGGGTGTTAAGGGAGTGGACAGGGGCAGCCCGCTGACGAAAAACAGGAGTTTCGCAGTTTTATCGACAGTTTAACAGCTAGTTGTATTTCACTTTGTAGCTGCAGTGGCATAGGCTGAAATATATTTAGCGGAAGGGAGTTATAAAAAAAAAAAGGGGGGCGGTATAGTGTGTAGTGAATCGGTATCTGAAGATTAGAAAGTAAGAGCTAAGGCATCTAAGTGTGATTAAAAGGGTGCAGACTGTCTTAAAGAACTAAAACCTGCAGTAGAGGTTACAAAAAAAGGTTTTTCTTATTGAGCACATGGCACACAATTAAGCACTCACATTTCAGTGCCAGTCTTCTTTTCTGCCTTTTCGAGCGAAGAACGTTCACCGGTACGAATAATGCAGCCGGTAATGTAGGATAACTTTCGTCAAAATTCCAGGTCTGATTCCGACGTCCCCTCCTCATACATTTAATGTTAGGAGGAAGTTTGTGATGACACGCAGAATTACGAGAATGAAGAAGATCAAAATTTGGGATGGAGCATTGTAATTATGGTAGAGAACTGTTAGCCGTAGCTTGAAGCATGCGGGCTGTATTTTTATGCTGCCGTTAGTTGACAGCGTTTAAAAGAAGCTGTTGACAACTTTGTTTTTTTTTTTGTTTTATCTTCTTGCAACAGATGCTTATGGAAAAAGATGGCAACGCCTACCACGTGACACTACAAATAGATGACGTCACCATTGAAGATGCCGGAAAATACAAGGTCACAGCAAAGAACGAGCTTGGCGAAAGCAACGCCAACATCAGCTTGAACTTTGACAGTAAGTTCATTGCATTTTTTTTTATATAGTTACCAGGTTTGTGCATGCATGGGTGTCGTGTTCAGGTAGGACCATTCTTGTGCTTCAAGTGCAGTCTCTTTCACCCCTGTTGTCTTACTATGTATCATGGCATGATATATGATTCATGACTAGGAAATACAGCACAACATAATCAATGTGCCAGTAGTGTGGTGGTGTGGATTCTAGCATCCTAAAAAGTGCAGTGGAAAGCATATTGAAGATTTGGGGGGGCCAACGGCTGTTGACTGAAAGAAAAAAAAAAAAAGAAAAACCATTGTCATGTTCTCTGTCATATCGTGTGGCTGAACTGCAGTACCCGAAATACACGACTTTCATGGCCATTTCATGTCTGTTGAGCGCTGGGCGTATTCCTGTGCAGGTGACGACCTTCCGGAGGAAGGGGCTAAGCCCGTTTTCACCGAGAAGCCGAGGATCAAGCAGTCCGACGATGGGAACAAAATCATTTTTGAGTGTCAGTTGGTGGCCGATCCCCCACCGGCCATTGAATGGTGAGCTCATTTTCATCGCCAAGGGCTCAGCACACACCGTAACTGGGTTGTGCGAATAGGTGTCACCACTGCTGTTCCATTGCTGTTGCTGCCACAAAGCCACTCCCAGCGCAGCCCTCATAGTAGCTCCTATAGAGCTAGAATCTGCCTGAGCTAGTGGAGTGACAGTGGGAGCGGCTAATATCGCTACCATTGCGGAAACCCTGTGGCTTTGTGGAGACCATGTCAGGGAATGCTGCTTGTCTTGCGCCTTGTTTTACTGACTTAGTGCCACAATGTGGGCGGAACTCAATATGGGAGTGGGCAAATCAAATCAAATCAAATCAAATCAAATCAAATCAAATCAAATCAAATCGTTTATTTTTCAACATTGGCGCAGCGTCAACAACGTTGACGGTCACTGTGGCAAAAGGCTGTAGAGACAGCTTGACAGGGCCAGATCGCCGGTGCAGCTGCAACAACTTTGGTCGTAAATAATACATTGCACAGTTTAGTTTGTTGAAAACAAAAATTATACAGAAGCAAAGTTACAATACACTGAACAATATTTCACCGTTATTTTAAATCACGTAGAAATCCAGCTTTACGAAGTGTCAAACACATACTAGACAAAATGCCATTCCTTAGAAGAACATGAAAAAGAATTGTTGATACAAACATCACTGTAATTTCTCATTGAAAATTATAGAATGCAATTCTTTGCGACTGATATGAGCACATTCATCAGTATGTGGGTGTAATTGGTGAAGCATCGCGGGTATGTTGTGACTAAGCGATTGTAAAGAGTAGTCAGTGCGGTGCCGAGGAACAATATTTGTCTCGTTCACGAGTTCAACTCAGGCATTCCCACATTGTCTGTTTCTGTGAGTGCCTCAGTAATAGGTACTTTTTGGCTGCTCATCGTAAAAACTTCGGCACACCTGACAGCTTCAACACTGCTGCTTGAGGCTGTTGAAATTGGACATAAGGGCTGTGTGACACCGAAAAAGGGTGTGTGAACCCATTGATACAATGTCACCGACGGTCGCGCCATCGACCACTGTTGAGAGAAGTGCACAGCAATGAGCTGGCAGGCAGGCATTTGTCATGGTGAACCGCGCAGTAAAACAAGTTGGATTTTTTTGAGCTGCAGCGAATGACAGAAAACTACAATGACTCGAGGAAACCCGTGGTGGTGATCCAGTGTGAGGAAACAAGGCGACATGAAGTTTGTAGTTTGCGAACAAAACACTTGTTCATTTCTCCTGGTTGGAATGACTCACGAGATTCATAGAAATGGAAGAATTACCCAATAAACAGCAAATATAGGAAACAGCTTGACGGCTGATAACGAAACTCCCTATCTTCAGTGATCACAGCCTGTCTGCAGTTGGTTGGCAAGGGAATAGTTGGTGCCTATGACAGAGATTTGGGATCCTTCGATAATTTGCAGCCAATGAAATATGCCTTGCATATTTTTGTCGACTTTTAAGGCAGCCTTTTTCTTTTTTACCGGCTGTATACATAAGAGAACGATAAACAATAAAACAGAGACATAAACAACTGCTTCCTTCACGTCGTCGTCACCACCAAGGAATTGCAATCTGTGTGTATCGTCTGCCATGCTCTGCCAGGTACCACAAGGGTGTGCTGGTGAAGGAGGACGCCCGGCACAAGTACCGGATTGTCTCGGATAACCACAGCCACACGGTGGCCCTGGAAGTGGCCAATGTCAAAGCGGAGGATGGCGGGGAGTACCGGGTTCTCGCTCGAAATGACCACGGCGAGGGTCACGCCAACATCACGCTCAACTTCGAAGGTATACGGCCTCTCGCTTCCTCTCCCACCACTGCGGACAGAGGAGCGACCCTGAACTAGCTAGTGCAAAGGGTTAAGTTAGGGTTAAGTTAAGTTGACATGGCTTAGGGAACAGATAGGGGGAGTACGTGTACGGTTACATTCACATGCGTGGGTCAGTTGTTGGTAAATGATTGATTGGTGGATTGATTGATTGATGAGGTTTAACAAATTTCACACACCGACGCCAAACAGGCGATGAGGCGCACCGTAGTGGAGGGCTCCGGATCAATTTTGACCCCCTGGGGTCAAAATTTATGTGCGCCGAAATCTTGAACACACAGGTGTTCTTGCTTTTTGCCTATGTTGGTAAATGAAATAGGAAGGCGTGAGTAAATTTCTTTGCCATGTTTCTGAAACTTGCTTTCATAAGAGTTGTATTTGCCAAGGAGCCTTATATAACCTAAGACTGCTTGTGAAATTCACTCAGGTTTGGTGACGTCCCAAGGGGTTCACATTATTGAAGTTGATGATGGAAGCTACTTGCTATGTTGCTGCTTATGCGTGGTGTAATTATTTCTATTTTTTTTTTTTATGTTTCAGATTCTGGAAAACCAAAGTAAGTGTGCCAATTCAATATTTATCATTTTTAGAAGTACATGCATGATTCTGTGGTCGTGTAGCTTATTTGCTACCAAGTATTTATCAGCCAAGCTGCACCTAAATGTGTTTATCATTTTCGAACATTTTAAGGTTGAACATCGTAAAATTAAAAATGTTTACTCTCTAGGTGATGGCAACTGGTGGAAGGGAGTTTAATTTGAGCAGATTTTACGACAACACAATTGGTTATGCGAAAATTGCCACAGTTGTCTTGTAACATGCCATGATCCAGTCACTGTGGCAGTTCCTCGATGAAGCCAGGACGGATCATGCTGTCAAGTACCTATAGAGGGTGAAATGTTTTGAAGTGCCACTGGCCTGGGAATGTGGACTCAACTCATGAGTACATCAGTACATATACCTGAACAGAGGTTTAGGGGACAACATCAAAACGCTGATTTGGCAAAATTTACATCTTCAGGATCACTGAGGAACATTTTCAGCATGTGTGGCATGTTGTACAAATGCTTCTGTGGTATTTTCCCTTCCAAGGGTTCCAGACGGCAAAGCGCCACGGTTTCCCAAGAAACCCACCATTCGCCAAGAGGGCGACTCCCTCATCCTCGAGTGCATCCTTGAAGCGCATCCTTTCCCCGAGATCTCCTGGTTTCTAGGGCCCAAAAAGATCATGGAAGGTCTCCGACACAAGACATCCAAGAAGGAAACCGGCAAACACACGTACCTCCTCAGCTTGGAAATCAGGGTGAGTCGTAGGCGAAATGTTTTCGTTAAAAACGCTTGCCCGCAATTTTTTTCGAGCGTGAATCTATTGTAAAGGTTACAATAACAAAATGTTTCTAGGGCTCACCTAACAGTGCTATGATTCTAAGTTTTTTTTGGGCGGCGTGGTTCTCTCAATGTTTCATCTAAGCTTATGCAAATGATTATGAGAAGGCAGAATACCGTATTTTCGCTGGTATAATCTGCACCAAAAATGCGAAAATTTTAGCGACAGAGTAGGGGTGCGAATAATATGCGGGGTTTTTCTTTTAGTGCAGCTTTACGGCAATGCGTGTTGTGCTGGGAAGCTCCTACGCAGTAACACTGACTAAGCCTTCCATGGCAGCCATTGCACAAAACATACAAGGACAAAGAAGAAAAAACAAGGACCAGCACACTCTAACAACTGAATTTTATTAGTGAATTGTGACTTTCTGCTTGCACTCAGTGTATTCTACTTGTTAAATGTACGCTTTTCCTGTCTTCATAGTATGTGATGTGTTGCTTGAGCAGTAGCTTTGGTGTGCAGCCTTTCCTATATCAGATGTGCGGGCAATACGCGAGGATTTTTTTTCCTTTTCCGGCAGGTTGAAAGTGGGGGTGCGGATAATATGCAGAGGCAGGTTATACGCACGAAAATACGGTACACTTGGAAAGCACTGAATGTGGTTTCTTCAGGCGTAGCGCGCTGTTTTCTGGCACACAGGTGCTGTGGGCTAACTGGCTGAAATTGAGAGCCCACATTGTGCAAAGACCATGTGTACGCAAGTGAGCATGGTCGGGTTGACAAGCTACGGCAATCGACCAGCTGTAAAAGAAAAAGTACACATGAAATAGACATGCAGTACATAGAGGCACGTGCTGACCACCGAATAGAAGTTTTGTTTGTGTTAAATGGAAATTTTGTTTTTTGACACTTCAGAACCTAAGACCTGTGCTCAGCTGCCTCGCGCCTACTTTTTAAAGCGCAATAAATTTTTGTATGTTGGTTAGGTTTAAAATTAAAAAATTCCATTCCGTGTTGTTTTTCCTACATGCGTACACTTTTCTTTCTTGCACTGTTTTCTTTCGATCTATAAAATTTAATAGTTCAAGTCAAGATGTTAATTTCTTTACATTACATCAAATTTGTCCTGGCACTGATACAGCAGAGATGGCACGGCTAGTGTGTTTTAATTGTCGCCTCACTTTTATACTTCTTCTAAGCTAGCTGGTATTATGGATATACGAACTAACCTGAAGTTGATGCCTAAATATTAAAGAAAAAAGTGCGAAATCAACGTGCAATACTCATTTTTTACATTGCACTCTAGCCTAGCTGAAAAACGAAATGGCGGGTAATAATTATAGGTGCGGAGTAACCAGTTACCAGGGGTGATCTTCAGCTTGAATGTCATGTTGCGACTGCATGTAGTTCTACAAATGCACTGCAACGATTCGTCTCCTGTTCAATATTGCTTGGGCACATTCTCCCGTTAGTGTGCACCTTGCAAAAAAACAAAATCGAACTTTTCTGGTGTGTTGTTGTGCTCTTTGATATCCGTGATGCTCTTATTCATAGCCGTCGCATGTTGATTGCCTCCTTTTTCCCAGGACCCAACGACAGAAGACGGCGGCAACTACCGCTGCAACGCTGTAAACGAGCTGGGTGACAGCAACGCCAACATTACGCTGAATCTTCAAGGTACGTGGCATTGCATGCTGCTTTGCTCTTTCCAACCTTCAGCTCTTGTATCTAGGTGGGGAAAATGCGGCGAGAGCAGCAGGTGACGGGATTTGAGCGGGGCGTAATCTGCTTTCCCCTGTCCTTGGCATGCAGGTGCCGAGCCGCCCAAGCCGCCGGGCGAGCCCCCCGTGTTCACGGAGAAGCCCAAAATCATTCCAAAGGACTCCGGAGCGGTGATCCTGATGGAGTGCCACGTCAAGTCCAAAACTGCCCCCCAGTTCACGTGGCTCCACGACGGAAAGCCGGTCCGCGAGGCCCCCCACATCAAGGCCAAGATGGTCAAGGATGGCGGCGAGTTTATCATCACCCTCGAGATCAAGGTGGGTGCCAGTCTGCAGGAGCCTCCCCCAAAAACACCGCTTCCTTTGGCCAGGACACTCTGTCTGTTCTTTATTTGTGCCTTGTGTGGACATAAGGATAGATGCCCAAACAATGAACATGTCTTTTAATGTTGTAATGCCAAAGCTCTGCAATGACATAGCAGCAGCTTTCATCTCTGATGTGCTGGAACTAAAAAAGCGGTGCTGTCTTTTGTGCATGCTGTTCAGAATCCCGGGAAGGATGACGGAGGTCCATACAAGTGCAACATTAGGAACGAGGACGGAGAAATCAATGGAAACCTCAATCTCAACATTGCTGGTAAGTGTGATGGCATACCTTAATGCCTCCCTTTTCAAAACCCGTGGCGAGCTCGTTACGTTTAGAAAAAGCACACAAACTTGTATGTGTAACTTAATCCCACTGAAATAACAAAGAGGCTCCAAAAGAGCATTTAGGGGTTGATCTTGGTCAAAAATGAAGAAAGCAGTTATAGTTACTAAATGTGAGCTCCAGTTAAAATTCTAGTGTCGCGATTGTAGCCAATCAGGGTAGGTGCATGATAATGACGGCAAATTTAAACATTCAATTTTAAATCCACCTTAGCCTGACCTGTGAGCTATAGATGGTATTCATGGAATAGTTTAGCTGTCAGTTTCTTTGCTTGGCAATCCTGGAAATGGTTACAAACATGGCCGAAGCGCCACGGTCATGGCGTGGCTTGTACCACTGCGCCCACACGCCACAGAAAAAGAAAAAAAAAACATGGGCGTGCGTCGTCTGCACCGTTTCAACCCGATTCTTAACGGTGGTGTCAACAGAGATGTTATTAATCGCACTCACATTGGAGCCGAGGCATTTCTTTGCGTTCTGTGGGGTAAAGTTTCGAACGTCCAACACGCATCATGTGCAAAGCACGGAAGTACCGCCATCCTACGGAGCCCGACGTAACCAGTGACGACGCACTCACATGGTTGCCTGCATGTGTGCCTCGCCAGTGAATACTACCTATACATTGCCCACGTGGGGTGAACTCATCATGTGATGATGATGTATCTGCCCAGGCGCGGCGGCTCCGACAGGGGTGGCGCCGTCCTTTGTGGAGAAGCCACAGATCACTGCCGAGGAGGACGGCAAGCTGATCATCATGGAGTGCAAGGTGCGGGCCGACCCCAAGCCCACCATCACCTGGACCAAGGAGGGAGTGGCCGTCGACGAGAACAGGCGCATCAAGCAGATCATCAAGGAGGAGAAGGACGTCTACCACATACGCCTCGAGCTCCGAGTAAGTGCCAGCACAGTCAGGGTTGCGCTGTACAGAGGAGCTGTTGTAGCTTGAACCTGTTCGTCTATCCCCTGAAGGTCATGTTGCGGTAGGAGCGGGTTCACAGACTCGCCGGTGGCCTCGCAAAAACCGGTTCCCAGACCCACCGATAGAGTGTGCAGTGGTTTCGCAGGGGCAGGCAGAGTTTATCGATGTAGGCAGTTGCGAAACTCTGTCTCAAAATTTTGACGGCCCGCACCTAGAACCCCCAGCTTTGGATCATGCGTATAGTGGCGCCACTGTGGCCACCGTGCGTACTATAAAAAAAAAACCCTAATTTTTCAAACTGACAAATTAACGTCAAATTTTATTTCACTAATCATTTACTTTTGTACTTTCGTAAGTTATCCATTGATTTCTTAACTCCGGTTTTTATGTCGCGATTGTTTCTGCGTCTGCGCAACTGCCTTGACCAATTGACGCTTGTGCGGGCACTCCGCCACAACATAGGTCCAACCTGAAGTACTATATTTGCAGTTGTCACTCGGCCTACAGCGCACTGTATGCCAAAACTAATCCAGCTCTAAATATTCCTTTCAAGACGTTGAAGCGTTGAACTGTAAAGCCGTTGAAGCGAATTTTTAACTCTTTCTTTTTGCCGTCGGAAGACCACAGATGACGCGCAGCAGACGACAATGCGCAAGCAACGACGCATCTCGCTGACCACACAGTCGCATTTTTTTACTACTCTTTCTTTGAGTGCATTTAAAACAGTTGCATGGATGAACACATTGGGCTCCTTTGGTAGATCAAATTTACATAAGCACCAAATTCCATTTTTTGTCCAAGTCATCAAGCGGCGAAGCCCATTGTATAGTTTATTTTGTCACCAACAGATGGCGCCACTGTATGGAAAAATACAAAACAGTGGACCAATCGTAGGGTCGCTTTTTGATGCACGGGTCTTATGGGGAGTTTTGCAACTCCTATATCAAGTAACTTTGGGGACAGGTTCCTCCCGCCGCTGATGTTTAGTGCCTATTCCTTGGCACGAACCGTAGACTTTGCACGGCTACAATGTTGCTATTCTCGGGTGTGCGCCCATAGACGTTCGAAGCTGACACAAGGGAACCACAGCTCACCTTTTTCAGCAGATTTCACACTGCACAGAACTGGGTTTAGTTTTTTTACGGAGCTTGCCTTCCTAGGGGTCGTGCCTGACATCATAATCTATGGGTAGAAATGCAATGCTGCGGAGCTTGTCATTTGTCTTCTCTTTTCTGTCAAGTAGTACAAGGCTTGAAACATGTCTGCAATAGTGTTTTAGATCCTTGTATTTGTGCTGAAGTCTAACTGAACTACTGAACTAGCACACATCTGAGTAGGTACATGCATAAGCATTATAATATTGTACACGTAAGTGTGTTATATGTTGTCAGAGCTAGCCAGGCTGAGAGCCTGCAGTGGTATTGGGAGGTTACTCTAAAAATTTACTATTTGGCTCTCACATTTTCGCATTCTATTTTGCACTTGACGTAAGGTAACTCACCCGTTAGTTGCTTTCAGTGGCTGCTAATGCTCTCAACTGACACGATCCCATGTTTCCTTACATAGAGCTCAGAAAGAAAAAAAAAAGTGCAGAAATTTGTGTCTGCTTCTGGTGGATGCACTTACCTTTAAACAGATCAATAGGGCTAGTGCGTCTTGCTGTCTTCATGTCCTATTTGTGCGTGCACTTAATTTTTTTTCTAAAGCCTTGGTACTTTGACGCGATGCCTTTCTCTCATACTTCAGGACCCAGAGTTTGAAGATGCGGGCATATACACATGCAACGTCAAGAACACTGCGGGCGAGAGCAATGCAAACCTGACCCTCAACATTGAGTGTAAGCCGCCTCTCCTTGTCTCATATTGTCACTGGTTCCGTTTATAGTAAGGAGCCACGTCACAATATTCTTGTCATGGGGGGTGTGGTTAGTGCACTGTGCCTTTGGCATCTAGGTTTTAAATCCGCATTCGAAATTGTGTAGGTCAAGTTTAAGAAAAGCTAACTGAATTTTACTCAGATATTTGTGTGACTTCACTGACATTGCAGTGACGTCAGTTTCTGATTTCCGATGGTATGTATCCTTAGTTTCCTTCTGTTGTTGGGTAGATCGTGAGAGTCTGCACTCAGTTATTGCCTTTGAGAAACTTGCTCCATCTCTCAGCGTCTCTTCAAGTGCTCATCTCTGATCATTAGAGGAACAGCCACTGTTTGGGGACGATCAAACGGTCGCTCTGGTGCGGTCCCTTCGCAGTGGCGCCGGTGATCAAGGAGCGGCCCAAGGTGGTGAGGCGGGAGCTGCACAAGACGATCGTGATCGAGTGCCACGTCAAGTCGACCAACAAGCCCGAGGTGGTGTGGTTCAAGGAGAACACGGAGGTGCGCGAGGACACCCGCCACCAGGTGCACATCCGCCAGGTGTCCCAGGGCGAGTTTGCGGTCGCCCTCGAGATCGACAAGCCCGCCGCCCAGGACAAGGGCGCCTACAAGCTGGTCGCCAAGAACGTCAAGGGCGAGGCCGCCTCCCAGACCGTGGACGTCGACCTCGAAGGTGAGTGGCGGGCCATTCCCTTTCTTCTCTCCCGTTTGATGAGAGCCGGGGGACCGCTAGCAGCAAACTTTTCACCGAAAGGGTTAAGGTGCCCAATAATTAATCCCCAAACATTCCCCCCTCCCCTTAGAACAGGAGGGGAAGAGGAATGGGGGGATAAACACATTGTGTTGCGTTTTTTCTTTTCATTCCTTTTTGGTTAGTGGTTAAGCTAGGCTAGCTTAATGTGGCGTGACATTGTTTCGACTTCCACACATATGCAAGGGAATAATTGATTTTATGCACGCGTTCAAGCTGCTTTCAACTTGTTAATTAAGAAGCAGTCATGCCTGACTCATAAGCTCAAGATTGTGGCGCACTGCCATTTTGTGTAATTAGTTTCTCTGCCTTCCTCTTGGGTGCCATTTATTAATGAGATCCGGCTGTATGCTTTTAATGACCATCATATAGGCATTCTCACTTCGTGGTTAGTGCAAAAAATTTCAGACAGTTATGCAACATGGCCCATTGGCCATGCCTCCATTGCTTGTTCTGCACTCTTTTTGTTACTTCTAAAGGTCCTTTGTGTCTAATCATGCATGTAGGGTTATTGTTTAGCAATGCTGGGTTTAGGTTTCGTGCACATGCGTTATGTTCTGATTATGTTCTGTTGTCTCTTCTTACCATGTTCAGAGGAGAAAAAAGAGCCTGAGAAAAAGAAAGAACCTGAGAAGAAGAAGGAAGAACCGTGAGTGATTGTTACTTCGCTTCTTTTTCTGCTCTCCTTATTAAGGCTTTGAAGCCACCGACCTGCAGTTGTCCAAACTGCACTTGACCATGCACTGTTTCCGTACCGTTCCTCGTCCGCTAATTCCCCTCTTGTCTTTCACAGAAAGCCCAAGGGAGAGAAGCCAAAGATTGTACAAGTGCTGGCATCCCAGGTGCGCCAATTGAATCCCACTTTTTCAGACACTGGGTCTTTCCCCAGGTTCCTCCAACAGGTGACCGAACGTTGTTCGTCTGTGCCTTTTTTTGCAGACTGTCGAAGAGGGCAAGACGTGCGAGTTTGTCTGCCGTGTTGAGTCTGTCACCAAGGTCACAGTGGTCTGGACAAAGTGAGTTGGGTGCCTTCTCTTTTTGAGCTTTCCGGAAGCACGACCTTCCTGCAACCCAAAAGTTAGGCACGGATGCTGAGCCACTGCCTTGTGAATAATGAGCTAGCCTAGGTTTCTTTAACTAGCCTAGGTTGTAGGTCTGTCAAGCTGTCGTAGGTCGAGCTATCGTAGGTGTCGTAAGAGCTGTTGTAGGTCAAAGTCGTCTGTCTGCTGTAGGTCGTGCGTCACACAGGGGTAGGAGCAGGTTCGCAGACTTACCAATAGAGGGCGCAGTGGTCTTGAGAGGGCGGGTTCCTCTAGGGGAGGCAGCCTCCCGCTGCTGATGTTTAGCTGCTGCTTTCTTTGCGCAAACCGTAAAATTTGCACGGTGACGGCGCTGGCATTCTGGGGTGAGTATCTATTGACGTTCAAGCCAATACAAGACAACGACAGCTTCGTTGCTTCAGCAGTTTTCACTCTGGGTGGATCTGGGTTTAACTTTTTATTTGCTGTTCCTGTGCAGAACCATGCTATAAGGCTGGTTTGACGAAGGTCACTTTACTGCCAACAAACGGAAAAAGTTATCAGACTGGATAGTAATGTAAACATCGCATTGTGAAGCTTCCAGGAAAAAAAGAAAAGAGTTTCATTTACCTTTTAGTTTTAGTACCCTGATTTCTTTTACTGCCTAATGTTGATAACACATCAAGCATCCTTCATCCCCTCCTTCATAGTGGTTCTCTGATTAGAGCCAGTTTGCTCAGCGGCATTCTGTTGCGGCTGCCGTGTCCTTTCCAGGAACAAGAGGGTGGTTCGGGAAACCACTAGCACCCGCATCACCTTTGACGGCTCCACTGCCAAGCTGGTGTTCTCTCCGGCCACCAAGGACGTGGCCGGAAACTACACGGTCGAATTCACAAACGAGTTTGGCAAGGAGGAATCCTCAGCAGAGCTCATTGTCACAGGTTGGTCCCCCCTTTTTTTTTTTCATCATCCTTGCGCGTGAGGCAGAAAGGTGCTGACAGGAATGGGTGCCGCATTTCGAGAGTGTTAAACGTCAATTTCAACGTCTTTTGTGCGTTCCAGAGTAACAGGGATAAGCTTGGTTTGTGGGAAAGTCGGCGTTTTGTGGCAGTGGCGCAGTTGAACAAACTCCGCTAGATTTCGGCCAGAATTTATTTGTTTATTTATTTATTTACCTTAAAAGCCCAGAGGGCATTACATAAGGGGAGTTACATTAATCCTTAATCCTTTAAAACTTAATCTTTTTATTTTTAGCCAGTATAGGGGCAATGCTATGGGAAAGGGGACATGTATGCTGTAACGTACAGGTGTTTTGGGGCGTTGGATCAGTTATAGCGAGAACATTTTCCACAATTGAAAAGAAAGGAGGTTCTTATTGGAGAGGGGGTTTTGAGGGCTTTGGAAAGCTCAGAAATGCCTTTGTGAATGCAAACTTTGAAACCTATGTTCTTGGATGTCATAGATTGAGTTGACGTGACCACACTTTTTTGTTTCTTCCTGGGGAGGCATGCTGAATGTTAGGGCTATTATGGAAGAGTGACCTCTAAATCATTCTTTCGGGATTTCCTGCATGCACAAAGGTTCAAATGAGGGTGTGCCTAGTGATGGCCACGCATTAGCGTTTGTGCAAGGATCCCACATTAGTTCCTCTTCTTCATTTTTGGCTGGAAGGCAAAATGATGCTCATTTGTGAAAAAGTGACGGACCTTAATAAAAGCAAACTGCTTATAGTACAAGTCAGAAATTTGTTGAACGGAATGTAAGGCCATCGCCTCCTGTATTTTTACAATGCCAAACGAATCAGCCCGGACCGGCCAACCAAGTCCTCTCCTGCTACTCCGGCCACTCTCCCCCAATCGCTAGCCTTCCCAGCACTTTAGTCACGTGACTGGGTCATCTTAGGGCGACGCGTAGTGGAAAGCGGCAACGTTTGCAAAACGTGCTCCGCCGCGAGTCAGTTTTCTAACGCTGGCGGGAGCGCCCTTCCTTCGGCAATCTCAAGCATCAGTTGCCTTGGCAACCAGGCACAAGCCGCTCTCGAATTCAGTTACGGTCGGGTGATCCCGGTTCAGCTTGGGGCCCCACCTTACGGCATGTGGGTACTGCAGGCGTACCACTCACTCCCACTGGGAAGCGGGCGATGCGTTTGGCATTGTAAAATACAGGAGGCGGTGGTAAAAGCAAAGTGGTGCATTGTGTTTACTTGCCTGAAACCGCGTTCTGCTGTCACCCTCCACGTGTTTCTTTTTACCTGCCTCTTCCAGATGCTCCGAAAAAGAAACCGGAAGAAAAGAAGCCCGAAGAGAAGAAGGTTGAGGAGAAGAAACCGGAAGAGAAGAAGCCCGAGGAGAAGAAGCCTGAGGAAAAGAAAAAGCCTGAGGAGAAGAAGAAAGTTGAGGAGAAGAAGAAGAAGGTCGAGGAAGTCAAGGTGGAAGAGAAGGCAGAGGTTAAGAAAGTCGAGGAGAAAAAAGTCGAGGCGAAGAAGCCGGCCGAGAAAAAAGCGCCGGAAAAGAAGCCGGACGAACTTAAACCGGAGGTCGCCGAGAGGAAGCCCTCCATCGACAAGGTACAGCCTGACTGCACTTACTACTACAACGTGTTTACTTGCATGGTGCACGCTTTGGAAGCACATTTTCTGTACAGTAATGAGCATCATGTGAGCACCGTAGCGTAATCGGGGGTGGTGCAGCAAATGGTCAGGCATGGATCACATATTGAGGGTGGCGACGAACATCTGCGAATCATCGTGCCCGAGCATTGGGAATAGGAAGGCTTTGGCTCAATGTGCTCTTGTTTTCTGTGCTCGGGAAAAACTAATAGTAAAATGTCAAGAATTGAGTTCGTTGAATAAGAACGGAGTAAGTAAGTTTGAAAAAAATTTCTTGAGTTGGTTGATCCAAGCCACAGATATGATTTGCTATTTGCAAATAGTTTTCGTACACACCTTATTTTTTTGGTGCCTCAACAACAATGTTATGGATTGATACTTCATGTGAAGGATAGTGTAAGTGTTAAATCTATTTTTTATATATAAGGGGAAGGAGGGGTCTGTGGGATGTCGCTGTGCCTTTACCTTGGGGAGCTCTGCCTGCACTTAGTCATTGGTAGGACAGTCGTGAGCGTGTCTGTCTGTTTGTATGCCAGTGTGCGTGTGTAGATGCTTGCCTAGGTTCTTGTTCTGAGCTCTGTGAGGTTGGTGTGTCTCAGTTCACTGTGCAACGTTAAAGTTGCTGTGCTACGGTGCTTAGGGTGATACTCTAGTTGATGTAAATGACAATTGGTGAGTGTTGCATTAGAGTAGGTCCACACCGTTGTGAGGTGTGCTAGCCGTGTAGACTGACTAAAGTTTCTGTCCTAAATGGACTAGCATAACATAATAACTTAAAGCTAATTTCTCGTCAAGTGGCGTGCTGTCTCTTCTTTCTCCTGGCATTGTTTTCTTTTTGTTGCTTTGTTTTTCTCTGAATGTGTGCTGCGTGCTGACATCTTTTTCATCTCCAAGCAACCTAGGCACCTTCAGAGTAGCCACGGCTTCTTCTATGACCACCGTTGTGCAGCCAGTGTAGCGTGGTATCACTTTGCAGCCACCAAAGCTTGAAGCCGAAGAAAAAGTTCCGCCAGAGCGCAGAACGAGACCTGACCGTCACCAGAACGGCGAGGTCACGGTCGACTCGAAGGACGAGCGTGTTCGCGAGCAATCGCCGAAAGAAGAGCGCCGGCCATCCCTTGGCAGAAGGCGCCTCAGCGATAAAATGGAGCCCCCCAGCCCCCGCAAAGAAGACGTTCCCAAATCACCCAACATCCCCACCCCAGAGCATATTATCCCGCCCACGCCTCCACCCGCCACGACCCCCAGAAAGAAGGACAACATCCCTCCTCCCCTCAACTTGGCTCCTGAAGAGCCATCCGATGTGGAGTCTGCGGCATCCTCGCCTTCGCAGTCGCCACGATCGAAGCACTCTCCGCGTACAATTCTCGGGTTCCAGCTTCGTGGCCCCGAGGACGAGGAAGAGGAAGAAGAGAGGCGGGACTTTGGCGAGCCCATGATCATCGACTTCAAGCGGGAGGAGGAGGAGCCCGAACCCCTGGCAATCGACTCGCCGCCGGCGCGGAAGTCGTCAGTGCCGGTCATTACGGTGGACGACACCGAAGCACCCAAGAAGCCCAAGAAGAAGCGGAGCGTGAAGGCGGAGGAGCCCAAGGAGGAAGGTTCCAAGGAAGAGGGTCCCAAGAAGCCGAAAATGCGGCCCGTCAAGCGGGCAGGCTCGCCGGAGAAGGTTCCCGAGCCGCCGCCCTCGCCCAGAGGCCGCCGCAGCTCAATATGCGTGGCTGCCGAACCAGGGCACGTTCCTTCGGAGCTTGTGGCCCTCCCACAGACTGCCACCGTCACCATCCAGGGAGTGCCAATGACCGTAGAGGATGCGGAAAAGATGCTTGAGGTACGACGGCGGCCGATCGGGCTCCCCACTCCGGCTGCCGCAACGCCGCTGCTCTCGAATGCACTTGGTCAGGCCCCTGGGAAGCACCGATAAGTGCGGCAGGCTGAAGCGTTGCTGCACGCAGCAGGGCCTCAGTGCTGCCGTGCTTCCACGGTGGCCTTTCCGAGCTCATTCTCACCTCCCAGCCGCTGTTTTTTTTCTTCTTCCCAGCTCTAACTGCTTCACAAGCTCAGCTGCTGTGCCTGGCTGACGCCTACGTCAGGATGCAGTCTTTAGCAAGGTGCATCACTTGGCAAGCTTGTACGCAAGCTTGCCAATGCTCCAAGCGTGGCCGATTTGCCGCCAGCCGCTTGCATGCAGTGAGGTATGCCTGACCTTGGTTCTCTCTTCTAGGTGCGAGCGGTGACCTTCCTTTTCAGGCCTGCAGGTCCCCAGCGAGGGCGGCCGATTGTCCCACTGCTGTAGTCTGTGTCAGTCACACTGTGTACACCCGCTAGTGCTTGCCGAGCATTGCCTGAAAACGGGACTTTCGTGTATTTGTCAGCCGAAAGAACCGAGCCCGGTTGAGAATGGCGTGCCAGAGATCAGAGTACCCGACGAGGCGCCCAAGCCGCGGAAGAAGGAGTCCGTGCCGGAGATTGCAGTCCAGGAGCCGGAAGAAGCGCCCCAGCGGCGGGTTGTGCCCATTGTGAAAGAGCCGACGCCCGAACCGTCACGAAACGATTCGCTGGTGCCCGGCGGTGCCACGCTTGAGCCCGGCACGCCTTCGCCGGGTGGTTCGCGGCGAGGCTCGGTGATCATCACGGCCGACGAGGTTGGTTTGAGGCTGGACACGGCTGGGGTGGCTGGCCCTAACCTTGTAGTCTCCCGTCTCGTGGTGTTGTCCTTCTTTGGCCTGGTCGTTGTGGGCGATCTATCCCGAGCCGCCGCTGCCGTTGTTGCCGCCACCGCTGCTTTGGCCCCTCCACTCGCTTCTCCGCATCCCTGGCAGTTCCCACCCAGTTCTGCTGGCGGTTGTCGCATGTGATTCCATTGATGGCTGGCAAGGTGACATACCGACACACCCTTATAGGTGACATACCAACACATCCTTATACGTGACCTACCGACACACCCTTATAAGTGATATACTGACACACCCTTATAGTTGACATACCAACACCCTTATAAGTGACCAACCGACGCATCCTTATAGGTGACATACTGACGCACTCTAATAGGTGACATACCAACACATCCTTATAGGTGACCTACCAGCACCCTTATAGGTGACCAACCGACGCATTATTATAGGTGACATGCCAACACCCTTATAGGCGACATACCAACGCACCCTTATAGGTGACCAATTTTTATAGGTGACATACCGACGCACCCTTATCACCCAACACTTCACTTGGGGGATACTGACTGCTGTTGGCCATAACACGCGGACACTGCCTTTCGTACAAACTGTGTCGGTGGGTGGCTCCAATCTATATACACACCAGTCTGGGTTTCCACAAAGATTTGTGTTTCGTAGTAGTGTCCCCTTGAATTAGCCTTGAGGAGCAGTGGTAAAGGAAGACACCCTCCTTGTCTTGCTGCCCGTAATGTCGGTGTCACTTTACATTTTCAGTGCTGTCACCTTATCAGTTATGAGCTTGCATGGAGCTCTAACCACCTCGCTCTATGTTTACGACCGAGTTTGGCAGTTTCAAACGGCTTTTCCACCATCCTTGCTGTTTGATATTCTGCTTCTGTCAGCTAAACTTGCTGCCGTATACTTGCTTGTGGCTTTTCCCAGGCTGTTTACAATGCCCCGTTGGGCGGTGTAATAATTTGGCTGTCTTTTGCACTGCTCAAGCCTCCTCAATTAAGCAACACAACACACAAAACCGTATCTCTGTTGTGACAGCAGGCACGCGCTTATGCTAATGGGGTTTTTTGGTGCCCGCAAATGCGAGAACTTCTTTTGCAGTTCCCGTGGAGCAAGTGTCACGTTTGCGTTTTTTCATGTGGCGCCTTCTATGCCTTGGCTGTGCTTCTTTTTGCTTGTTTTTGCTTTTTTTGGACGCCCGCTGAGAACTCCTTGAAGTCTTCGTGACGTCAGCTTGGTTGCCTGACGGACACTTTTGTGATGGTCTTCACGCTGCTTCAAAGACCTCCTTTTTGAGGGGGCGAGCATTTTTTCTGGCAAGCCTGAGAAATCTGTTTCACATCGTTTTAGCACTCTTGCCTCTTCACCTTTTGGGTGAAAGCTTCGGCTGCTTCTGTAATCCAAGCTTTGCAGGCTTTGATGAGCTTTTGCTGCGTAACCATAAGCGCAACATTTGCACTGCTTTGGTTGTCAGCCGCAGGCATCACTGAAAACAGTTCTTCAGAGAGAATGACATTATACAGTTCTAAGCATGTGCATTCATTTCTAATGAACTTTTAAAGGTAAATAATTACTCTAAGTACGTGTGTTATACAACTGACCAGGCCAAATACGAGAGCTTAATAATAAGCATTGTGACTGTGATTCATCATTCATGTAGTAGTTAACAATTGTTTACACATCTCTTAATACTGTCATGCCTAACTGGTTGTCTTAATAAAGACGATGTTGTGCAGCTTTTATGTAAACAAATTAACCGGGACTGGAGTCAGCCGATCGACTCTTTCTTGCTGTATTAATCCTCTGCTTAGGATGTCAGTAATTCTAAAACATTGCCTTTATTATGTGTGAGACATAGCGCTGTTTAGACTTGCTCTGTGACATCCCGCTGGGCTTGTAATACGATAATGACATCCTTAGCAATGCTACAATTACACTGTAGGATACAGAAATCATATTTCACCATCGCTGTCTGTAACGCCTTTCTACTGCACCCTTGTTTGTTACGCCACTGTGTTTGTTTATTTGTACCTTCTACAACTCCGCTGTCACATCTGTATCCCACTGCTGTTCCTTGACATTTAAAAAAAATCTTTCTGACTCTTCTCTCGCCTTTTTCTTCTGTGATCCAACACTGCTTTCTGGCCTGTCTCTCGTGCATCGTCCAGCATCAAAAGTTCCTGTGAAGGCCGGATCTGTGCTTAGGAACTTCTGGCTCCGAGGACATCGTCTTGTGTCGAAGATCTATACGTTGTGTGCATTGTGTGGCCTGGGTTCTCTCAAGATGCCAGTGTTCTTCTGCACCTGTCTCTCTCTCTCTCTCTATCTGTGTGTAGTACTGTACTTGGTGCATTTTTCTGCTGCATTTATCGTGTATCTCTGTCTTATACCATGTGTCACATTCCTGTGCTACGACTGCTTGCCGACTCACCGCATGCCCTCCTAAGACTGCAGAACGCATGCGGCAGTCTATATGTTTCAGCTTTCTTTGCTGTTGCTCTGGCTTCCAAAGCTTTATTCCTGAAATGCTGTTTTGTGTTATCCTTTCCTCGTTATGTGTCTAGCTCTCTTTTCCTTCGATACAGTGCTGAAAATTGCCTCAGCTATGCAGAGTGAAGGTGAAGTGATAAAGCCTTGTATTTCAAGTGTGTCGGAGGTAAACTTTGCAGCTGCAACGTTTTGTTGTCTTTGCAAAGCTCGTGAAACTCGGTAATACTAATCTAATTCCAAAATTACATTGATAAATGCTAAAGGTAAGCGTCACAGCCACGAAGTTTTATTCTCTTTGCAAAGCTTGTAACACTTGATAATATTTGAAAGTTCACTTTTATGAGTGTTTGTTTAAATTTTGTAAAGTTAAGGCTGCCTTGTGCAATTTTCAATTTTCTAACCTATGTACACCGTATCCAGAGTTACTCTGACTGTATCATTGTCAGGAGTGTCTACGTTTGTTCGTAAAAGTCAACACTTTTGACAAGATTGAGATAATGCGAGGTTAGCGCTTAGTCAGGAATCCAAGCGCACGAAACCACTGGGCAGTGCCTGACAGTGTCCTTTCGCCCTGCCCGGCCACGAACAGAAAGGAATGGTCGTCGACGAGGCTGGCAAGATGAAGAAGCTTCGGCCCGGCGAAATGGTTGAAGTTCGGCAGCGGCGTCGCTCGAGCATCGACATGAGGCGGGCCAGGTCAGCATCCTCGAAAACGTCATCTGTACCTATCCTTTGTAGTTCCGTGATCGCTGACTTGCGCGTGCTCTCTGTAACAGTGTTTCCGAGCTCCAAGAGAAGGTGGAGAAGCCATCAACGCCCCTGCGGCCGATCCCGGAGTCGGAAGAGGGTCCGCCCAACATCGTGGACTACCAGGAGAACGTGACGGCCGTCGAAGGTGAGGAGGAGGCGGCCTGAATTTCGTTGTTAGCAGGGTGTTTTCAACTCGCTCTATCTGCGCTTGCAGGAGGCACGGCCTACCTGTCGGTGCAGGTGGAGGGCAACCCGGTGCCCCAGTTCCGCTTCTACAAGGGCGTGAGCGAGGTGTACGAGGGCGGCCGCTACCAGGTGATCACAGACGGGGAGACCAACACGGTGTGCTTCTGCATCCGCAAGGCCAAGAGCGTCGACGAGGGAAAGTACAAGGTGGTCGCCTACAACAAGCACGGCGAGGACTCCGTCACCATGAGCCTCTTCGTCAGTGGTGAGCAGAGGCTGCCGTCGCTCCTCTCTTCTCTCTCACGCCGCTTTGGTTATTCCCTTGGTTGTTGAATTGTGGTGTTCCATCTTGGCTATTGTAATTGCGACCATACTCTCATGTTTCACATCGTTATTTCACATTCGCCCCACTGTGAATACCGTATTTATTCGAATATAAGGCAAATATATACATACACGTATATATGGCGATTGTTTTTTAGTCTCCAAACTGCACTCTCGCCTTGTAATCGAATAAATATGGTATATGTTGATGTTATATCTCTAATGACGGAGAGCTGAAACCCGTTTCTTCACAGGCTCTGGAGAAATGACACGAGCATTTCAGTCTTGATTACTCATACATAAATTTATTGACAGTTTTAAGAAGTGCTAGCTTCTAGAATTTCACATTAAGTGTGCTATGCTTAAGTGTTCTTTTTTTCCCCACTGTTTTTACATTGTGTCGTCGCCCCCGTCACACTGCACAATGACCACCACCCTTTCTGCATTCATCACCACGATGCAGCGGCACAAAAGACGGTTCAAAAGACAGTCGTAAAGCCACTCACAAACATCGCTGACGTTAAGCAGAAGTTTGGTGCAGCACTCGCACCTGCAAAACCAGTAAAACGCAAAGTGGTCCCCGCTGCCGGCAGCTCCGGGCAAGGCAAGTCGGTCTCCACGCCACATCACACTCTGTCGTACTCAGCTGACTGATGTGGTTGGCTGTAACACAAACACGTCTTGCATACAACAAACCAACAGCACGTGACCTTAACACAAACCTGCGCTGACTGCCCATACGACAGCCAACGTGCACTTGCTTGCGACGAAAGGTACGTCTACTGCACACAACTGGACACCAGCACTGGTTCAATTCACTGAAACCTAATAACACTCATCAGTAGGAAACATTGATGTGCTCTATTAACTCAAGGTTTAAAAAACGTAGTAAGAAACGACGCATTTGGGGATCGTTTGTTGTACCACTTCCACTTTTTTTTCTTTTTTAACGACTTCACAGGACATTAAACCTTTTGTGCTTGCATTATATTCGCAAAGATCACCGCGCATTGCAATTTAGGCCCCATTACTGGGCTGCCTCCTCAGCTTAACAAACCCAGTTACCATTGAGAACTAGCTCGTCTTGCATAATTTGTAAATACAATAACGACATAAAGTCAGTGCGCCTTTTCGCTGCTTTATACCTGCCATGCCCGTACAGACCAACAGCTTACACTTTAAGCATTTTAACTGTACATTTATCTCGGCATTTGGAAACTTCTCCCATTTTTCACTAGAAGGGTTATGGCTACCAGGAAATTTCGTCTGCCTCGTGAGCTACTTAAAAAAGCGGGATGCGTCTTTCTTTCTTCGCAGCCTTAAATAATCTGCGCAAATTCAGCTGTGCTTATATTTGTGTCTTTACGTACCATACTTTCCAAAATATGGAAAACCTCAAGCTGTGCCATGAAAGTTTGGAAGTTTCGGAAGACTCTGATATTAGGGCTCGAAGGCAAACTCAAAGCAGCACCTTCAGGTTTTGCTCAGAAGGGGACTCTGGAACACGCGATCTCATTTGTGTCGCGACAGCTGTCACTTACCATGTACACCCAGCCTGCACAAGGTTTTAACATAACAAACAAAACAATGCCTGTCGTCCGCACGCAAACAGCTGTGTCCACCTGTAACACAGACACCCGCACCTTTTGCATAAAACCAGACAGCCGTCCGAAGCTTGTCTGGCGTTCACAAACTTCACACTTCGCACACCTTCACTGCTGGTGTCCACGAGACAACTTCACTCCGAATTAACACACTGTGATAACTGTGTGTCTCTGATGGTAATTAACATTGACTAATTACTATTTGAGCACTTCTATTTGTGTTTCTTCAAGGGACAGTTCTCTTTGAAGAGTAACACCACGCTGGGAAAAGATCGTCATCTCAACTCGCATAACAACAGAAAAAAAAAAAAAACACTGCTTCTCGATTGGCGATTTACGGGGGCTTTCATGAAGACAGAGCCAGAACAGCCTACTGCACCGCTCTTCACTCTCCCATCTAATGACATTGACAACAAAAAAAATAAGCGCGCATAAGAGATGTATTTGCTGTTTCGAAAGCCTCATGGGGCTATTACTACACTGAGCATTTGGGAAATATTCCTGTAATACCTTGCATACAAAGCACCTGAACATTTTTCTCTGGAAGATCCAAATGAAGTACCATATTTACTAGATTCTAAACACCCCCCTTTTTCCACAATTGTGATGCCCGAAATGAGGGGGGTGCTTAGAATGAAAAAACCCAAATAGTAGTCATTCCACCCCCCTTTCCACTTTTTTCGTGGCCATAGGAATAGTGTTTCATTTGGCAAACATTCAAAAGAGAAATAGGTACAGGCAGTGAAGCCACTGCTTACAGTCACCACCCACTATGCCGCTTGGGCCGCCATTCTCAGTATCCCCCCCAGCAGGTCGTCTTCTGGTCTGCTGAAGTGGTTTGTAATTGAAAACTTAATAAATGACTCGACCGCAACATCATCTAGGGGGGCCCGCTTCCACACATCTGAAACCCACTTTGCGATGGCTGCCTAGATTCGCGTGCAAACATTTCTTCTCATTTTTTTCCCCAGAAAGTAGAGGAGGGTGCTTAGAATTGGGGGGCGCTTGGAATCGCAGAAATACGGTAACTTCTATGGTTGTGTAGCTGTTCACTCTGTACAAAGGTTTTCTAACACACCTAACTTTGTTCGGGAAGGTGCAAACGTAATTTGTACTGTGAAGCAGTCATCTACACTGCAGATATGGCTCTGGAAAGAAAAGGCGCTTGGGTGAAATAGGAATATCAGTGCAGGCATAATCTATCAAACTGAAAAGCCTTTTTCTAATTGAGCCCTTCTTTCCACGCAGTTTATGTGAAGTATTTTTCTGTAGTGGGTTTTGACAGGACGTTCCACTCTTTTTCACTCATTCCGCGTTAGGAATGCTGACATTTCCCCCACAATTTCTTTGCAGATGAGAGTGGTATGGACTTCCGTGCCATGCTCAAACACAGGTGAGCACATATCTCTTGCAAAATGGTTTTTTTTTTCCTTTGTTAAGTTTGTTGCTTTGGCAAATTTTTTGTCACATGAGGTCATGTATGGACATTATGGTGCGCAGTGAAATACCACTGTGCTTCCAGTGGTTTGTTGGTATTGTGTAAGGAAGGTTGCCGCAGGGGATCAATGGATGAGGAGCAGGATTGAGCGTGAGGCCTTGGGATGCCCCGCAGAATTTGGTTTGCTCAGCTCGGCTGACAGGCAGAGGCAGATCAAGACTGGCCTCTGGTGGTGGGAGTAGGAGGATGCTTTGGAGCACAATTAGTGGAGGAGGAGGTGGCTAATACTGCAGCTTTGTTAGTGCTCATTTACAAGGAGCCTCTTCCTCCACAGTTTACAGATACCCTGAGTCATGGGGAAAGAAAGGGATTTCCATAATTTGCAGCTTCAGCACACGAAAAAAGAACACAGACAAGGAAGACAAGGACAAGTGCCATCCTTGTCCTCTTTGTACACGTTTTTTTTTTGTGCGCTGAAGCTGAAAGTTATGAAATACTACGAACTAGCCCGAACGCAAGCCCTTCTTTAAGGAATTTTATTTGTTGTCCGGAAACTTGAAACACGGTGCCTCCCATCCCCTTCTTTGCGCAGGCAATACGCAAAATGGGGCATGGACAAAGATGACCCCAACTGGCAACTCAAGCAGCGGGAGGAGGAGGAGCAGCAGCTTGCTGCCCGCAAGCCGGTAAAGTGTCGCCCTTTCTTTACCTGCAGACGCTGTGTGCGTTTGGTCAGCGTTGGGTTTTTTTGCACTGTTTCATTAAACGGTTTGACACGAGAATCTTTTTTATTTGTGTGGTGGCTAACTTGTGCCTGTTCTTTGCACCTGTTTTTGGGATAGTAGTAGGCTGTGATCACATTACGAGGAACAAGTTTTTTTTTTGCATTTTGATCTCTCATATACACCGTTTATTACCAGTCATCATGCAGTTGCACTTAGTGCAAACCTTAAGAGGGCACATGAGCCTTGGATCAAAAACTTTATTTTTACAGTTAGGAGGGTAAAAATTGGGGGACGCGTGTGGTTTTTCATTCTGATTGTAGATATAAAATTTGTTTTTGTGTAAAGCTATTACATTCGTATTTATTCGGGTTTTTATATTGGATGGTTTGACAGATTTTGTAAAAAAAACTGCTGGAGTGATGCAGCTGAGCAAGGCACCGGTGAACTGCGCACAAATCAAGGAGTGCAATAAGATGAACGTTATCATTCTATCTGGTCTGTAGCAGAAGTTGCGATCATTTGAAGTTTGGGCTTGGAAGACAAAACCGGTTTTTCTGGTTCCCGCCTGCTAAGCCCAAACTTCGAACTGTTGTAACTTCTTCTACAGACCAGATAGAATGATAACTTTCATCTGTGCACAGTTCACTGGTACCTTGTTGAGATGCATCACTACAGCAGTTCTTTTACCGAAGCTGTCAAAAAATTAAATATAGAAATATGAACAAATAGGAATGTAGTCATTTTACACACAAAAAAATTATATCTACAATCAGAATGAAAAACTATTTTGTCCCCTAATTTTCATCATCATAATTGTAAAATAAACTTTTTTGGTTTAAGACCAATGTGCCCCCTTAAGAAGAGCTTGCAGAGTGATTTTAAGCGCGATTGAAGTGGCACAAAGAAACACGTGACAATGCGTGAAGAGCACTTAACACAATAAAAGCTACAACTTGTTCAGATAGATTTTGCGTTCTTTAAGCTAATACACTTTGTAGGTGAAAAATGTGTGAGCGGATTCATCTACTTCTTGCCATGAGCCTTTGTGTGTAAAACTTTTCTGCCTGCCACTCAATTCTTTAGCATCTGATCTGCACGTAACTGGGAGTCCGGAGTGATGTGGCAACCTGCCACCAGCACAGAGTGTGTTCCTAACACTATAGTAGCGTTACTTTTGGGAAAGTGTGTTTCACAGATGATTCAACACCTCTAACACTCACAGTTTTTGCATCTGTTGAGGGGCTCCGTATCTTCATGCCCATTGAACATTACACAAAAAGCCAAACAAGCAGTTCTGAATGAGCGGAGGCTTTTTTTTTCTTTTCCTTTTGTTTTGTGGCTTGCGAGTGCACCAGCTTTTGCCTGTCTCCTAGAAGGTTTCTTCATTTTGTATGCCATTTGGTGCACTTTTTTCTAATTGCATCGCATGTGTGCTTTTTTTTCTGCACGACGCGTTGTTTTTGCTTGATTTTCAGCGAAATTTTTACCGCTTTCTTTTTTCGCACCCACACTTACTTTTTATACCCATTTCTTTTGTTGTGTGTGTGTTGACGTGCGTTACGCACCCAGTCCAACCTTTTTTTCAGCGTTTGTGCGAGAGCGTCATTTTCTCGTGCGGTGCATTTTCCGCCGCCCGTCTTCTAGGATGCGGTTTTTTCATTTTCCAACAGTGAGCGGCCCCCCCTTTTTCTCGCGGCCGTGGCTCCTGTTTGGCCCCTCCTTCCCTGGCCATGCTTTGCGAGAGGAGGAAATTTTGCGGCACCCTCCACTCTTCCATTTTGGTCAATACTCGCTCGCATCACGGCAAAGGGCGTCGGCTTTGGACTTCGGAAGGGAACACAAGTACAAGACGGTGTGACCTGCAGCTTCTCTCACTCTCGCTCATGCCTTGTTCTCCACTGGAGCTGATTGCTGCCATTGCTGGGGCGCTGGTCCCCTCGCTCACAGGAGGACGAACTCATGATCCCCCCTTCGACCCTTCGGCGGCGATCACTGGCCGAGATTATCCCCGATTGGCCAGTGCTGCACAAGGTTCCGAAGGAGAAGATGGAGGTTGGGCAAGCCGGCCAGCTCGGCAGCTGACACTCTTTCTCTCTCGCTGCTCTCGAGCTCTTCTCTTCTCCCGACAAATTTTTCTTCATCTTCAATCCTCACACATGCAAGCTGTCTGCCCATCTGTTGTCTTTCCTGCTTCTTCTTGAAGACATTCTCTATGCTTTTTGGAGGATCCCTTTTTTTCTCCCTCCCTCCCTCCCTCTGTCTGCTTCCATGCACATCGCTTCTCGAATATCCTTATTAAAGGGGCCATGCCTACAAAATAGTACAAGTCTGTTTTATTTGGAAGATTTCGCATGTTGTAGTGCCCCCAGTGCTTGTATGGAAGCAAATGGTGCTTTATTCACTGTTAAATTAATCAATTTAAGTTAAAATTTTGATTCTTCCGCCAAATCCTGTGTTTTTGGGACGTCTGCAATGATGTCATATGCGGTGGGGAGCCTTGTTTACCGTTAGTCAACCTAGATGGCGCCACCATACCACGGCAGGCCGTTTTCTGCCTTTGCTTTGTTTTTGACCGTATTTGTATCTGGCTTGTTTTTGTTAAGGTAGGAAATAATAGTTTTGTGAAACACGGTTTTCGCTCGACAAATATGGTCACGTAAGACATTGTCGCTTAACGCCAATCGGCCAGTGTCGTGTGAGACAATCCCGAAGCCCCGCAGTGCTGTGCAGCTAAACCAGCATAGTAGTGCGTAGAGTACCAAGAGCAGTGCGCATCGGTACTTCTATGTTTACGGGTACTTCCGTAAATTCCATTGTTTACCCCACCATTCTTACTGGTGTAAAATAAATGTGCATTACATTTGAGTGAAAATAGCTCTTTCTGCAAGCTTATAAGCCCTGCCTAATTTGCGCTTGCTTTTGCCGGCCTCAGCCAATCGCAGAGAGGGGCACATATGGCATCATAGGTTCTATTGCGGAACATGAGCTAGTAAGTCACGTGGCCATTCCCTTTTCTCCTAATTATGTAGCTTATTTTAGCGAAGTTTGCTTTAAAAGTTAGGTCAGTAGGATTCTAACAAGGCAGTCTTTCAAATGAACCAAACTTGTGTTTTGTCTGCTTGGCCCCTTTAAGGAAGCTTATAGCCATTTTTGTTTGGTTAAAGCTGGGTTTAGACGGCTGTTAATGTGCCTAACAGCACTGGACAGTGGCATACCACACAACTGGCTCTGTTTCTTTTGCCACTCTCTCCCTACTGCATATCGTGGCTCACAGCTCAACTTCTTGGTTGAAGTTGTGACAGCTGTCCCCTTCCACTCATTTAGTCATTTCTGGATGGGCAGACACTCCTCTGTCTTCTTTCCTCCCATCTTCCACCTTTTCTGTGTGTGATCAGCCCCAAAGTTGCCTCAAAGACATCTCAGAATTGGCATGGGAGATTGCGGTCACCCGAGTTGCGTATAGGTGTACACCTGTAATGCCTTGCGTTTTGTCAGCTTTGGAGTTGGTCCCTTTCAAGTTTTTGTTTGTGTTTACTGTTTGTACTTGTCTGTGTTTGTGTTTCTGTGTCGGGTCCTTGTGCCCATTGTGTTGTGTCCAGCTGGCCGCATTCAGCGCCTTTAAGTTAATCATTGTAATTTTAGCACTACCATAGTAAAACTCTTGCGATAAAATCAGTGAGGTATGACATGCTGGTGCATAATACATGAATGCTTTATTAAAGTGTAAAGTGGAGCGTAAAGTCGAAGAGAGTGTATCAAATTTTTCAGAGGGAGGGTAAAATCGAAATTTAAAAATCTCTCTATTAAATTATCTTGGTTCATTCTGGCCTTACCAATTCCTACATGCATTCCCATATTATTGCATCTACAGTTTTCAACTTTTTAAGTGTCAAGTGAACATCTGCTGTTAATGTTTAAGGAGGCTCACTGGTCTTAGAAATGCATTTTTATATTTGGGCATTTGTCATGAAAGGCAGCGTACGTGCGTATTTCAGTGTGCTAATCACAAATATGATTAGGTACTTTAACTTAAGTTAGCTGGAATATGTGCAAACATTTTTGTTAAAGGTTTGTCGTCTTTTTAGAAGAAACTGTTCAATAAATGCTGACAATTTTTATGCAAACATAATTTAGAAAAACTTTCATTAAGATTTGCAATGAGAGGGGCTTGATGCTTCTAGCTTCATTGTTCCAGAAGTTGCTGGCCCAAAGTTCATGATTGAAAGACAGGAATTAAAATTTACTTCTTTTTTGCAATTGTGAGCTTTGGAGCTGCATGGCTTTTTAAGTGGGAGAGCTAGAAGCGTAAAACCTTTACTTCACTCCTTGTTTTCTGTAGATACTTGCTTCACAAAATAGAAATAATTGGCACCAATTACGCAGTAGTTTTTTCAAAATGTGACGAAAGTTAAGTTTTAGGAGAAAGAAAAATTGCATGTATTCCAGATTATTTCTGGTTTGTAAATTCTGTATATACGATCATGATGCTGCAAAACACGTCTATCAAGTTCTGTGACAACAGCCCAGGTATATTAACAATTTTGCGTAATAGCCATGAGCCCTTAAGTCATAATTCCTAAAAAAAGTTATTTTCTAAGCCTAATTGCAATGCTAAAAGAATGTTGTGTAGGTTTTTGTTGTGTGCAACTTGTGTAGCTGTTTTTTAGATGTAGCCATGCAGGCATGAGAATGTTTTAGCATACCGGGATGTGGGATCTGAAGTTATTAAGTGCAGAGCACTTTAGTCGTCATAGCTCGCTCGCTGGACCCAAGTAGGGCCACACGGCGTTCCGTCGTAGCGGCTGTCGTCGCGGCGTAACCCAGAGGCTTTGAAAGCCAAGCGGTTTATATAGTCATACATGTTCGAAACTCGTGAACCGCTGGCACTTGTCATACATCTGCCCGTTGTTTAGCGCAAAAAAAACTGTAGGTACATTTGAGGCAAAATATACATAAATAACCAACAGCTCCCGCGTTCATTTAGTTAGGAATGTTCGTTGGGTTGCTTTTTGCGATAGTAAGCGTAAAAAGGTGGCAGTGCAATGCCAGCACATGCGGGAGGAAAAGCAAGCACAAAAAGAACAGAACTCTCATTGGCGCAGTTTCAGGCAAAGGGCGCTCGAGCACTGCGAAGGTGGGAAATTTGAATTGCATTGGGTGGTAGCAGTGAGCGAATAACGGCGTTACATCCCGCTATGGCGAATCACTGCTCTGCACTTCCGACAGCTTTCACGTTGAATGGAACGGCTTTAATTTTTCAATCGGCAACCAGTGGGTCCCGCTGCACTGTTTCAGAGGACAGGTGTGGCTAGTCCGCAAATGACGAATCGCAGATTGCAGCATGCTAAAACACTCTTTTGTCCGTGCTGCTCCTTAGGGTATATGCAAGAAGGGCACTAATCTAAACTCGGGTACCGTGTAGTTGTGAACCCGGGGGGCGTCAGTTCTCACTGTCCTGTCCTGTGCTGTCTCACGTCTGTCTGTCCCACGTGTGTTTGTGTTCCTTGTGTTGCGTCACGTTGTTTTCACGTGTTTTGTCTCCCGTGCGGCTGTCGATCCTCGCGTCAGACGTTGGATCTGCGTTCTCCGTGGGAACATAGGCGTCTGTCTCTGGCCGACATCATTCCCGACTGGCCTATTCTGCAACGAGTGCGTCGAGGCAGCGAGGTTGGCCACTCGAATGAAAGCATCATCCTCAGTGTTTCCTCTCTCTCTCTCTCTACCCGAGCTTGTGCAAGGCAGTTGGCAGCAGGTTGTTGCTTCGTCTCGGCTGTCTTCCTCTCTCTCTCTGGGTCTCTCTCCCTGCCTTGTTCTTTTGATCCTTTGTTCTTGGAAGCTTGGCTTCCAGCCTTTCTTTTGCTTTAGTTGTTCTGTTTTAAAGGTATTGTGCCTCTGGTTGTCTAACTCTTCTTGTCCTTGTTTAGTTATGCCATTTCCTGAGTTGCAACTAAACATTGTGCATGCGTTGGTGTGCTGATTTGAATATCTAGTTCGACCACAAAACTCTTCATAAAATGTCAAAAACACAAAATGTAGGAACATTTCATATGTTTTTTACGTACATGTTAATGATGTACTTTTGTGCTTTTTTGTACTAAAACATAATTTGCGTGCGAGACAAAAAAAAAATTACTTGTGTCCTCAGTGAATTGTAGATGTTGCGGAGTCCAAGGGAACCCCCACCCAAACAACTGAGATAGGAAGTTAAAAGAATACACTATGGGCAAGCCATAGGGTCAAGTGCCAAAAATGGGGAAAAAAAAGTACTTCCCCCCCCCCTGCCTTGTGTATTTCCTTTCTCGTCATCACTGCGTAATGTTTGATGTGGCGCTTCTCAAAAGCTTCACTTCTACTCTCCCCTTATCTGTACAACCAAAGCTAATAACTATCCTCGACCTTGTTCACAGGCTGGTTATTAGCGGTGTTATGAATGAGCTATCGAAGGGTTATTATAAAGAGAGCTTTTCAGGCTTTTCAAGGCATCAAAACTCAAGTTTAACGTTATGGACAATTTTTGGGTGATGTATTAAACTAGATATTTCACCCTAAAAGGGACTAGGCGGTATTTTGTGAGGGAGTGTTCTCCTGGAACTTTACGGTAGTAAAATTGGCTCATCGCGGAACAGCCACAGTTGAGTCTGTAGACTGGTTCTGAAAAAATAAACACAAATTTTCATTTTTCGCTCTTGCCAAGGTAGTTGATGAGTCTAACGGTGCTCTACACGGCATGCGCTTCTTTCTTTCTCTGCCTTGGTGTTGCACACTACGTAGTTTGGTGCTGTGCTTATGATTTTTTGTTTTTGTTGTCTTGTGTGCATGCCACGTAAACATCTGACCTACAGGACACATGTGAGTGGCTGCATGCTTCTTTGCAGAATTTGTTTAGCCAGGATTTGACACCCCTTCATCACAGCCCATGACAAACGATAACAGTTTGTCATAACTTGCAGTTACATGGGCACATATGCAAGCATTGTTCTTAATTAAACTATGTTCTTTTTTGCGTGTGTGTGAGTTCTAGTTTAAGCGGTTGCAGTGGCTGTACATACTTCTAGTGGAGACAAGATACGAGAGCAGCTATGTTAATGAGATGTTGTTGCATGCAAGAGGACTGCAGTATGGTCTAAATTAGTTTGTAACTATCTAATTGCAATTGTTAGGTCTGGTGTATACTTCTTTTTTTCTTTTGTGTGGTTAAAGGAGCCATGAAGAGAAAATACAACTTCGGTTAATTTGAAAGAACTTGGATTCAGTATCTCACTCAGCTCCATTACAGCCACAAAAGATGTTTTTTTAACGAAAAAAAAAGCAAGAAGTATTTAAAAACTTTCAAATTTTGCGCCACAGTGACGTGTTATGAGCAAGAATGACGTCGTACGGGCCAACAATAAAACATAATTTTCAGTGCGTTAACTGCACGTTAGCATTCAAGTGATGCGGTCAAATGGAACTAGAGGCCCCATTACAGACGTCCAGTCATGTGTCGTCCCGACAGGTCAGTTAGACGGCCGCCAATCGCACAAACAAGGTTCCGTGACGTCATAGAAAAGTTGCGGGAAATTGGCTAGGGGGTCGCAACTGCTTCACACATTTTCTTTCATATCTTCGTTATTTGTTCGAAGATTGTGATGATATTGGTATCATTGTCATCGGGACTAAGCAGTCTTTCTGATAAACCCAACTTGTATTTTGTCTTCATGGCTCCTTTAAGGCATCAGTTTTTTTTCTTTTTTCTTTTTTGGTAATGTCCTCTGAGACATATAATCGTAATGCTCACATACATTTGTTTCGCCGACTGTTTTGCGTGATTTTTAATGATTGCAGTTGCACATTTTTGTCACTTAATCTGCACTAATTTGTTTACTGTATTGAATCTGCCCTAATTCACAGTCAAACCCGACTATATCGAACCCGTTTACATCGAATTATCCCATATATCGAACAATTATTGTGCACTATAATGTTACCGGGAGAATATATAGCAAAAAGTACAGCTACATCGAACAAAAAAGGCAGCCGCAACCTATATATCGAACTTCGGCAGCGCAACATTGCCCCCGAAGTTGGCTTTCCCGCGCAGCAGCTGGGCGAGCTGCCTACGTCTCCTCCCCCAGTTTGAAAAGTCACTTAGCCCAAGCGCTCGCGCTCTCGCTCGCTCTGACAGCCACCCCCTGGAAATAGTGGTTGGACCACACTCTCCCGCTGTCTCGCCAGTCTCGCGCGGCGGGCTCTCTCTCCCCTCACTTCTACGCATGCTTCCCTTTTCGTGTTTTCGCGGTTGACGATGCATCGGTACGCCTTGTTCATCTGTGTTCAACTGTGAGGACTCGACGAGTTCCGCCCCGCCCCCATGTTCCGATGCTCTTCACGCGCTGAGCGTTCTTCGCCGCCACTGCGCGGCAATAGAAGGCTGTGGGCTCAGCTGTTTCGAGTCACTTGACAATGTTGAAAAGTGTGTGCTCAACAATGCTTCGAAAGTGATGAAGCAAAAGAAGATCGGAGACTATTTCTCGCGCTAGTGTGCCTGCGGAGCATGTATCTTGCAAGTAAACAACAGTTAGTGATGAGGTACGTTCTGTGCATTGTCAAATTCTTTAAACATTATATATCGAATTATACGATATATCAAACTAATGACCGTTTTTTGCGAGTTCGATATATCCGGGTTTGACTGTATTACAATAACGGGACAGAACCACATCCTTTAGTGCCACAATGAGCTGTATATGCTGTTTTTTTTTGTTGACTGTGCATAGGGAACTTATTAAATTTCAGCAGGCAAGGTGAGTTTTATCAGAGCTTATAAAGTCTTTACTGATAAGAAGAATGAAATATTATGTTTTTCTTTCAGCCAGTTAGAAAAACAGCAGTGTTTGAGCTGATGCAGGGTGTTTTAACAATAAACAAGGGTCTTAAAAATTTTTTTCCTCGGCAAACCGCTTTTACGTTTGTGCTCAAACTTTACGTGAAGGTTGTATTTTGTGGTATATTTTGTTTAACATCGAGAATCGAAACAACACTACCTATTTATTTAGAAAATAAACGAAATGAATTTCTGCCTATGAGAGAGATGGTGGCCATCTTGAATTTGTTGACTACCTTTGAACTGCAGCCCCACCTGAGTATCCCAAACAAAACATGCAGTGCTAGTTTGCAGCGCATTGTGCGTTTTGTTCTAAACACCCCACGTAGCGTTGTAGTTCCAAGGTGGCCAGCAAATCCAAGAGGGCCACCAGCTCTCCCATAGGCGGAAATTGTTTTTGTTCGTTTCCACGGGGAGTACTAGAGCAGTCCAGAACTTTCCCTGAGGGGCAGTAACAATTATAAAGGGCGTGCAGTCGTGGAACACCTAAGAAGTTTTGAGGACACACCACAGTTGAAAAGCCTGTGGGGCTTGCCGGTTAACGTTGCCTTTTAAGTGGGCCCTTATACGACTGACCAAAAAGGGCATCGCGTCATTGTAATAAATGGCTCATGTTGCCGTGTCGTAGACGTTCCAGTTGAATCACGTCCGATACCAGCATCGCCTACCAAGTAACCCCTTTCTCCCCCGCCCCCTTTCGCAGAAGGTGGACGCCTTCCTGCAGCCTCTGCAGAATGTGCGCGTGAAGGAGGGCCTGGACAAGCAGGCGCGCTTCCAGGCGGTGTTCTCCAAGAGCGGCATCAAGGGCAAGTGGTTCCGCAACCGGCAGGAGATCTTCATGGGCAAGAAGTACCACATGACCAGCCAGGGGGACCTGCACGTGCTCGAGGTCATGAACCCCACCGTCGAGGACGCCGGCCGGTACACGCTCACCTGCCTCGATACCAGCTGCCAGGCACTGCTCGAGGTGGACGGTGAGAAGAGCTGCTTCTTTGGGTTCTTGTGTCATAATGCACCGCTTTGCTTACCGTAGATTGGTACTCTTGTGTTGTGTGCCATGATGTGGCTGACCTTAGGGCTTGCGATTTAGCTGCCCGATTTGTACAGCAGTAATTAATACAGCTTAGCAATGACTTTTATTGTCGTATTACTTTAAACAATTTTGAACCAAGTATACATTACACCTCCAGCAGCTGCACGATGGATCGAAGCATGTTGATATGTACTTTGTAGCATTGTAGGAGAAAAAATTACCAGATGAGAGAACTTATGTGTCAGACATACCGTATTTTCGCGCTTATAACCCGCCCATGCATATAATCCACACCCCCACTTTCAGCCTGCCAGAAAAAAAAAAAATATCCTCGCGTATTGCGTGAACATTTCATATTGGAAAGGCTGCAGCAAAGCTATTGCTCAAGCAACGCATCACATACTAGTAGACAGAAAAAGCGTACATTTAGCAAGTAGAATACATTGACTGCAAGGCAAAAGTGACAATTCACTAATAGAATTCAGTTGTTAGAGTGCGCTCGTCCTTGTTTTTTCATCCTTGTCCTTGTATGTTTTGCACAATCGCTGCCATGGAAGGCTTAGTCGGTGTTGCTGCGTAGGAGCTTCACTGCACAACGTGCATTGCCATGAAGCTGCATTAAAGGAATAACCCCGCATATTATCCGTACCCCTACTTTGCCACTGAAATTTTCGCATCATTGGTGCAGGTTATATGCGCGAAAATATGCTACATGTAATTACACAACTTTACCATTTAGGCATTGCAAAACTGGAGAAGCTAAAAACTTACCCAGTGGGCTCTACTGTGCTATCTATCTGTAGCACCTTCCTCATCTGTTTGGGACCTTTAGATTGAGCACCTTAGGTACTGTTGTGTTGTTTGATGTCATCACCCATTAAAACACAGTCAAAATATTCGAGTATGCCTCACAGCCATCGGTTGCAGTAGTTGCATTGTAATTTGGGACAAGGTGCCATGAACCCATTCTCTAATGTGACAGCTATTGTCGCTGAGACACCTTGAGACCCCCCGTGGCTTCTCTCGTGCAGAGCCCGACCCCGTGTACAAGTTTGTGAAGAAGCTGCCCTCAAAGAGCCAGCAGTACACCACCAAGGAGCTGGTGCTTGAGTGCACCACCAACAGCCACAAGGCCCCCGTCCAGTGGCTCAAGGACGGAAAGAAGATCGCCGTGAGTACAGCACCCCACACTGCTTACCCCAACTCATCAGAACTGAAACACTAGCAGAGAGCACTCAAGCCTTGCTTCTCCCTATACATACCATGGGGCTACAAATTTCTTAATCTTGTTGATTTAAACATGCTTAAGACTAACTTTGAATTTCTTCGGAGTCACACTGTAGTCACGTGGAAAGCATTTGGATGTGCGAAATCACGCAGTTACATACTTGGACGTACCGTGCAGCCGACCATGCTCTCTGGACGACTGCAGTCGGAAGCATGGGGGGGGAGAGTATTGGTTGTGAAGCGTACATTTTGCCCCCAAATTTATGTCCAGTTGTCGCTTGCATTTCCAGCCAGCACTGAGGAGAGAGCGTGGTCTGTGCCCAACCTTCTTTTTTTCCTCTCTTCGGACAGAAAAGCGACAAGTACATTATTGAGCAAGACCAGTTTGGCAAGAAGATCCTCCGGGTCCAAGACTGCACACTGGACGACACCGGCGAATACGTGTGCAAGATCAACGCGGAAGAGAAGACCACGAGCAAAGTCACCATCACTGGTGAGGCAGCCCTGGCTTTTCCGTCCAACCCTTCGAGGGTGGGAGTCGCGACAATGAAGCGTAACATGATGCCAGCCCTTCTTGCTTTTTGGGGAAGGAAGCACCCAGCGTTACAGCTCTGACAACAGTTAGAGTATGGATGCAGCCTTACGGGCACTGTGGACTTAAACCAGCTTGCTGGTTTCCGTCTCGCTTTTACAGGAAATCCCATTTGTGTATGCTTGGCTCCAACCAAAGATTTCTCCCTTCATACGGTTGTACTATCATTACGTCTCCATCACAAACACCGTAACCTGTTCCTGTTCCCCCATTGGTGTGCAGAGCAACAGTTCCAGTTCATGAAGGGCCTGAAGAGCTTCAAGGTGTTTGAGGACGACACGGTGACCCTCGAGTGCGAGGTGGACGAGTGGGAGGCCAAGGTCCAGTGGTTCAAGGATGGCAAGGAGCTCAAGGCCGACAAGCAGTGAGTGGCACATGAACGCTCCCTCCGCTAGCCAGCCTTTCCAGCCAGTGAAGCCAGTGAAGCCAGTGAAGCCAGTGAAGCCAGCTCGAGCTTTATCAAATAGGTGGGAGCAGGCAGCGTCTGAATGAGTATCATAAGTCGTTTGAGGCAAGGCTTCAGTCTGTGAGAAACAGCCAACTAGGCATCTACGGACAAAACAGAAACAGCTATAGAACAAGTGCATTGTAGGAACAAAACTAAAACTAGAAAATTGGTCATAACTTGGCCTATTTTTCGGTTCTGTACCAGTTTTTCACTTCAATTTCTGTCATATAAACTGGCTACCGTATAAGTCGGAATATACGTTGAGCCGTAACATAGGTTGATCCCTTTACCTTGCGGCCAAGAAATGGGAAAAAGATTAAAGCGAATGACCAGCATATAGGCCGGGGGGTGACTCTTCGGCAAACTTTTTAGTGAAAAATCTCGACCTATACTCCGACTTATACAGTAGTTTGCTGCAACTTTGTTGAAATATTGCTAATTGGCATCTCGAAAATTGCATGCCTGGCAAATTGGTTTGTGTATTTATGACATTTATGATTTCCCTCTTGTGGGGTCAAGAAACAACTAAAGCTTGGTACTAGCCAAGCATTTGTTACTCCAGTAGCTATTCTACAAAGTGGCATTTTGGGGCAGACAAAGGGGGATCCAGCTGATCTTTTTCGGGGCGAGCAGTTAAGGTAAATTGCACTGCAACATGTCGGATAACAATGCCGGAACCTGGCCTGTTCCAGCTATGAAATCACAGCTGAGGGCCGCAAACGCCGTGTCCACATAAAGAAAGCCAAGGTCACCGATGAGGCCACGTACACCTGCAAGACAAACGCAGACGAGACGAGTGGAGAGCTTCTCGTCGAGCGTGAGTATACTATAGCACTGGCCTTTTTTTAAAGGAGCCATGCAGACAAAATACAAGTTAGCTTTATTAGAAAGATTTAGTGTTTTATAGTGCCCCCCCCCCCCCCCCCCCCCCCTTCCCCGCACTTGTTTGAAAGTAAACGATGCTTTATTCACTGAGAAATTGATCAATCCAAGTTAAAACTTTAATTCTTCCCCCAAATTGTGTGTTTCAATGACGTCTGCAATGACATCACAAGCACGGATCTTCAAGCTAAACTTAGTGTGCTGGGGAGCCTTGTTTACAGCTTGTCAACCTAGATGATGCCACCATAACGCAGCAGGCGTATGGTGGCGCCTTTGCTTTGCCTTTGCTTTGTTTTGGACCATATCTGTACCTGGCTCGCTTTTGTTGAGGAAGAAAATATTCGTTTTGTGAAACATGGTGCTCGCTCGACAAATGTGGTCCTGTAAGATGCCGTCGCTTACGCCAATTGGCCAGTGTTGTCTGAGACAACCCCAAAGAGCCGCACTGCCGTGCAGCTAAAAAACAAGCATAGTGCGCCCAGTACCAACAGCAGTGTGCATCGGTACTTCTATGTTTACGTGTACTTCCGTAACTTCCATTGTTTACCCCACCATTCTTACTGCTATAAAAAGAATGTGCCCTACATTTGAGCGCAAGTAGCTCGTTCGGCAAGCTTATAAGCCCTGCCTAATTTGCGTTTGCTTTTGCTGGCCTCAGCCAATCGCCGCGCTGGCGCATATGACGTCATAGGTTCTGTTGCGGGAAATGAGCTGGGGGGTCGCATGGCCATTCCCTTTTTTCCTAATTATATAGCTTATTTGAGGGAAGTTTACGTTGAAAGTGGTGTCAGTATGAAAGTGGTGTCAGTGGTGTCTAACGAGCCAATATTTTGAATGAACAAAGCTTGTGTTTTGTCTGCATGGGTCCCTTTAAGTCCGATGATGGGCTTCTCTGGGGGACCTTTTGGGAGCCCCTGTGAACCGTGTGCTTTCTCGTGCCTGCACGCAGCGGCCAACAAGTTCAACAAGAAGCTGAAAGATGTGGATGCCCTGGAACGAGAGCAGGCCGTCCTGGAGGTGGAGCTTCTCGACAGGCACGCTCCGCTCAAGTGGTTCAAGAACGGAGAGGAAATCAAGCCCAATGACAGGTAACGGTTGAAGCCTGAGCATCTGTTACAGCAACGTGCAGCTAAAGGGGTGTATACAGCTATGAAAAAAAAAAAAAAAAAAAAGAGGAGGCAACTTGTACTTTTAAGGCTTTACTTCCCTATGTATTTGTGTACCAATGCGCAGTGAGAAAACTGGCTAAAAAGAATTGGACCGAAATGGTGGAAAAGCAGTGGAGGAAACTCGATGTGACATTTTGTTATTACAGTTTACTGTTGCACCTGTACTACAGTTGAACCTTGTTATAACGAACACTGAAATAGCGAATTATCGGCTACAGGGAACTAACTTCGGTTAGTCACGCTGTATTTCAGTGACACTTGTTCTTTTATAACGAAAGGGCACCTAACCGTGAGAGCCGTGGGCAAGATCGGTTAAACGAAGACATACTTGACCAGTAGGCTGAGAAGGTACAGTAGTCTCTCGATAAACGGAACTTCAAGGGACCAGAAAAATTAGTTCCGTTTAACAGGAGTTCCGTTTACTGAGAGAGATGTTCTAAGGTGCAAATTTATGTGCGTACACACTTCTAAGGGCATTTCATGGAACTCTAACCACTAGAAAGTGACTGTAGCTGATAGTTTTCAGAAAGCAAGAAAACTACAAGCAGCGTAGGCACAGCATTCACAAAGTTGATTTGGCAACAATGAGTCGCTGTGCACTACAAAATGTGTCAATTATTTTTGTTTGAGTCCTTGCAACTGCATCTTCACAGAGGCTAGAGGCCTCAACTTCGCGAGTGCTTACGAGCCACCGAATTTAGAAGATGGCAACGTGGTAATGAAGGACGAATAGCGACAGGAGGTGAGCCCTGTAGCCTCGGCATCTAGAATCGAGACCGAAGGACTGGAACAAGAACTGCGATGTTGCATTCGTTGCGCTAATACGGCTGACCACTTACGAGACGAGGCTTACGAGGCCAACAAGGCTAAAGAAGCATGGAGGAAGAAAAAAAAAAAAAACAAGAACGAAACAGCCGGAACCGTAATACTAAAAAGCTGATTCTCATGCCAGTGAATTTCACAAGAAGTTCCATTTCTGGTTCCGTTTACACGGTGATGCGGAAATTTTAGTTCCGATTACTGAGAGTTTTTTTACGTTATCTGAATACAAAACCAACCAAATTCCAGGCAACTGTTCCGTTTAAGCGGCAATTCCGTTTAAGCGATTTCCGTTTATCGAGATTCTACTGTACTTGGAAAAACTCCTGGCATCCGAAACTGCAGAAGTAGAAAAGGCCCTTTTGTTCGTGGACACTGTGGAAAACTTCATTCTGCTGAGTGCTGTGATTAGCGACCAGACAAAGATCACATCCTTTCTAAAAAAAATAAGTACATAGGCCTGTTTTGTCAAGTCAACTTTTTTCTGTTGTAATTTCCCGTTTCATGTTCTGGTTCATTAAAAATTCCACAAGGAGAAAGGTAAGGGTTACGTTATTTATATAGTAACTTCAAAGCTTAAAGTAATGCGTTTTTGTACCAAGGGCTTTTGCAGAAGCCACATTACCGATGGTTTGGGCCGACTTTTAACTCTATTGTTACAATGAATATTGGATAGTATACACCATTTTCCTTGCTAGAGGTGGGCGCCGCCATTTGCTTTTTCTGACCAGACGCTAGCGCCGTCTATGAAGCGACCGCCGAAACCTCCGCGCTGGGCTGTTAAGTGCGCCGTTCTTTGCGTGCGTCTGCTCGGTATCCGTGCATTACCGAGTGAACCGTAGTGGTTTGGCATTAAGTTAACGGTTGCAGTGCTTGTGTGTGTGTGTTCTGTTTTGTTTTCATCATCTTCGGACAGATTTTAGGTCCTAATTTGCTGCCAGAGCGGGAAATTCCGACCCCGGCTGTTGCGAGCAGCAGTAGCAGTGTGGTGGTGGTGCCGCTGGTGCTCCGCAGTTCCGCGATGCAAACGTACCGGTATGGCACCGACTGACATAGAAATCGATATCGGGGAGTAAATACGTGTTTTCAATGCCACCGTGCTTGTTATGTTCACCGATTAGTCATGTTTACGGAAGCGCGGACGTCGAATGCGGAGCGCGCACAGCATATGTGGGTCACGGTGATCCGTGCTCGCGGTGGACTTTCGACGAGGCGATTGCTACGCTGTTGACATTGCAATGTAATATAATATTTCTTAACTAGACTTATGACGGTTATTGACGAAACGAAATTACCCGGGCGGAAAAATAACACTACCGCACAACCAGTCAAATTACTATTCGAAGGTCGAGCAAAAGGGTTGACGTTCGGGCGAGTTAATATTGGTTGATCATGATCGTGATCATGATTGACCTAACTCTGCGCAGCGCATGCGGCCTGTCGCTCGGAGCCCACCTTTGTGAAACCGCTGATTGCACCACAAATGCTTTACGCGACCAGCAGTAACTATTTTGTAATTGTAATACTTTAGATTCCTTTGACCGCGTTGTGAACAGGTTGAGCTATTTTCCAAATGCAGCGTTCACGCGTATCTCGAGCTGCGTTTCCACATTTGGCTGCCTGCTTATCCTGCTATCGACCAGCAGTGTGCGATGGAGAAAGTTATCCTTTAATATCGTTTGGCAGTGTAATGCGTTGGCCTGAAAAAAAGTAAACAAAACGCCGTGATTTTAAAGGTTAGATTAGATGAAAGGGGAATTGTTTAATTCCAATCGGCTGCAATGACCAAACAATATATGGTATTTTAAATTGACTACAAGGAACCAGAAGTTATTGTAGTGTTGTATCGGCGCTCGTGAAAGATCCCCAAGTGGTCAAAATTAACCCGCAGCCCTCCACTACGGCGCGCCTCATCACCCATGAAGCGTCGGGGCGTTAAACACCCTAATGAATGAATCAATCAACCAACCAAGCAATCAATGCTGGATTGTAAAGGATAAAGTTGCTTCTAATATTTCAGGGGGTTCCGTTCCCTGTCGCAGCTTTGCGTGTGATATATGGATTTAGCTCCGTCTGCTTGCCGCCCAAGTGCACCCAACAAACCCTGGAGTTGGTCGTTGGTACAAAGTCGTTGCGATTTATCAATGGAATCCACCGATATCTCAACTCGGTGTGCGTTGGGAAGCGATGCCGCAAAAACGCGCCGCAACCGCACTGCATTTTCTCCAGGCAGTGTCGTGCACATGCGTGCTGTCAGCGACTGTTTCTCGCTTTATCTGGTTGTTCAATAACCCATTACCGCGCAGTGCTGACCAAGCGACGTTTGCGCCTTGAACGGCATCGCAGCATTGGCTAAAACAATTGAAAGTTCCGCAAAAACTAAGCACACGGTGCAAAATACTCCTGAACTACGCAGCGGAGCACACCGCGCCGAGCGATGTTAGCAGCCCAGCGCGCTCAGGCAACGCTGGTCGGCCGCCGAGAGAACTGGTTTGAGAGTATTTTCCTCCTTTCCCGGCTGCTTATGGAAAATGGTGTATAACGAACTGAATTACTGTCTCGATACTATTCCGTTGTAGCGAGGTTCGACTGTACTCCCATTTCATTGTACATGCTGCAAGCTTTTTTGTGAGGCTTCTTTGTCGTGGAAGCAAGCCAGACAGGTCTATGTGCATTGTGGAAAAGCCACCTTCTTGCCAAGGTTTTACGAAGAAACGACTCTGGGGAGAGAAGATCTCCACTGTACAATAATGGCTTCACAGACCCACGAAATGCCTCCGTCAACCTCTTGTGGTTCACAAGCCCATCAGTCTGCTGTAGGAAAACTGGCAGCTTTTTTGACTCCCTTCATCCTAAGCACTTTGGAGCACACGTGCCCATAATTTTCCTCTCGTGGTGTGCAGGATCAACATAAAGATGCTTGATGACGGTCGTCACCAGCTCATCATCAACAAATGCGAACTTGATGATACTGGCGAATACTCCATCGAGTGCAAAGACCTTACGTGCGCCTGCAAGCTCACTGTTACTGAAGGTGGGTGCATTTTTTCTTTTTTCGTTTCTATTTTCTTTGCCCTGACTCAACGAAGATGTATGTCCACCTCTGTGCTGCTGGGTGCCTGATGTTGAGGCTCGTCCCTCTATCACAGCTGAAAAGGCTCCTGTCATCAAGATGGACAAAACAGACTTCACTGGAGACACTGGAAAGCCACTGACCATCGAGGTCCCCTACAGCGGTGAGGCTGGGTTTCACTACCATCTTTCTTTTTCTCAGCCATAGTCTGTCGATGTCGTGTGGAGTTGGCATTGGCCATCATTTTTAGAAGAACTGTGGTTGTGAGGTTGTGTTGTGAATGTGCGTGAATTTCTCTGCCTCCCAGTGACTGGGGTGCGGACGTCGGACGTTGTGGGCAAGCTGACTCGCAACGGTCAGCCGGTGTCCAAACAGGAAGTGGAAATTGTGGTCAAGAACGACATGGTGCTGGTGACCCTGCGCAAGCCCGTCCGGGGTTCGTCCGGCCCCTACGAGTTCGCGCTGAGCAACTCGCAGGGAGAGGCCAAGATCCCGCTCAACATCAACATCCTCGGTGAGCAGTGAGCGCTCGCAGCTGCCGAGTTCAACCCTTTGATGCCCAGTGTTGCTCGGGGGCAACAACTCAAACAGTAATTTTTTTCTCTTGTACTTTGTGGTTTTTTCGACATTTAACACCATCTATCGACAGGCAAAGGATTGGATTGGATTGGAAAAGACTTTATTTCCTCGACCTTCAAAAGTTAAAGAAGAGAGGGCAGCACGTACTTCTGCATGCTAAAAAAATATTGTTTTTTGCGTGCCAACTCGGATCGAGCCCGGGTGGCTGAATGGGCTAGTGACAGGTAACCGAAATTGCGCAATTTCGTTGTTATTACAAATGATAGCAATAAAAACTTGGCGTTGTTGTCTTCACTTGAACCATAAATCATGGTGATCGAGGTAGCTCTCTTGTTCAAGTGATGTACGGGCAGCCAATGCCCAGTGTGTCCTGGCGTCTGTCCTAACGAACCAAATATTTCTCTAATTTCATATTTCTGATGTCAGAAGTCTTTTTAGATCATAAAAAACTTCTCACACGCCTAAACAAAATGAAGCTTTGGGCATCAAAGGGTTTAAAGGGCTACTTGAGCTGGCTGTTGGCCAGAGTCCGTTATCTTGTATGGACCTCCTGCATAGAAGTGTGTAACTGAAAAAACAGATCTCTACTGTCATGCATTTCCTAACCTCATTATTGCTTTGTTCCCCAATTTGAATGCTCTCTTTGGGTATTATTCTGCTTCTTCAGTGGCAGACTTCTGTTGTACAGCATCCTTCTATAGCTC
This sequence comes from Haemaphysalis longicornis, assembly GCF_048455015.1. NCBI lineage: Eukaryota > Metazoa > Arthropoda > Arachnida > Ixodida > Ixodidae > Haemaphysalis > Haemaphysalis longicornis. The sequence goes on along the minus strand of NW_027526225.1, from coordinate 90,781,734 downwards.
TAGTTTATTATACTGTCAACACGAGATTTAGTTTTAATTCTAAAGAACAAGGTGGTTGTTAATATGCCTGGTTCGTGGAAATCGCTTATTGCTTGTGGATGTTCGGCTTCAGGCTCCCTTTCTCGAGAACCAGGCCATGCCACAGCTTGGTTTTCCCCTGCTTCAATAACAAGCGATGCCGTTGGTGCTCTTAACCGTTCCCTTTCCCCCCCTGTGGTGCAGACGTGCCCCAGCCCCCAGAGGGCCCCCTGGAGATCACGGACGTGTTCAAGGATAGGTGCAAGCTCAAGTGGAAGCCCCCCAAGGACACCGGAGGGGTGCCCCTGCAGCACTACGTGGTGGAGCGCCAGGACCTGGGTGCCCGCGGTGGCTGGACCGAGGTGCTCACCACCGAGGAAACCAGCGTCGACGTCACCGACCTGACGCCCAAGAAGGAGTACAAGTTCCGCGTGCGCGCCGTCAACAAGAAGGGCTCCTCCGAGCCCCTCACCGCGGACAAGACCACCCTCGCCAAGGACCCCTACGGTAAGGAGCACCAACTGTGGTTACTTGGGAGGATTATGAGGAACGCAGGTGTTTCTTTGGCTTGACAACAGAGCTTTGTGTTAACAAAGCTCTGGAGACAGTTCACACCATTCATGTTTGTTTTGCATGACGTAAAATTGTCAGAAAATGCCTCTTTTAAATCAACCAAGAGTTCAAGCGTGGGCTGTGGTATTTTGACATCACACTGCACACGAGTGTGTCAGTCCTTGCGGTGCGCGCTTCATTTTTTCCCCCAGACGAACCGTCGAAGCCCGGCAACGTGGAGGTGACCGACTGGGACGCAGACCACGCGGACCTCAAGTGGCAGAAGCCCGAGAGCGACGGTGGGGCACCCATCGAGGGATACGTCATTGAATACAAGGACAAGTTTTCCAGGGACTGGGTGCCTGGCGCTGTGAGTGTTCCTGTCCTTCCCACACCTGTTGCACGTCCAGAACAGTAGGGTAGGGAGGGGGCACTGGAAACAGCTTGCATGCTGTTGTTAGGCACAAGATTGCAGGCTGCGGTAGTTGCAGTGATTTTCAGTGGAACCCACCGTGGTGGCTCGTTGGCTAAGGCGTTGTGCTGCTGAGCACGAGGTCGCGGGTTCGATTCCCGGCGGCGGCGGCCGCTTTTCTGATGGAGGCGAAAAGCAAAAACGCCCGTGTGTGCGAGATTTCGGCCCACGTTAAAGATCCCCAGGTGGTCAAAATTATTCCAGAGCCCTCCACTACGGCGCGCCTTATCACCTGCGTTGCGTCGGCACGTTAAACCCTGAACCAGTCATCGATTTTCAGTGGAAGTGTCGTATACAAATGGATAAGTCTATGGCATTTAGCATATCTAATTATTTTTTTTTTCGAATTCCCTCAGTTGCATAAGAATGAAGTGGGAGGGGAGTGGTTTTTTTTTAGAAAAACAAAATGCAACAGAAGCAAAGCGGGCTTGGAAATTGCCAATCAGCATGTTGAGGGTTGGCAGTTAGTACCTCTTACGTTCATTAGCAGTAGCATCTGTGAACATGCATTTGCAGTGGCAAAGTCAGTGAAAGTGATCGTGCTGCATTTCTCGTCACGTGCAGAAAGTTCCAGCGGACAAGACCCAGGGAACTGTACCAGACCTGAAGGAGGGTGTCCAGTACGAGTTCCGAGTGCGGGCCGTGAACAAGGCTGGACTCGGAGAACCAAGTGACCCGACAAAACCGATCATCTGCAAGCCCAGGTTTGGTAAGGGACTCTCACACAGTGCGTCATCAGTGGCCTATCTGTGCATTAAATTGACTTCTAACTGACCATAGGTTGGAAAAACACAAAAGCCATTGATCGCCTTGAATTTCTTTTTTTTTTAACGGAATTGGTCAATCCTAAATTATCTGCTCATACGCTCGGTATGGACATTTCAATCGTGTCTGCATTGCATGGACATGACGAAGAGTCATTTCCATACAATGCGAGTATAGTAAGAAGATTTAAAATGTATTTCAATGTTTTAACATTTCCTTGCTCTGCAAATACATGTGTCTATCATGCTTTGACACGATGTGTATTGATTGCAGCCTTTTGACAAACCACGAATATATGCGTAATATCTTTCTCGTACCAAACTTCTGCGGCGCAATTTCTCCTCACATTTCACGAGATCTTTGCAGTGTTGTTTTGTTTTTTCGCGTGTTATCCATCAGCTTAGTGATGTTCCAGCGCTTAATTAACTGTTGCGAACGCTGTTCCCCGTGCAGTGAAGCCGTTCATTCTGGGCGACGGACTGAAGAGCATGACGATCAAGAAGGGTGCCACCATCAAGTACGAGATCGACTTCAAGGGTGAGCCTCCGCCAGAGGTCACCTGGGAGCGCAACAGCAACCTGCTCAAATCTACTGACAGGTAACTGCCGTGTGCTCCGTCGGCAAAATGCCTCTAGTTTTGTCTCCACACTCGATGCACTCGCTATCAGGCATCTGTTACCCATATATGTTTGTCACTTTAGTTTCTCCCCATTTGTTTTACAGCTTACAACAATTTGGAGGAAAAAACTATGGTTTTATTTCATTTCATAAAAACATAACAAATTGGTGATTTAATTCGTTTAAAAGCAACTGCGTGGATTTCCCACCCCCCCAAAGTTACCTCGCTGCATCTAAATATCCCCATTTGCCGGCTGCATTTTGATGTGCGGTCTGTGTCTTGATTTGTCTGACTGAAAGAGATTGCTGCGAATGCGTTCGTCGAGTGAATGTCCGCCAGTGACGTCAGCTTGTGTCTTTTGTGTTTGTTTTCTGCTTCTGCGTGCCGACTTGGTGCGCCGTGCTTACCCAGGCATGCTTACTCTTGCAGGACAACTATTGAGGTGAAGGACACGTCAACCATGTTGCTGACCAAGAACGCTGTCCGTGGGGACAGCGGCAAGTACACGCTCAAGCTGACCAACAGCAGCGGAACGGTCTTCTCAGAGGCGGAAGTGGTTGTCTTGGGTCAGTCATTTTCCTCGCTTTGTTTCCATAATGTGCACTAGTGAACCCTCTGGCTATCCTGATAGCATTGCACCAGGAGGAACCACTTACACAACACCAAAGTGGTGAGAAAGAAATAAACGCCTTTACTGAATTAAAAAAAAAAAAAACTTTAACAGGAAAAGAGGAGTGGTTTAGGTGCAGTCCCTTAGGTGACCAAGTGAGCGAGAGCAAAGGAGGGAATATTAACCCAAACAGGCTACCTGGTGAAGGCAAGGGAAGCGCTCAAATTTAGGGATGAGCAAGTATTCATTTTCGTTTTGTTTTTTTCAATATTTCATCATACTTGACAGCGCTGAGTGATAACAAAAGATGATGAAAACTCAGAGGACGCACACAACAGGGTATGAATCAGCACCAAATTGCCCCCCATCTTAGCATTGCATAAAATACTTGTCTAATCAGAATTCACTTCAATTCAAATATTGATATTCATTTTGAGTATAGCTACAGGTCCTGCACATGGACAGTTGGTTTTTGATCATAAAAACCTGTAAGAAAGTTACGTTTTAAATAGGGAGTGTTATAAATAGGGAGTGTTTTAAATAGGGAGTGTTTTAAATAGGAAGAACCTACTCTTTGCCTCGTACTTCACGTGCACCGTAAAGTCTTGTCCTCCTACTTTGCGGTGGGCTCCGAAAGGATAGACGAGGTCTAATGCTGTAGCCTGGCTCCACCGCAGACAAGCCCGCCATGCCTGGCGGACCCCTGAAGCCCGAGAAGGTGCGTGCGGACCACGTGGAGCTCTCGTGGAAGCCTCCCCCCGACACGGGCGGCCATGACCTCAAGGGCTACGTGCTGGAGAAGATGGACACGGACACGGGCCGCTGGGTGCCCGCAGGCGAGGTGGGCCCCAAGGAGACCAAGGCCCGCATCGACGGCCTCCAGAAGGGAAAGAAGTACAAGTTCCGCGTCAAGGCCGTCAACAAGGAGGGCGAGTCCGAGCCCCTCGAGACGGGCGAGGACATTGTCGCCAAGAACCCCTACGGTGAGCGAGCGTGCCCTCCAATTCCACCACCAGGGCTGGGAAACTGCGCCGACTACAGCGCAGCCGTCCTTAGCTTAGCTCCCTTTTCAAGCGTGTACATCCCTGTACGGAAGATCGTGGGTGTAACGTTGAGGGACAAGAAGAGAGCGGAGTGGGTCAGGGAACAAACGCGGGTTAAGGACGTATTAGTAGAAATTAAGAAGAAGGAATAAGTGGACGTGGGCAGGGCATGTAATGCGAAGGCAAGATAACCGTTGGTCATTAAGGGTAGCAGAGCGGATCCCTAGAGAAGGCAGGTGCTGCAGGGGGCGGCAGAAAGTTAGGTAAGCAGATGAGATCAAGAAGTTTGCGGGGTCGCAGTTAGCACAGGACTGGGATAATTGGAGATTAATGGGAGAGGCCTTTGCTCTGCAGTGGGCGTAGACAGGCTGATGATGATGATTATAATGACATCCCCGTACTTACTCTCCTTTGGTTCATCCTCATCTATGCGTAGCTCACTGAAAGTGATGAGGAAACAAGGCAGAGGGAAGGAACAATCCCAGTGTGCATGTGAAATCACATTGTCTTACACCCCGAGCTGTAATTGCCAAACCACCTTAGATCAGCATATATTCTCCTCGAACGTGGCGTAGGCCAATCACGTGATGCCCCCCCGATGCAGAGGTCTTGCCAGGGTGTGGTCACTTGCCTCACTACCGTAATTACCCGATTCTAACGCGCCCCCGATTCTAACGCGCACCCTATTTTCCTGGCAAAAAAACAGAAAAAACTTGCACTTCCGATTGTAACGCGCACGGAACTTTGTGAGCAAGAAAAACGAATGCGAGATAAACGGGCGATTTATTTCTCGAAGTAATCTCACCCATCTCCCTCCTCGTCGCTCTCCGCTGACCACAACATCTCGTCCTTGGTGCCGTCAAGCGCGTTCGCGATGCCACACTTCATAACGAACGTTCAACCATGATCGATGGGATCGTGGCCCACGCCTCGCAAGCCCATCCTGCGAACTTCTCCAGAGGCGCACGCTTCAGCCGACCACTCGTTTTGAACGCGTGAGAGCCGCTGCTGCCATTGCTGTTATCAAGCGCGCAAGTGGAACGATTTGACAATTTGTGTGAACGCCGATAGAAAAGCCGGGCCGCCTATTCTTCCTGCGTCCGAAAAATTGTTGCTAAAAGCTTTGGCGCCATCCTGAGATGGCGATGGGCGAGACGAAATTTCCGTTGTTTCGGCAGTTTCGGTTTCGTATCCGATTCTAACGCGCATGCGATTTTTCGACCTATTTTTCCGGAAAAAAGGTGCGCGTTAGAATCGGGTAATCACGGTAACTTGTGTGTGCCAAAAGACTTCGTGTAGTACACTCTGGAACAAGTTAAGAATGGCAATAGCTCATGAATGGTATCACTCCGCTCAAGCGACGGAACCAGATGTTAACAGGCGCGCGCGTTTTGAAAAGAGGCTGCTACGAATGCGGGATACCATCTGTCTTTTTTCTCGTAGCTTGTTTGTCGTCGCTGAAGTAGTTTATCACAAAAAACTAGCTACTTGCGCCGCGCGGAGTAACATCTGTCTGCGGTGATGAGGCACAGTGGCGACTTCCGTTGCCGTTCTAAAGTTTTGCCCGAGTACAATAGGTGTTATTGTAGTGCTGGCTGCTGGGCACGTGTTTCATCCCCTTCCCCCTACGGTGCGTGCAGACGAGCCGGGCAAGCCGAGCAAGCCGGAGATCGTGGACTACGACAACACCAAGGTGGACCTCAAGTGGGAGAAGCCGGCCAACGACGGCGGCCGGCCCATTTTGCACTACATTGTGGAGAAGAAGGAGAAGCACAGTGCGGACTGGGTCGAGGCCCTCAAGACGCCGGGCGACAAGTGCGAGGCCACCGTGGCCGACCTCAAGGAGAACTCGGTCATGCAGTTCCGCGTGCGCGCCGTCAACAAGGCCGGCGTGGGCGAGCCCAGCGAGCCCACCGAGAACCACATCGTCAAGCACCGCAACCGTGAGTGGCCCTTGATCCCTTCTGCCAATCGGACGGGGCAGTCATGTCACGATTGCTGTTGTCTGCTAGCAAAGCAGCCCCTGGTACATGCCGTTTTGAGAATTACGTTGCAAAGGACTGAAACATGTTCGCTGAAAACAATTGGGCATCCGTCAGACTTGCAAACTATAATCGGCAATTTTAAGTGCAGAGCACTTTAGGGGCTCACCTTGTCGTCGTAGCGCGCTCACTGGACCCAAGTAGAGCAACAGGGCGTTCTGTTGCAGCGCTGTCGTTGCGGCGCACCCCCGAGGCTTTGAAAGCCAAGTGGTTTATATAGTCATAAGCGTTCAAAACTTGTGAACCACTGGCACTTGTCATACATCTGCCCGTTGTTTAGCGCAAAGAAAACTGCAGGTACGGTTGAGGCAAAATATACCTAATTAACCGGCAGCGCCTGCGTTTATTTAGTTAGAAGCGCTCGTTGGGTTGGTTTTTACGATAGTAAGCGGAAAAAAAGTGGCAGTGCAACGCCGGCACGTGTAGGAGGAAAAACAAGCACAAAAAGAACAGAACTCTTGCTGGTGCAGTTTCAGGCAGGGGGCGCGCAAGCACTGCGGCGGCGGGAAATTTGAATTGCATTGGGCGGTAGCAGTGAGCAGATAATGGTGCTAGAGCTCATTATGGCGAATCACTGCTCTGCACTTCCGACAGCTTTCACATTGAGTGGAACGACTTTAATTTTTTTTTTTTTATCTAACAAAAGAACTTGCCAGGTCCCCAAAACCTGCAAAGTTCCCTCTCCTGTGACCGTGATGTCGCAGTTTTGTTACAAATAAATCTTCAAGTGATCCAGTATAGGAAATGCATCTTGTAAATCAGTGTTGCAAGAAGCTAATACATGATGTTTTTTAGAATTTGACATTGTTTTATTTAAATTTCAATGAGTATTTTTAAGTGAAGCTTCGCTTGCTCGGCTAATGGTCTGATCTCTGTAGACCAACTCCGCTGACTGGTTATGTGGACACTGCTTACTGCCATGACTACAGCCCCCATTGTTGTACAGCAAACGATGTGTCAGTCTCCCGATCCTAGAGCTGAACGTGACTGCCTTCTCCATCTCTCGTTTCCAGTGAAGCCGCGCATTGACCGCACCAACCTGAAGAACGTCATCTTGAAGGTGGGCCGATCGCACACCTACGAGGTCGACATCATCGGCGAGCCGGCACCCGAGGTCGTCTGGACGTTCGGCGAGGCGTTCCATAAGCTGAGCCCCGACGAGAACACCACCATCGAGAACAAGGACTACCACTCGGACTTTGGAATCGTCAAGGCGCTCCGAAAGCAGTCCGGAAAGTACACCATCACAGCCACCAACAGGAACGGAAAGGACTCCGTGTCAGTGGACATCACTGTGCTTGGTAAGTCGCACCTCCCGCGTAGTGCTTTTGCCCTTTTATCCAGGTTTCCGTCGATGGGGCGAAACTGTAGTTCTTGTGCCCAATGCGAGGGCCTAAGCAGCTCCTGCTTATAGGTCACAGTATGCAAGTCCTTGCATGGTAGGCACTCAGAAAGTCCCTTAGCAGCAGGAAGTGCAGTTCTTGCGCCTGCCTTACTGATTGGCCATACTGACCTTGCCAATGTTTATGTGATAAAATAAAAGTCTGCGACTTAACCAACTGGTACTTTTTGTGCAGGTCAAATTTGTATTGCAGATGCCGTCACTTTCAAGCTTTTTTGGAAGCAGTGGACGTCTTTGAGAGTAGCCTTCATTGTTTCGCAGTGGAAACAAGCTTCCAATTGCATTGTGATGCAGGTCACAAGTGGTAGCTCTTTTTTACAGTCGCAGCGTATGTGTACCACATTTTCAGGCGTATAACCCGCGCCAAAAGTTGCCCATTCTGAAGACCGAAGCTGAGGTGAAGGCAGGTATTAGCCCTGAATGGTCGTGCTGTGATACATGTGCCTTCGCAGCTATCATTGCATTATTCCTCCTGCTCTATTCTAACCGGCCTGTTGTCTAAAGCTATAGATGAAAGTCAAGTTTTTCTGTTCAGTCTTGGACGCAGTGTTATCCTCTTTATGATGAATGTGCTTGCTGTTTCAAGGTCAGGTGCCTGGCCTGTCCTGACTAAAAGGTTGCGTTACACAGTCAGTTGTGTGAGGAATATGCGGGAATATTTTGTCGGGGCCAAACATGGGTGCAGAAGTTATACGCAAGTGCGGGTTATACACACGAAGATACAGGAATTTGCAGAACCAAATGCCACGCTCCAGAATTACCTGATGTCCCTTGTGTGGACAGCCAGTGTGGTTGTTGCTCATCTTTGGTTTACAGTCAGGGAACCAAAACGAGAAATTTGAGTGAATAATTGTGCCAAGAACAAGTGCACATGCATAAAGGTCATACTGCCAGTCACAAACATTGCGTTTTAAGAATTACTGGGGCTCTTCGGTTGTGAAAAGATCTGTAACCTTTACGAAACAAAAGCGAAATCGCCTGAATTGAAACATTTGAAGGAGCGCTAATGCCTGCAGGCGTGTCAGCACGAAGGGCAGTTTTGTCTGTGAGGAGCGGTGCGTCTGAGAGCGCTGTCCTTTGGCCCCACGCAGGCAAGCCGGCCAAGCCCGAGGGCCCCCTGGAGGTGAAGGACGTGCACAAGGAGGGCTGCAAGCTCAAGTGGAACAAGCCCAAGGACGACGGGGGCTGCCCGCTGCGCCACTACGAGGTCGAGAAGCTGGACAAGGAGTCCGGCCGCTGGACCCGCGTGGGCAAGACCGACAAGCCCGAGATCGAGGTCACGGGCCTGACCCCCGGCAAGGAGTACCTCTTCCGCGTCACGGCCGTCAACGACGAGGGCGAGTCCGAGCCCCTCGAGACCCTGCAAGGCACCGTGGCCAAGAACCCCTACGGTGAGGCACTCGGTCGACCGTAAAGCGTGGTGGTGGTTGTGAAGACTTCACAACCGCCCCTTGCATAACTGTGCCGCCCTGTCACGTCCGCAGATGAGCCGACCAAGCCCGGCACCCCCGAGCTGGTGGACTGGGACAACACGAGCGTGGACCTCAAGTGGGAGGCACCCAAGAGCGACGGTGGGGCCCCCATCGAGAAGTACGTGGTGGAGAAGAAGGACCGCTTCGGCACGGACTGGGAGAAGGCGGCCGAGGTGCCGGGCTCCAAGACGGACGCCAAGGTGACGGGCCTCAAGGAGGGCAACGAGTGCCAGTTCCGCGTGGTGGCCGTCAACAAGGCGGGCCCCAGCGAGCCCAGCGACGCCACCCAGATGCACACCGTCAAGCACCGCAAGTGTGAGTCGCACAGTCGCAGCGTTGCTCAGTGCAGTTGCAGTGCATTTGCATTTCTAAGATGTCTATGGCCAAGCCTATCGGGGTGATGCGCGGATTCAACTGACTTGCCTTGTTGACGTTAAGGCTGCACCAGCAGCAAGTTCCTAAAAGGGGGGCAAGGATCGATTATTGTTAAAGGCCTGAGCATGTAACACTATCAGAGCTAGTGTGTGCCATCACTCCTTCGCACCCCCCCTTCCCCCCCCCTACCCATGCTATAAAGCATCGCTTCCCATTCCGAAATCTCCGAAAGTCAGTCAGTACATTGAATTGCAAATTTCAACTTTAAGCATTTGCACCAACTTGTTTAGTTGCTGAACTTGAAACTGTGTTGTAGCATTTTGGGGTGCTTGCTGAGTGTCTGGGGCGTTTGTGTCTGTTGCCACATTTAGGGGGTACACCCCCGCATTCTTTAATAACTCGCCTTTCTTCTCCCCCTCCCCTCCTGTGGACGGCAGTGAAGCCGTACATTGACCGCACCAACCTGGACGTCATGATGATCAAGAAGGGCAAGCAGGTGCGCCTGGACGTCAACATCCGGGGAGAGCCGCCCCCGAAGGTCACCTGGAAGCTGCAGGACAAGCTGGTCGTGACCAAGGACAACGTCGAGGTCATCAACGTCGACTACAACACCAAGCTCAACATCAACGATGCCCAGCGCAAGGACTCCGGCCTCTACAAGATCTTCGCCGAGAACGAGCACGGCAAAGACGAGGCCCAGGTCGAGATCATCGTGCTCGGTGAGTGGTGGGGAAGGATGCGGCCACTGCGTTGGTCTCAAGGGATAGATCGAGATGGTTATCCACCGCGGTGTCTCAGTGGCTTAGGCGCTGTGCTGCGGAGCCCAAGGATGTGGGTTTGATTCCCAGTCACAGCGGCTGCTTTTCATGGAGGCGAAAAGCAAAAACGTCTGTGAATCGAGATTTCGGCATTAGGTAAAGATTCCTAGGTGATCGAAGTTAATCCGGAGCCCTCCACTACGGCGCACCTCATAGCCCAAGTGTAGCTTTGGCTGTTAAACTCATCGAGATAGTTCCTGGTGGGCATGTGAAATGTAGGTTATTCTTTGGGTGTATGTTATGCTGGAAGAAACTCGCCTGGCCAATGAAAACATTTTCTTGGATCCTGTCAAATACTGAGCTTTCTTCTTTGCATTCGCTCAGCTTTGTAGTTGCAGTTGATAGCGTTCGTCAGTCATTACTGCTTAGGGATCATTGATAAATTTCCCACAGGTATACATTTTCCTGGGGGCTCAGTGCAAGCACTTTTAATTTTCCCAAATTGTAGTGCACTTAAAATATCAGGTGCTCAGCGCTACTAGTGTAAGGACTGTACATTGATGTTCCCTCTGTTATTTGTGCACTGGTACTAGTGGGTGACTTTCTCTCCTTAATTACTATAGTGGTGTAGAACACGTAACAGCGTCTGACGGAACTTCTTCTCTTTGGTGACTTTAGTGGCATAGAACACATTACAGCTTCTGTAGGGCTAATTGTGCCTCGGCAATTAGATGTCACATAATTCTAAAACTGTCGGGAAAGCATCCCTTTAAGGGGGGAGGTGGGGATCGGAGCAAACTTTTTTATTTTTTGACATAGAGTAATGAAATTTGGTAGGCGCATTGGGAAACACTCCAAATGGTGAATTTTGAAATTTAAGAACGATACCTTTATTAGTTTTTGTGCTACAGAGGCGTACATGTTGCCCGCTCGTGGAAAGCCTAGCAAGGTATTGACATATGGTAGGAAGTTCAGAATACTTTTGAATTGTAGTCAAAAGAACACTACAGGGTATGACATTCTTCGAATTTTTTTTACACCCTTCATTTTTTTTGCAGAGAACATTATTTTCACCTGTACCCAGTAGTATACAGCTGACTTTGCCGTAAATGTCACTTAAAAAAATATCTAGGCCCTAAAATGAAAATCCGAGAATGTCATACCCTGCAGAACTCTTCAAGGATTGAAATAAAACTAACAGTGTCAAAATCCGTCCAGTGGTTGCCATGCTATCCTTTCCACGAGCAACGAAGAACTCGTAAAACGCACTTCTGAGAAAACGGCTCTTGAAGTTTACGAAGACTTCACGATTTTTCAAACTGTACCAGCAGCATAGTCCTTGCTGTCCTTGCTTGGGGACAACCTCAAAGACCTTTGCCCTTTGATTTGGTGAATCTGGGAGGCCTTCCTGGCCAATTGAAGGTTTTCATGTGCAGGCCTTCAGATGGCAGAAGCACCAGTTTTACACCTAGTGTAATACCAAAGTTCGCTATGGGCTACTAGGGTACCTAAATTTTACTTGATGTATGCCTAATGCATAGCTGTCTCCAAAATGAAGAGTAAGGCATGGTTTCGTTTTATATTAATGTTCCACTAGACTTTGAGCAGATTTCTGGGTTTCATAACATTGCCAAAGCTACAGCTTAGTACATGAGGCTGTTCAGTGTCAAAAAGTTATATCTGGGCACCACAAGCATTACATGAGCTATTTGAAAGCAGAATATAGTTTTTTTACACAATTACAACATTGATTAATTTTAGCATACCATGCTCTTCACCTTCAGGAGAATCAATCATTGCAAAATAAACAGAATTGCAAACACTGCGAAAAAATAAAACCCAATAAAAATTTCGAATTGCGAACGCTGCACCCTTACGGCGTCTTTTCTAATTTATTTAACACTGAAAATATTATTTTGTAATCCCAGACTTCGTTGTACGAACTAGTTTAGAGCCACGGCAAAAGTTTCTCAAATAAGCTGGGTGACGGTTCATTGCACCCCCCCCCCTCCCCCCTACAATCCCCTACGCGCACGTTCCCCACGATCGTAATTTAGGCAACCTTGATATGGTTGGTCACTTCGCTTTTCCCATTAAATTTCACTTCGCGTACATCAATCATTATTACTCGCGTGCAATAGCAATCGATCCCGCTATCGGTCGCTGCCCGAACACGTCGCGCCAATGCAGCGCGCGCCGCAACTTCTGGCGAGTCGGTCATTCCATTCCCGAAGCTCGCGAGCACGCTGTGAAACACAGCAATACCTCAGCGTTTTATAACATCGCAATGCTCACAATGCGTCCAAAAGTTCGCTTCACGAACCGCAATTGTAGGCGCACGCACCGCGCTTCCCACTCAAGGACAGACCACGGCGACGTCGCGGGCACGTTTTCGATGCGTCTTTCGAGCCGCGCACTTCCCTATCTGGCGCACGATCTCAAGTATTATCGCCGTGATAACAGTAATGTCACTGTTCAGTACCGGAACAGATAAAACGAGTGAAACTGCTACCGAGTCGACCGGGAAACCTTGAAAACATCGGGAGCGCAGTGCGCGTAAAATGCGCAGCAGCCCGGCGGCCATGTTTTTGCTGTCATGGCGGCGCCCAATCAGGAGAGCCGTGTCAAAAAATGCGGCCGGACAGCCAATCGCGTGTTACCATCTATCGGTTGCTTCGTTTCACTATCTTTCTCTTTCTGCCGTTTGTGCGTTTGTGAGCGAGCGATGACAAAAGGAGCAACCGGAAAACGAAAGTTAAAGAGCCGGCCGAACTAACGCGACCAAGATGGCGGCGCCCGGTAGCGTCGTTCCGGAGATACAGCGCTGCGAAAATTGCCGTGTTTTCGTCATTTTGAGGAAATATTTTGCCACCTCAGCCGATATAAATATTTTTCTTTGGCACTTCGCGATCGTTTGCGGCGGGGAAACTTTGTGAACGCATAGAATATAAAACGTGCAATCCGAAAATGTGACTTCTGAAAAAACGATTTTTTGGTCACTTTTCGAAATCTGATCCCCGCGTCCCCCCTTAATATATATTTTGCTAGTTGTTGCTCAGGTTTACTTTGGGTGCTCACATAGGTTCACTTGATGGCTTGCACGGCTAAATTTGTCAGTAATATGTGCTTTGCCAAAATATAAATAATTTTGAAGACCACATCCGTTTAGTGAATTTCAGCATGAGATGAAGTTATTATCAATTGGAAGCAGTTGATGGATTGGTTGGTTGACGATATTTATTTGACTGCCTTTTTTATCCCCTCTATGGGCATAGTTAATTAGGCTACACATCACAATGTCTTGCGGACAGCGATTGCACTGTGCGTCGTGCGACGCAGTAGTCCCAGTGGCGACTCTTCATGGCCCTCCCTTCTCTATCTCCCCCGTTAGCGGCCCCCTCGCGGCCGGGCGGCCCCCTGAAGGTGTCGGACGTGTTCGACAAGGGCTGCAAGCTGCAGTGGAAGAAGCCCGAGGACGACGGGGGCAAGCCGCTGCAGGCGTACGTGGTGGAGAAGATGGACACCCAGACGGGCAACTGGGTGCCCGTGGCCCGCGTGGAGCCCGACAAGACCGAGTGCCCCATCACGGGCCTCATGCCGGGCAAGCAGTACCAGTTCCGCGTCAAGGCCGTCAACGCCGAGGGCGAGTCCGAGCCCCTGGTCACCGACGGGGCCACGCTCGCCAAGAACCCCTACGGTGAGCCTTACTGGGGTGTCCCTCAAGAAACAGCTGATATCGTTGAGGCTGGAACACAGTCCTGGCTCGGTTTACGGCATGGAAAGAATGGGAGCAGTAGTACTCTGGAAGGAAAATGAGTCCAGCACTTGATTCTTTGTCATGTTTTTTATTTCAAGGTGTCATCTCTTGTGCCTAACTAGTGAACTTTTGGGAAAGGGGGGTATCCTGTCCAGAGTGCTTTAATTTTTACTGCAGTATGTCATTTCCTCAGCGCTTACCAGTGCTGTCTCAATCCTGTGCTGATGGTATTCGTAAAATTTCTGTTTCTGTGCAGCTCTTTTTATTGTGTAAGTTAAAGGCACGCCTACAACTAATCCACCACAGGCCCGAGCAATTTTCTGTTGCCCGCACTAATCCGTTTGTGCCCCCTCCTGGTTCGCAGATGAGCCGGGCAAGCCAGGCACCCCGGAGATTGTGGACTGGGACGAGAAGCACGTGGACCTCAAGTGGGACGCCCCCAAGGACGACGGGGGTGCGCCCATCACGGGCTACGTGGTGGAGAAGAAGGACCGGCTGGGCGGCCACTGGGAGCCCTGCCTGGAGACACACAGCTCCAAGCCCGAGGCCAAGGTTGAAGACCTGGTCAAGGGCCAGCAGTACCAGTTCCGCGTGCGCGCCGTCAACAAAGCCGGCCCTGGCGAGCACAGCGAGCCCACAGGCACTCACCTCTGCAAGGAACGCTTCCGTGAGTCTCTGTCTCCTCTCTTGGAAGCGTGGCACTGGGTCAGTGGGTCTCAGCCGTGGATCTTCCAGGACCCTTGTCGATGGGGGAGATGCTGACCAACAACGTGCCGTCAAAGCAGGCTCCTGGCGTGAGCAAAGTCCCTTGCACACTTTCCACCTGCACATTTAGCTTCATTACACGGTACGAGGACGCGGGTTCAATTCCCGGCCCCGGCGGCCGCTCTTGTGATGGAGGCGAAAAGCGAAAACGCTTAAGTGTTGGAGATTGCGGTGCACGTTAAAGATCCCCAGGTGGTCAAAATTAATCCAGAGCCCTCCACTAGAGCACACCTCATCGCCTGTGTTGCGTCAGCGCGTTAAACCCCACAATCAATCAATCATTACACAGTCATGGTGTCGTGTGGCAAAGCCAATAAAACAATGTGCGTTGTGCAGAGAAACTGAAAGAACTTATGGTCTTTGCAGAAAAAGTTGACTTTTTGCAGCGAAGCTGTTATTGCATCTTGTTTTCTTGTCCATCATCATCTGCAGTTGACAAACTTCTGTCAAGACAAACAGTTCCCATCATTATTGCCGTCTTTATCAGTGCAGGGAAGTCAATGGCACTACATGGTAGCCAGAAGCACAAAAGCAGTTTAAGATGCTAGCTAGCTTGAAGCCCATGAAAGATGCTCTGCAGCAAGCCCTTGGATGCTGTAACATGAAAAGTGGAAGCATGTCCTGTGTCTAATTAGACAGACGGTTCATCTGGTGATGGCGAATCCACAAGTAGATTAATGGGGTATAGCCAGGGCCACTCATTTCTCATCGGCTATGTTCCCCGTGTTTCATACAGTGGCCCCGAAAATTGTACGAGAAAACCTGCAGAACATCACTGTTCGTGCCGGCCACATAGCCAAGGTTAACGTGGAGGTGATTGGTGAGCCTCCGCCCAAGACCACCTGGCTGTTTAACGGCAAGGAGCTGGAGAAGTCCGACCTGGTCAAGATTGAGGACGAGGACTACAAGACCTTCCTGTGCATCGGGAAGGTGAGCCGCAAGCACTCCGGCAAGTACACCATCAAGGCGGAGAACTCGTCGGGCAAGGACGAGGAGACCATCGACATTCTTGTGCTCGGTGAGCAACATCCACAGTCGTGGCCGTTCTCTTTTGCATGCATTAAGGACCAATTCCTTTCCCCCAGAGTTTCGGTAAAGCATTGAGCTACATTGCAAGAGATACCTTGCGTTGAATGAGCTATCTTCAGGTTTGAATGATAGCACCAAGCTTAGTCTTACAGCATACATTTGAGCAAATTTTCAGTAAGCTGCGTGCTTCACCTGATGTAGACTTTTAAGGTATCACTCAGCTAGAACTCTCCACGGACTTGGTAACAACAAAACTGTAGAGTACAGCCAGTTATGAGAGACTGCCCTTTGGGCCACTCTTTGCCATTCCAGTTTTTGGGCTGTAGGCAATTACTGCATGTGTCGGTGTGTTTTTATTTATCGCTTCTTGCTGTACACTGGATTCTGAAGCAGACTTTGTGTTGCTGTTGTGGTCAGACATGCGAGCAGTTTAAATGCAAGTTGCGTGATTAGTTTTTACATAAAAAACCTTCACTGAGCTGCAAAAATTTTAGTGCTGGCAAAAGAGAAGCTGCTTGGACACCAGTACAAAGATGATGGGGCGGAGAAAGACAGACATGGAAGGACACAGTTCATGTTATTTTCGTTCTCGTGTGCAAACTGTGCTTGCCTCGGATTTTTAGCACAACAATTTAGCAGGTCAGATAGTGCATGCATGCATTTGCTGTTTTGCCCTTGGCAGGCTGTTGGGACTTCCTATGTTGCGACCTTTATTGTCGTAACAATGTAATGTGTGCATCGCTAAAAGTTTGTTCATTTCTGTGCGGCACAACATTTCCACTGTCATTGTGATCAGTACCATGACCTGCTACCCACTGAAGCGTGGGAGTGAAAAGACGAATGGAATCACTGTCTTGCTTCTTGCAAGAGATGATGGAAGAGGAAATCGTGCCTTTTTTAACAGCGGAGCTGTCGTAGGTCAAGCCTTGTCGTCCGTCTGCTGTAGGTCGTGCGTCACACATAGGTAGAAGCAGTTTCCTAGACTGATCGATAGAGGGCGCAGTGGTCATGCAGGGGCAGGTTTCTCTCTCTCCCACTAGGGAAAGGAGCCTTCCACCACTGGCTGTCATTTAGCTTCCAATTCCTTTGCGCGAACTGTAGAACTTGTGCGGTGACAGTGCTGCTGTTCTCTGGCAAGCACTTGAGCCGACGTTCGAGCCAACACATGAGAACCACAGCTCCACTGTTTCACCAGATTTCGCACTAGGTGGAAGTGGGTTTTATCTTCTTTCCCTCCCTTCCAGACAAGCCGTCAAAGCCCGAGGGTCCCCTGGAGGTGTCGGACGTGGACGCCAAGGGCTGCACTCTGTCGTGGAACAAGCCCAAGGACGACGGGGGCACGCCCATCGAGGGCTACCAGCTGGAGAAGATGGACACCTCCACGGGCCGATGGGTGCCCTGCGGCAAGGCGGACAAGGACGCCACCGAGATGAAGGTCACCGGCCTGGAGCCCGGCAAGAAGTACCAGTTCCGCGTCAAGGCCGTCAACAATGAGGGCGAGTCCGAGCCCCTCGAGACTGAGCGGGCCACCCTCGCCAAGAACCCCTACGGTGAGCCTCTGGGCATCTTCTCCTCTTGCCCGCAGGAAAACGCCCCTTTTGTCCAGTCTTTCTCTCTTTATTCCTCGTGGCTTTTTTGTGCGGTGAGCAAGTGCAGAGAACGTTAACCCAGGCAGGTGGCAGTGATTTGTTTTTTCTCCTTCTGATATGTTTCATTAAAAAGACAGTATTAGGCAGTTGTAGGCAAAACAGCAGAGTGACAACCACAAGGTACCAATCGCACAGCTTAGCCACGCGAGTGGAAAATCGCAACGAAAGTAAAGCATGCAACGTGACAGTTCTGGCTGCCGTTTTCACATAAACTAGCTGCTCTTTTGTCTGCATGCTCATTATCTGTAAATGCACAATATAAGAAGGATGCAGATGAGGGTGACTTTGGCTAAAGTTTCAAGGGTTTAGGCTTTCCAACATGAAATTCCAACATTGTTCACTCTGCTGCATTAGCCAGCCAATGAGTGTAGCATCAATAGGCACAGCTTGTATGTTCTGATATCTTGCTGCTAATGTCACATGCCGTCTTACCATAAAAATTGTGTGTGTAATAAGTCCAGTTGTGTAAAAAATTTGTTACATACCTTGCGATCGAAACAGTTTCCTTTTTGTTAATTTTGTATGGATTCATTTTGGATAGGTTTCTATTGTCATCAGCATTTATCATGAAATGTCATCCACCATTCTGCTGCCCACCTGAACTCACGCTTCTGATAGCACGTGACACCCATTAATGCGTATAAAAATCATTAAAAACGTTGCAACAGTAAGCCACCATGAGATGCTGCATCTACAACATAACAGCACGAAAGGCATCCCGATCAAACACAGCACAATGAGCGAGCACATGTCTGCAACCTAACAACACACCACATCTAAAGCCACATAACAATTAGTGACATCGAATTGCGACTCAGGTAATTGCAACAATGTAATGTCTGACCGTTAAAATCCAGCTACTTCTCAGCTCTGCCACGCTTCCTAAACATCCGCGCAGTAGTTTGGTAGTTCTATTCACAATGGAAGCAGCACCAGAGTCAATGGAGCTACAGACATCACAGGTATGCGAAAAAGTGACCCCAGTGCACAGCGGGGAGGTTCCATCACCTGGTAGGTGGCAGCAGTGGTGCAAAATCAGATCAAACAACTGCAAAGCCTGCAGATGCCAGCCACAAGCTACATTGTTCCAAGTCTTCAATCTTCCACACAAAACATGGGAATGGAGGAAGGAAACATTGAGCACACACTTCAACAGAGGAAGAGACTTGAAGCATCGCAAGCATCACAAGCAAGCAACTTGGCAAACAAAGGCCAGTGCTGTATGTCCTTCATGCCACACACGGGAACACGAAATTTTCTGCAACACCTGTACCAGCACACAGCACTTGGCAACAAAGCATTTGCCTCAAGAACACCGCATTGAGATGCCTAGGTCTTGGTGACAGATCCAAGGAAGGGGAATCGCTCCCCCCAAACACTTCCAAAACTCCCCACCCCAACCTTACCCCACCCAAGAGAGGTCGTCTTTCTAAAAGTGAGGAGCACAGATAAACGGTGCAGGAATTCCAGGTCAATAACTGCGTGGCTATTAAGTTGAGGTGGCAGTTTGTGAGGGAGACTAGGATAACTGACGCGGTGTGTGGTGTGGCACGGCAGACGAACCGGGGGCACCGGGCATGCCGGCCGTCAAGGACTACGACAAGGACTTTGTGGTGCTCCAGTGGGAGCCCCCGCTGAAGGACGGCGGTGCGCCCATCACGAGCTACATCATCGAGAAGAAGGACAAGTACAGCCCCAACTGGGTGCCCGCCGCCGAGGTGGGGGGCAACACCCTCGAGGGCCGGGTGGACAAGCTGCAGGAAGGGGACAAGTACGAGTTCCGCGTGCGCGCCGTCAACAAGGCGGGCCCCGGTGAGCCCAGCGAGGCCACTGCCCCCATCCTCATAAAGCACAAGAACTGTGAGTACGGCCGCTTCCTCCCTTCTCCTTACCTTGCCTGTGGCTCGTTGGGGCGGGAAGACTGCCACCTTGCCGGTGCATTCGCGAATGACCCAATTCATGACGCATGTGCGGGAACTTGGTCTGCTTTCTAAAAAATTGGTGAAAATAGCCGGAACGTTCTACTTGCTAGATTAAAGCACAAGCACTGATTCAATCACTGGCACTGTCTATAGGTTGTGGTTTGGGGTGCTTTGTTGCTGGAAGTTAGCTACTTAATTTTGATGTTGTCATTAGCTGGGAACAGAAAGGGGGTTAGTTACCGTATTTTCTCGCGAGCTTGCCCACGTATTTTCTCTGCTTGCGTATCTTTGCGCAGCTTGTTGACACACATTTATCGTCGTAGTAGCCGAAATGGCGCTTGTATAATGCACAAAACATAATAATCGTGGCACAATGTCCAAAAATCCTGCGTCTGGCGCATTATAACCGAAAGGTTGCTGTGCCAAAAAACCACAACTTACTTACTTACTATGTCCAAAAACCAACCAACGATGGCCGGTTTTAGGTACGGACCGGCAACTGGCTCGCTGTTTGAAAAACCGGTCAAGCCAGTTAAAAAATCGGGCAGGTGGCAACCCTAGTTAGTTCATGTCGATGTCTTTTCCAGCATAGCTGAGTCAGTGAGCTTCTTTCCCAATGATTCATTTATGTCTTGTAGCTAGTGTAGAAAATGACTATGGAGGCATGCAGGGAGAGATTCATGAGCAGCTGTATGAGGAAGTGCAGCAAAAGATTTTGTACATACTCGGCTTGTAATTTGTGCAGTTTCATTTCAAAAAGATCCACTTAACAAAGACATTGCCATTTACTGCAAGTAAACTCAATGACTTTTTCCCATCTCTTTGCACCGTAACTTACATTTCAGGATCAGCTTAAAAGCAAGAGGTAAACAGGCAGCTGTGGCAGCACTGACTTTTATCACCATAACGTAATTCCCGACTCCCCCTGCAGTGAAGCCACACATTGACCGCACCAACCTGCGCAACCTGACCATCAAGGTTGGCCAGCCGGTCAGCTTTGATGTGAACGTCATTGGCGAGCCCCCGCCGACCGTCACGTGGGAGCACGTTGGCAAGGGCGAGGTCAAGTCGGACGAGGTGTACCAGGTCGACAACGTTGACTACAACACCAAGTTCAACATCCTGCGGGCCACTCGCAAGGAGACTGGTGTCTACAAAATCAAGGCCACCAACCAGTCGGGAACAGACGAGGCCGAAGTGGAGATCAATGTCCTGGGTGAGTGCCAAGCCTCTCTTGCTAGTGGTGAAGCATTTGTCCTGTTGTGACTTGAATAACTTCCACTCTAATGTACTTGGTAGCCACAAATGGCAGCAACGGGGAAAGAATATATATTCAGGAAACCAAATGGCCCATTGCGGCAGGCACGGACAAGGGAGATTACCGTATTTACTCGTGTAATGAACCCACTCGCATAATGAACCCTCCCCCCACTTTTCTTCTTGAGAATTTACTTTTTGCCACATTAAATAAAAAATTAAGCGGAAATATGTTTTTATCTCAGCATGGTTGCTGATGCCATAGACGATGGCAGTAACTTGAAGTCACGCTACAGTACAGGCAGAAATGCTAAAAACGCATTCCAACAAAAAGAAATCTCAACAGTAGTCGGAGAATTCCATCGCTCACAATTTAAAAATTGCACGCTTGCGGTGCGCCACCTGCTAAACGCAATGCAAACCTTGCTGTGCCATAGAAACGTTGTGGCGTGCAAACAAAGCACTAAACGTACTCCGCACTTTTCTGCTCTTGCCGTTCCGTGATGTCACCGGGGATCCTCGATTTACCAGTTCTGGACGGTCCGCGGGCAGTCCGAGGACTGCCTTCAGACCGGAAGTCCCATAAGAATACATAGAAAAATCGAGCGTCGAATCGTGTCTCGGGCAGTCCGCGGACGATCCGGGACTGATAATCGAGGAGGCCCACCATTACGCTCCAAGGTTTTGTTGTTCAGCTGTGTTGCGACCTTTTTTTTGTGCTCCTGGTGCGCACCGTACGATGGGCCGGTACATGAGCTACAAAGCCAGTTTCAAACTGAAGGTGGTGGAGCATGCGTGGAAGCACATGGAAACCACGCGGCAGGGCGGCACTTCAGTGTTGACCCAGTGCGTGTACGCTACGGGTGAAAGTGAGAGGTTTTTGGGTGGTGAACAGGGATCGCCGCGTGTTTCGTGGGCTCAAGGAGGAGGGGAAGTTTCCCGGTGTCGGAAAAGATATTTTGGAGTGCCTCGACAGCACGGAAGACGGTGCGCTGTCGGCCGAGAACAAATGTGAAGCCGCAAGCGACTTCAGTGAGGAAGACAGCCCCATGACTAGCACGTTGAGAATGAAAAAGAAATTTGATTACATAAATACCTACGTGTTTTTACGAAAATGGTAAGGCTCTAACGGCGCTTCTCTTAGCAAATTTATTGTACGAAATTTCAACTTTTAAAAATCTCTCGCAATTTTTTACCGCATAATGATCCCTCTTCCCAAATTCATCCCGAATTTTCTACAAAAAAAAAGTGGGTTCATTGCGCGAGTAAACGCGGTATGTCACAGTTAAAATTAACACAGGCTGCAAAGCTTCGTAGCTGTGAAGGCGTAAGGGAGAGTAGTGGCACCTGAAGGACGACGCAGCGATAGCGGTCGCATTTCTTTTCGGGGCTGCGCAGTCAAATGCCGATTGCGGTGGCCACGCAGTTTCTACTCCCACGACAGATGCCACTAGCTTAACTTGGGCCGAGCACTTATGGTGTTATCTGGCCGCTCTAGGAAGCAACGTTTCCCCTCCTGCCTGGTTCTTATTCCGTACTGGCAGCAGTTTAGTCGATTCATCAGTCAGCAACGTGTGCTCAAGTAAACACACTCTCCGCCTATTCGTTGCAGGCAAACCGGGCAAGCCCAATGGCCCCTTGGAGGTGTCCAACGTGCACAAGGACGGCTGCTCGCTGAGCTGGAAGAAGCCGGACGACGACGGTGGCTGCCCGATCGAGTGCTACGAGGTGGAGAAGATGGACGAGGAGACCGGCCGCTGGGTGCCGGCCGGAAAGTCGACCGAGCCCAAGCTGGAAGTGAAGAACCTCGTGCCGGGCAAGAAGTACAAGTTCCGGGTGCGTGCCGTCAACAAGGAAGGCGACTCCGATGAGCTCGAGACGGAGACCAGCACGCTTGCCAAGAACCCCTTCGGTGAGTGGGCGGGCTTCCCGTCGGAGCGCTGGTCACGAAGGTGTTGCGCGTTGCTGAGACAGTGGTTGCTGGAGCAAGTCATGGTCTTTAGAGCAACTCAATTTTCAGCTACTTGTAATGGTTATTCGAGGGAGCTAGGTTTGCTCTATGCCGTAGTTTTAGCTATCAGCTATGAGTTGTCATCAATTCGCTTAATGTGCACATTGCTCCCTATGACTTGAGCTTCCTCATGCCCCAGCCTTTCTATAAGGCAGCTCCAGGTGTGGCAAATTTGTGAGTAGTTTCAATCTATAGCAGGTTATGGTAGACCGTGTTCACTGCAGGGGACGAAAGAGATGCTCGCCCCGCTGAGTTTCTCATAAACTCAAGCTCTTTCTGTCGCTAATGGACTGGATTGGTTCACCTAATTTGATTCCAAGCATTCCAAACAAAACATACAGTGTTCAACAGGTCTGCATTCTGAGATTGTGAAATTACACTAATTTTTAATTCTTGCTCACTGAAGCCTCATAGCATGCATAAGTTGAGCCCTGCTAAGTACATCTTTGTTGTGGTATATTTTGCACATGCTGAATAGTGCTTTAGCTGCACAATTTTCTTTTTTTGTTCACGTTTTAAGGACGTGCAATCTGCATTCAGCAGGAAATGAAATGCGAACAAACAAGTGCAGGACCAAAAATTAAGCAGTTTGTTCAATGTCAATTTACTTGAAATGATGAGGGGTGCGCAAGCAACCACTGACGTCCTCAGGACGTCCGTTTCAGAGTCGATGGACCTACCATGTGCGTCCGTGGGACGTCCGGATTTAGCACAGCTGTACATCCATTCGGACTTCCAAAATTGGATGTACTATTATGGATGTTCAGTAAAAATTTACAGTATGGCAAATGTTTTGTTAACGAGAAGCATATGCTTCGACAACGAATACACCGCACAACACCAACGCACTACTACCGGGCAGGCAAGTATACATGAACACAGAAAACTTGCTTCACAGGTTTTGTTAGGGCTTCTCAATTCTCAAATACCTTTCCCCAAAGATATCACGGGAGTCGGTGAGGTGCTTGAAGAAAGTTGAAAATTAGGCCTAATATTCGTAATAATCAGATCAAACTATACTAATCTGTGTGCTGATGTACAAGATATTTTTAATTGAAAAGTAGAATAACTTTCCCGTTTGTTTCTTTTATACTCAATATATTCCATTATTTGATGCTGCATGGTAACTTTGTACGTCCATGGGCAAATGTCCTTGGGATATGTGGAAATGTATGTCCTTTGTACATTCGTTGCTGGATGTCCCTAGTACATCCGCAAATGTACATTCATACATGGACGTACAGTGGCCGTCAAAACTTGACATTACACACGTTCAACTGTTTTTCGGACATTCTACGGACATCCGTGGTTGCTTGGACGGTTGCCACATTTTGTGAATGTACTCCAACAGTCCTAATTGCGTAGTCTACATGGACGGAAACCCCAAAAGTGCGCGTATTAAGGTTCATGTCTTCCACTCCACACGCTTTCATTGCTGAGTGCGCATTGCCGAGTTTTCCCGAGTGAGCCGGGTCATGAGCCCAGGGCTGCCCCCCACGTTGTCCTTGCAGACGAGCCTGGCAAACCAGGCCGTCCCGAGCCCACGGACTGGGACAGCGACCATGTTGACCTGAAGTGGTCGCCCCCGGAGAGCGACGGCGGCACCCCGATCACGGCGTACGCGGTGGAGAAGCGCAAGAAGGGCAGCCACAAGTGGCAGAAGGCCAAGGAGGTGCCCGGCACCGCCACGGAGGCCACCGTGGGAGACCTGGAGGAGGGCGAGGAGTACGAGTTCCGCGTCATCGCCATCAACAAGGAGGGCCCCAGCGAGCCCAGCGATGCCTCCCGCTCCGTGGTGGCCAAGCCCAGGAAGCGTGAGTGCTCGATTGAACACTCCCGCTCGACTTGTAACATGCGGGAGGTTGTTGCAGGCTCTGTGCCTGATTCCACTAGTGGGGATTGTGATGACAAGATGTCGTGGAAGCAAACTGAATTAATTACGGTAATAGGTATAAAGCTGAAGCTCTGTCACCTCTGTTCCAGCTTTTGGAGGTTTTGGGGAGTTCATATTACTGCTGACAATACCGAGACGTGTGCTTACAATAGATGCAATTGAGGAAAACAGTTCAACTGGCAAGAAATTGTACGCCTGCTGCAGGGAAGGTCTTTTAAGGCCTAACTTTAAGACATTTTAATGTCCGTACAAAATCTTTCTGTAAAACATTCTGTAACTCTTCTTTGCCAGTCAAAAACGTGCGGTGTGGATGCGTGAAGGGGGGCGGCTTGTCACTGTAATGGGGGGTCGGTGTGCAGTGGCGCCCAAGATCGACCGCACCAACCTGAAGGACACGACCATCAAGAGCGGCCAGGCGCTGAAGCTGGACGTGGACGTGAAGGGCGAGCCGTGCCCGACCATCGAGTGGTCCTTCAACGGCCAGCCCCTGCGGGGCACGGACAAGATCAAGCTGGACATCGAGGACTACCACACCCTGTTCATCCTGACGGGGGCCAAGCGCGCCCACACGGGAACCTACACCATCACGGCCAAGAACATGCACGGCATGGACGAGGCCTCCATTCAGCTCAAAGTGCTCAGTGAGTACATGGCCCGCTTGTTGGAATCCTCTTCACATACTACATCTAGTTGGGCCCCAGACATAGTATGGGGCCCAACTATACGTAGAATGGGAAGAGGGTAGTATTTTTTGTTGTTGAGCCCCAGATGTAGTATGGGGCCCAACAAGCACCCAGCACTGCTTGTGGATGTTCTCTGCTCATGTGCCTCTGTGTGTGGCCTGGAGATTGGGTAAGGTTGCTTTGTGCCATCCAGGCATGAGCACTCATGACAGCATGGGAGGTTGCGGCCAACAGGCTTTTATTTTTTTTATTTGGCTTTAAACCTAAGTGGCACTGGTGGCTATATAGAACAGAAATAAAAAGGGAAAACTAGCAGCTTTTGTTCTTGAGGATAGTGGTATGATGTAGCTAGGCTAATTCTTGAAAAATATTGTTTGCATCATAAACTCCTGGGTTTCAAAAGATGTACTTTCCAGGTAAGATATGCGAGGTACTTGAAGAGTTCTGTCGTCGATTAGAGACACACTGCTTGTCAGAAGTGTCCAAGTGCCGCTTGATTGCTGCGCAGGCAAGCCGTCCAAGCCCAAGGGTCCCCTGGAGGTGTCAGACGTGACGGCCGAGGGCTGTAAGCTCAAATGGGACAAGCCTGAGGACGACGGGGGTGAGCCCGTGCAGCAGTATGTGGTGGAGAAGATGGACACGGACACGGGCCGCTGGGTGCCCGTCATGACCACCAAGGAGCCCGAGGCCGAGGTCAAGGGGCTCATCCCGGGCAAGGAGTACAAGTTCCGCGTGCGTGCCGTCAACCCTGAGGGAGAGTCCGAGCCCCTCGAGACGGACCGGCCCATCCTGGCCAAGAACCCCTACGGTGAGTGGTGCGGGTGCAGGCGGGTGGGCCGGGGGCAGCCCAGAGAACGGGGAACACGGCTACATCGCTCTGTGCAAAAAACGGCCATCACTTCTTCTGTGAGCCGTGTACCAGAGAAGATAGCTGGTGGGGAAGATATAAATCTAGGATCTTCCGAATCCTTAGAAGTGAGCCGTTTGTGCAGTGAAGTGAATAATGTTGATTCAGTGTCGGAAGGTTGCGATAAGAAACATGCGAGGCGCTTTGTTGATTGTGTCGCCAATGTTGTCTACGAGTTCCCGTTATCGTGTGGGCGCTTGTACGTCGGCCAGACTGGACGTTGCCTCAACGACCGCCTTAGGGAGCACGCATGTAACGCGAGGTCGTCTACCGGGAGCACGCTAGCTGCGCACTGCGCGTCGTGTGGCTGCACGGCGCTTCTCGAAAGCTGTGAAGTCATTGGACGCTATCGTGATCGGCGGGCACGGGAAATCTTCGAAGCACACGCGATTCGCAACAGGGGCACTGCCTGTATCAGCAAGCCATCTGTGTCGTTACTCAACGTGGAGGTCCCTTACTTGCCCAGTTAGCTGCGTAATTTTGCGACGCCACTACGTGTTGCAAGAGCTTTATTGCCAGTGCTTGTCACTAATTTAACTTTTATTTATTTTCATGTTTGTTTGCCGTGTGTAGATATCCTACTGCAATAAAGTGCTCTCAGCCATTAGAAAATGTCGTGTTCCTTACTGTGTCGGGGCGTTCATGCTGTTATCCACATTCATGCAGCTTTGGTCATCATCGTATGAAAAATTCAAAATCATACTCGCCCCACAGCTAGCACCCATGCAGTGAGTATGAGTGAAACAAAAAAAGGAACCCCTTGATGAAAACCAGGCAAGCTTTGTAGGGGTCATTGTATCGTTTCAAAAAGATTGCATGCATGTAATGCTACATTTGCGGCAGGGATTTGTGAATTCTACTTTTGTAATACAGGGCCCTTGTAGGCTCGCACGCTACTGCTTTTTGGAAGCCAGAATAGCAGCTATTCTGAAGCAAGCTCAAAGCGCTGTCGCCTTTACGGCAGCCGTGTGCCTGCCGTAGAGTGGTGCACTCACCTGTGTGCTGGGGTGCAGACGAACCGGGCAAGCCCGGCAAGCCGACGGCCAAGGACTGGGACAAGCACCACGTGGACCTGAGCTGGCAGCCTCCGTCTTCCGACGGAGGGGCCCCCGTGACCAGCTACATAGTGGAGAAGAAGGACAAGTTCAGCACCAAGTGGCAGAAGGCCGCCGAGATCATCGGGGACAACTGCGAGGCGCGGGTGCCCGACCTCATCGAGGGCATGGAGTACCAGTTCCGGGTGCGCGCCGTCAACAAGGCCGGCCCCGGCGCCCCCAGCGACGCCAGCGACGTGGTCATCGCCAAACCGCGCTTCCGTGAGTGGCCCCTCTGGTGTTCTCAGGCTGGCTAGGTGCGTGGTCACTGGGATGACGCTGAGATATCAACCAAGTGCTTATGCAGTCGTGAACACGTGTGCGCAACACAGGTCGACAGAACAAGTTTATGAGAGTAAGGGCAATCGTGCGTTTACACAATGCAGTGGCGGAACCAGAGTGACCTTTTTGGAGTTGGGGGAGGGGTGGTCTGAGTTCGCACATACATATCTGTTTGTGTGCGGCCAGGATGGTTCACACACACACTTCATCATTTTATTTTTGCCCCTGGAACAACATGGTGGCTACTGTGCCACACTTGAGCACCTCATCGGCACGCAGCCATCTTTACATTACGGAAGTGTGGAAAGTGCTATTTTGTACAAAACCGTTGTGGGGTTATATGAGGGGTTCCTCGGGGACCTCAGCCAGTCCTGGCGTAAGGTCACCACGCTAGCTCCCGGCGTGTCAACCACGCGGGCTCCCATGGCTACGGCAGCCCAGCGAGGTTCGCCGATACGAGAACACAGTAGACAGTAGTGCCGAAGCACAGCCGTTTATTTGGGGAATCCCAAAGCATGCGAGCACAAGGCTCGACGGCGTTCACGAATCACGCCGTCCGGGTCGTGACCGCGAACGGGAGGTGGGCACTCACGGCGCGCGACAAACAAAGCTCCCACCTGAGACACAAGTATCCATCACCGCCGCGTTCCGCAGATCTCGTCCCGACCGGGTCTCCGCCGAGACTCTCCTCGTCTCCCGTGCGCGCACGCTCGCGCCGCCCGCGCCCGCGCGCCTATCCCCGCACACATCGGTGGCGCCATCTCTCGGGGGACGCCGACGAACCAGCGGAGCGCCGGACCGGTTCCAGCGCACAAGCGTCTCTTCCGAAGCGCGCGCTGGCTCGGGATCGCAGGTCGCGGTTCTCCACGATTCCCACACTCCTCCCCCCTAAAACTGGACGCCACTTGAGCTCGAGTGACGCCACGGTGCACCACACTCGTCACGTCTCAAGTCAGCAAAACAGCCACCGAACGCCACTCCACACCAAAGTTCGCCACACGATGCCGCCGTCGCGATGCTCGCCTCACAAACCCGCAAACACATTGCAATGGTTCCAAGTCTCTCGCGGTTGGGCAGCACAGCAGGTTGGCAGGCCCGGGGGTAGCTGCAGCCGCAGCCGACGAACGCCGGGGTCGCGCCATGATGCGACCCCCACTCCCAGCTCGAGGCGGCAACAGGAACGGCCGCGCCCACTGCGGCTGCCCGAAGGCTCGCGCCGCTCGCGTAGGCGCCAGATACCGCCGCCTCCTGGGTTCCGTGGCCGCTTCGGCCGCAGGTCCTCCCGAACGGTTGGCTGCCGCCCGGCAGGCCGGAGCAGCAACTGGAGAAGTAGCTCCACGAACCGCGCTCGGCCCCGCCGGTGGTTCAGCAGGCCATCCTCGCTGTCCGTGGCAGTGGTGACTGGCGTGGCTCCCGGTGGTATCCGTATGCTGCAGGTCTCGCTCTCACCGTCCAGTTTAAACGATTCCCGAACTTGAAGTGGGGAGCAGCGGGACTCCGCAATTTCCTGTGACTGGCCGGAAACCTTATCGACGATCTCGCCAAATAGGGTAACAAAGATGCCCGAGGGGACTCCCCCTTGCACGTTCGCTTGCTCGCGGAATCACGAGTCCGGCAACTGTGCTCCAGCCGCCACCCCCGCCTGGAGGCAGCTCGCCTGACTATTACGGGTTGTCGGCATCGAAACGCCCGTCCGAGCTATTTCGGCCTGGTGCGTTGGTCGGCAAAGCAGCGTCAGCATCAAGCAGGCGGGCTCCTGCAACTCACTCGCAGCAATACAAGCTGCCGTAGAGCCAGCGCCAACCGCAATACCAGCGGCTTACGGGCGCACATCACCGGTATAGGTCGCCTGAGAGTCCGTCTCTTACTAAGACTGGCGATCTCTCGCGACCAACGAGCCCGCTGCCAAGCCGCGCGAAGCTCTTACTGCCTAAACGCAATCTCAAGCGGAGACTTCACGGCATCGAGACGCACGCACTCCGGAAGCGCGGAGACAACGGTCCCATTGCTCCCGCTTCCCCCCGCAGCGAGAGGAGACTGATTCTTCAGCGATCCCCCTCGCTCTTTGTCAGGCGTCAAATCGGCAAACACTCCGCCTCGGACTCGAAGCGCAGTAGCGGCGGGCTCATCGTGCGGCTTGCGAACTCCCAAACACCGCACCCTCGCTCGGTAGTGTCCGCCGCGCCTGGGGGAAACTTCAACCGGCGCCGCCGGCGCGACTGCGCGGGGACGGCGCTACGAGGAAGGCGACCCGCCGCCATGTTGGAACAAGGCCTACGCACCTCCCGTCTCGCAAGCGGGCCGCGACTGCGGTGCTCGGAGGTATCCTACTGACTCACCGCCTGGTGCGTGTAGGAAGGTTTACGCATTTGCCGTCACGGCTGTATCGGGCATCATAACTGTCTGCCTGCAACCGACTGGCGCGAGGCGTTTCGTCCGAAGTCTTCCGGACAAAGGGTAGCGGGCTACGACTGCAGCAACGCATTTCTCGGAGAGCTAGCAACCTCGAATTCGTCCGAATACGAGACCCACGTTCGGGCGCCATGTGGGGTTATATGAGGGGTTCCTCGGGGACCTCAGCCAGTCCTGGCGTAAGGTCACCACGCTAGCTCCCGGCGTGTCAACCACGCGGGCTCCCATGGCTACGGCAGCCCAGCGAGGTTCGCCGATACGAGAACACAGTAGACAGTAGTGCCGAAGCACAGCCGTTTATTTGGGGAATCCCAAAGCATGCGAGCACAAGGCTCGACGGCGTTCACGAATCACGCCGTCCGGGTCGTGACCGCGAACGGGAGGTGGGCACTCACGGCGCGCGACAAACAAAGCTCCCACCTGAGACACAAGTATCCATCACCGCCGCGTTCCGCAGATCTCGTCCCGACCGGGTCTCCGCCGAGACTCTCCTCGTCTCCCGTGCGCGCACGCTCGCGCCGCCCGCGCCCGCGCGCCTATCCCCGCACACATCGGTGGCGCCATCTCTCGGGGGACGCCGACGAACCAGCGGAGCGCCGGACCGGTTCCAGCGCACAAGCGTCTCTCCCGAAGCGCGCGCTGGCTCGGGATCGCAGGTCGCGGTTCTCCACGATTCCCACACCGTGATGCCTTCAAGGGCTGTAACAGCAAGAAGGCGTGTATGTGTGGGGCACATCTGCAATGCACATTCCAAAGTGTGCATTGCTGAAAGAAAGTGACCGTATTACAAAAAGGGTAAATATTTCAAACTTGTCCATAAAATTTCTTTAGGCCTGTCACCTGCAAGGGTAAGTTAGTGCTTACTTGGTGCTGGCATGCTTGGAAAAGCCGTTTCGCGAGCAATGCAAGCCCGCGTAGCTGTCTTCTGCTCCTTATTAAGTGCCAAGCACTTCAGGGCCGCGCCTTGTCGTCGTAGCTCGCTCGCTGGACCCAAGTAGAGCCACAAAGCGTTCCATCGTCGCAGCGTAACCCAGAGGCTTCGAAAGCCAAGCGGTTTACATAGTCATACGCGTTCGAAACTCGTGAACCGCTGGCGCTTGTCATACTTTTCCCCGTTGTTTAGCGCAAAGAAAACTGTAGGTAGGTACCTTTGAGGCAAAATATATGTAATTACCTGGCAGCCCCCGCATTCATTTAGTTAGGAACGCTGGTTAGGTTGGTTTTTACGATAGTAAGTGAAAAAGAGTGGCAGTGCAACGCAGGCATGTGTGGGAGGAAAAGCAAGCACAAAAAGAACAGAACTCCCGCTGGCGCAGTTTCAGGCCGGAGGTGCGTGAGCACTGCAGAGGCGGGAAATTTGAACTGCATTGGGTGGTAGCAGCGAGCGGATAACAGTGCCTCTGCCTATTATGGCGAATCACTGCTCTGCACTTCCGACCGCTTTCACAATGAGTGGAACGGCTTTAATTTTTTTGTGTTACCCCTGACCGCTCGCATTGTCTTCCCATCCCTGCAGTGGCTCCCAAGATTGACCGCTCCACCCTGAAGGATATCACCATCCATGCCGGCCAGGGCGTCAAGTACGACGTCAAGGTGATCGGCGAGCCTCCTCCAAAGACGTCTTGGTTCCACGAAAAGGACGAGCTCAAGGATGGTGGCCCGTACACCATCGACAAGGAGCCCTACCGCACCAAGCTCACCCTCCACAGCGCCGAGCGCAAGGACACCGGCGAGTACCGCATTGTGGCCGAGAACAGCTCCGGGAAGGACGAGGCCACCGTCAAGGTCACTGTCCTCGGTGAGACGGATTTCTTTTGTTTTGAGCTGAAACCTGGAGATCCCTTAGTAACAGGTGGCACGAAGTACAAAAAAGAGTGCGAGCTCTGGTGGCCCTGTGGTAACCAGCCAAAACATCGTAAAAAGCAAAAGCTTCAGAATTTTGAGGGATGCCTTGCGGTCATCCTATCTGACAGCCATTTTATCAGGCCCTGGCTGACCGTCCCTTGTCAGTATGTCCTGCCCTGTGGACACGTTTCTTCTGCAAACATCAGCTGGGCCGTGCACAGACTTTTCTGTGATTATCCATGCCGTACATTATGAACGTGTGCATAATCCTGGCATTGCTTGCTTTAGGAGTGTAAGCTACAAAGTGAAAGCGCAGCTCCATTTGGGAGGTGGCGTTCAGTTGGATACTCGGCAATGTTCAGTAAATGCCTTCACGTTCGGAACACCTAAGAAGTGCTTAGGTGGCAGGTGTGGCTTAAAATCATGTTTAACATCCTGAACATCAAATAGCTGGCAAGAGGGCACACTGGTCTTAGAAACTTTTTTTTTGCTTTCCAACCAGCTTTGATAAAACTCCATGGACTTGTTCAGGTTTTTTTAGCTGATTTCAAATATATACAATTAGTTTTTGATGTGAGGTAATTGGTTTTCGAGTTCATTAAAAATCTTCCCTGGTTTTTCTTGAGAACAATATGGAAAAAATCTATTCAACAAAAAATTACCAGCAAGGCATGAATAGATACCAGAAGTTGTGGAGAATGAAATAATGAAGCAGTTTTTTTGTTTTGTTTTGCAATCACATACAAGTTTATATCGATTCTATCTTTTAGGTTGGAAGTACTTCTGCTAAACAATTAGAAATAACGCTAATTAAACAACTACTGAAACACAAAATGCAAAATCTGTTTCAGCTTCACAGCATAAAAGAAATGATCTTTCATGCTGGGATGTACCTCTCGAGAATTTACTGCCACTCCAGTACCACTTGTGGTGAAGACGTGGGGAATTATGAACTTTTTAAAATGTTTTTGTTGAAATTGGGCCTTTATGGTTTTTTTTTTAAGTACCTGGTATTGTTCCAAGTACGAAATTTTCGGAGGAAAATCTGTGCAAATCAAGAGAAAAGTGATACCTAAAAGAATGCTTTTGGGGGCAAATTTCGGATTCCAAACAATGTGCCCCCTGTAAAACGTACCCAATTAAATGGCCTTCGTTGCAACTCGACGTACCCTCGCACATTTATGTTGCCTCCATTGTAACCTGGCTTGTATAAGTGAGGCTCACCTTGGTTCATAACAAGGGTTGTGCCTTCTCCCCCCTTCCGTACCCCTTTTGCAGACAAGCCCACGCCGCCAAAGGGTCCCCTGGAAGTGACAGACGTGCACGCCGAAGGCTGCAAGCTCAAGTGGCAGCCACCCGAGGACGACGGGGGCCAGCCCCTGGACGGCTACGTGGTGGAGAAGATGGACACGGAGACTGGCCGCTGGGTGCCCATCGGCCATCCGACCAAGCCCGAGATGGAGGTGGGCAACCTGGAGCCCGGCAAGGAGTACAAGTTCCGCGTCCGGGCTGTCAACCCCGACGGGGAGTCTGAACCCCTCGAGACTGAGAAGGCCACCCTGGCCAAGAACCCCTACGGTGAGAGCGGTTGGGAGGCTTCTTATTGCACCATTGCGCGGCCACTCGAGGCTAGGATTGCGCTGCAGCAGACTCGCAGGCTTGCCTCACTTGTAAGAAAACGGGGGGAATGTCTTTTTACAGCTCAGGTTTAATGTGACGTCAATAACACGATGATGAAGGGATGAAATACAGAACTTCGGGGGTAAATTGTGAGCTCGAGTAGCGCAGGACAGGAGTGGCTGGAGGTCAGTGGGAGAGGCCTCCGTCCTGCAATGGACCTGAGCAGGCTGATGATGATGAAAAATTAACGGTTTCTTTTTGACCATCAAGGAGATGTTAAGTGTGAACGCAAATTGTGCCCTAAATTTTATCATCATCATCATCATTTATTTACCCTTAAAGGCCCTATCTTGGGCGTTACATAAGGGCTTTGCTTAGGTAACAGTCACCATCTGCCTGGTGAACATCAGAGTGAAGTTACTATGGCGTCTCTGTCTAGGGTACTTTGAAAGGGATGTACTGTGGTACAGTAAATACATTTCAGACTGGAGGTATGGCCCAGAGTTTCGGCAAAAAGTGCATTCTACATTGCAGCAGAAAGGACTTACTTGTACAGAGCTACCCGAGGGCATATTTTCCTATTTTTTTAGGTCTTAATTTAACCGTTTCTGGCTGCGAAACCTGATGGATGACTACTTTATTTGACTTAGAGCAAGACACTAATGTAACAAGCAAAAAGTTCACTTCAAATAGGTCTCAAGGCCAGTGGGAAAAAAACTTTGTGATACTCTCTCTTTTTTTTTTCGCACTAGGCAAAGTCAGGTTCTTCCATTTATCCTGAGCTTTTTTAAACTGCTGCATAAGTTATCAGTTAGGGTACCTTGATTGGAACTAAAGCATCAAATGGGCAAGTAAAGGCGTCCTGCGTTCCCCTATGTAATAACTCTGTTGAGACCCTTTTGTTTTGTTTTTTTATGCTGAAACCTTGAGGTTACTTAGTAAAAGGTGGTAACAGTACAAGAAAGAGTGTCCGTATTTACTGAGTTGTAACGTGACCACGATTGTGACGCGAGGGGGGCCTTTTCACTGCATCCAGAATAAAATGTATTTCGGTATTTGATTGTAACGCGAGGGTCGACTTCAGGTAGCCAAAATTAGGAAAAAAACTTGCGTTACAATCGAGTAAATACAGTAAGCTGTGGTGGCCCTGTGTCAACAAAGCAAAACGTCATGTAAGCAAAATACAGTAAAACCTCGTTACAAGAGACGCTGTTACAAGAGACACTTGGTTATAAGAGACATTTGAATGAAGATGGTTTGGTTGATTTTCCTACGTTCGCCATGTTTAGCAACGTTGTGTACAAGAGACCTTGGTTACCAGAGACATGTTTTTTAGGTCCCTTGAGTGTCTCTTGCAAGGAGGTTTTACTATTTAGAATCTTAAATGCTAGATGTTAGAATCTTAGATGTTAGATGCTCGACTCGCCCAATAATACTTTCTTGCACGCATTGCAGACGCCCCCGGCAAGCCCACGGGTGCCGAGGTGACAGACTGGGACAAGGACCACATGGACCTGAAGTGGCAGCCGCCCATCAGGGACGGTGGGGCCCCCATTGAGAAGTACATTGTGGAGAAGAAGGAGAAAGACAGCCCCGTGTGGACCAAGGCCGCCGTGGTGGACGGCAAGTCGTGCGAGGCCCGCGTTCCGGACCTCATTCCCGGGGAGACGTACGAGTTCCGGGTGCGAGCCGTCAACGCGGCAGGCCCTGGAGAGCCGTCGGAGGCCACCAAGCCCATGGTGGCCAAGCCCAGGAAGCGTGCGTACCCGAATTTCTCTCTTCCAGACAGCACACGCCTGCCACCACCCTGATTTTTCATCGTACGGAATGCCTGAATCTGAGCGAAAATCATGTGCGCTTGCCAAAGTGCATGACGGGGCGTTGTCATTGTCACAGCCATGACCCGTGCCCACATAACACTCCTCATAAGAGGCAGGGCCACTCTCCTATGGAAAAGAGTGCGGTACAGTCAGTTTGATGCAACCATTCCCCCTTGAAGGATAGGATCATACATTGATTGATTGATTGTGGGGTTTAATGCACCAATGCTACACAGGTGATGAGGCTTGCCATAGTGGAGGGCTCCGGATTAATTTTGACCACCCGGGGATCTTTACCGCGAGCCCAAATCTCGAACGCACAGGCGTTTTTGCCTTTCGCCTCCATCATAAAAACGTCTGTCGCAGCCGGGAATCGAACCAGCGTCCTTGGGCTCAGCAGTAGTGTCGTACAGCAGTAGAGTGAGGAGTGGAATCACGGTTCCTGTCGTCCAGAGGGACAGATGCATCTGCTACTCACAGTAGTGAATTGTAGAAAATTAATTTTCATTTCCAGTTTTTAAACGCATTGAAAACTTAGGCCTCTCTCAATTTTTGGTGTCACAATTTTGACGCTAACGCCCAGTGTTAGAGCACTCTACTCCATCCACCGAGAACATTGCTACAGCAGTGGCGGCGCCTTTTTTTCTCTTCCCACACAGTGGCCCCCAAGATTGACCGGCGCAGCCTGAAGCCCATCACGGTCAAGGTGGGCCAGGACTTTGAGTTCGACGTCAAGGTCCAGGGCGAGCCGGCCCCCAGCATCAGCTGGATGCTCGGCTCCAAGCCCGTGGCCGAGCGCCCCACGCTGAGCATCAAGAACGTCCCCTACAACACCAAGCTCGTCTGCGACCGGGCTGAGAGGAAGGACAATGGCGTCTACAAGATCATCGCCTCCAACCCGTACGGAACGGATGAGGCCGAAGTGGAGGTCCACGTCATCTGTGAGTCCTTCCCGGCGTTGCAAGCAGTGCTTGACTACACATTGACATTACTTAAGTAATATTGTTGCCTAGGGAATGTTTTAGAGTTCAGAAAGCACTTGAACGTGGAATGAGAGGGTGACTCAATTTATAGCCTCTTTATTATTTACTGGGGTGCACTTGTCAAGTACACATTATTGGCGTTGGGTCATAACACACAAATTTAAATTTTTACTGGGGTGCAATTGTCAAGTATACATTGTTGGCATTGAATCATAATACACAAATTTAAATTAAATATCACATTCTTTTTCTGCATTCTTGTGCGAGACAGACAAATTCACACAAGCAAGCGTGCATAGGGCCTTGCTAGTCGATGACTTGAAAAAAAAAAAAAAAGAAAACAAGCAAATGATGAAGCTGATGATGCAGAAGTATACTCAGTAAATGGGGCACAAAGTAACGGCATTGTATAGTTGTTATTGAAATTAATTAGCTTTAGTTTTTTTTGTGTGTTTGCTGTTAACACCCGCACCACTAATGCCGGAAGTTTAGCATCTGCTTCTTGTTATGTAGTGTTGTGGTTCGGGCAGCAGTTTTTCTCATTAGGAAAGCACTGATTGCACCATTTATCTCCTCCTCCTTGCGAATAGCACATACCGAATAAGTCAGAATATAGGTCGAGCAGGAATATAGGTTGATCCCTTTACCTTGTGGCCGAGAAATGAGAAAAAAGTAAGCCAATGACCGGTATATACGTCGAAAGGTGACTTTTCAACAAACTTTTTAGTGAAAAATCTCGACCTATATTCCGACCTATACGGTAGTATGCTGGCAAACAATGTTGAGGCATGATGCAGCATTAAAATTGCTCAACCTGGGGACTCCCATCGCTTCTTCTTGTGACATTGTGGAACGACCTCCCCTGGCGTGCATGCAGCCAAGCCCTCGAAGCCCGAGGGCCCCTTGGAGGTGTCGGATGTGACCAAGAACGGCTGCAAGCTGGCCTGGAACAAGCCCAAGGACGACGGAGGCGAGCCCATCACCAAGTACGTGGTGGAGAAGCAGGATCCCGACACGGGTGCCTGGGTGCCCGTGGGCTCGAGCCACATCCCCGAATTCCAAGTCACGGGGCTCACCCCGGGCAAGGACTACAAGTTCCGGGTCAAGGCCGTCAACAAGGAGGGCGAATCGGAGCCCCTGGAGACCGACATCCCCATCACGGCCAAGGATCCCTACGGTAAGGCCGGCCGTGTGGGTAACTTGGGCCCTCTACCCTTCATCCTGCGGAATGTGCGTAGACTGCTCCCGTGTGAAGTTCTGGTCAGCCATTAAAAAAGACACACTGCTGCCGTTGTGAGGATTGAGGTTACCTCACATCAGCTGTATACCTGTTAGTCCTACGCTTAAAAATGTTGTCATCAATTTCATTGTAATGGTACTGTATATCGTGGCCCAAAAATTTGAAGGCCGTGGAAACCATAGAATAATCAGTAAAAAGAAATGTCTCAAGTGTGGTTAGTGAAAACAATGCAGTGGTATACTAGTGATGCATGGCCAGATGACTATTGTCTCGAGCTAAAGGTTGGGTCGTTTGGCGTGTACTATGATAGGGCACAATTGTGAAGGGTACTATTGGTAGGGCACAATTGTGAGGCTTCAGCTACTTCTTTACTGGTGAGGGTACACCCACCGCAAAACACATGCAGACCGCCAGGGAAAAGTCATGTCAAAGGACTAGTACTCCCTCTTGACGAAGTGGTAGTGGGAAGTGAGAAAGTTGGCATTTTCTTCCGAGTAGTACCCAGGCTGGTTCAAGACCCCGTTTGCTACGCTTACCCGCTGTCCCCTCCCTGCCCGTGCAGACGCCCCGTCAGCCCCCGGCCAGCCCGAGGCGACGGACTGGAACAAGGACCACGTGGACCTGAAGTGGACGGCGCCCGAGAAGGACGGCGGGGCACCCATCTCGCACTACGTGATCGAGAAGAAGGAGAAGGGCAGCCCCCGCTGGGAGAAGGCGGCCGAGGTGCCCGGCGACCAGTGCAAGGGAACCGCCCCTTTCCTGGACGAGGGAAAGGAGTACGAGTTCCGCGTCATCGCCGTCAACAAGGCCGGCCCCGGGGAGCCCAGCGAGGCCTCGCGGCCGGTCGTGGCTAAGCCCCGATTCTGTGAGGAGCCCCCACCCCACTCTCTTCGTTGCGGTCACTGGGGATGGTGCCGTGCAATTGTCTGTCTACAGGGTGTATGTAACTCTAAAGCAGAAAGAATTATCCCGGGATTACTTTCTTGTAAGGAAGCAGCTACGAACAAATTACCAGGTTGCATTCTGTTTTTTCTTGAGGAGGTCAAGAAACAGAAATACCCCTATAGATGGTATTCACTGAAAAGTTTAGCTGTCGATTTCTTCGTTTGGCAACACTGGAAACGGCCACAGACAAGGTGCAGCTTGTGCCACTGCGCCCGCATGCCGAAGGAAAAAAAAAACACCCGAGTGCATCGTCTGCTCTGTTTCAACCTGATTCTCAACAGTGGTGTCAGCAGAGATGTTATTAATCACACTCACATTGTAGTGGAGGCATTACTTTGCATTCGGTGAGGTAGAGTTTGGAACGTCCGACACACGTCATGTGCTTAGCACGGACAAGTACTGCCATCCTGCAGAGCCCGACGTAACCAGTGACGGCACACTCAGTGGTTGCCTGCATGTGTGCTTCGCCAGTGAATACAACCTATACAACAGTTAGTGCACCAGGTTAATTTGGGGACATCTGCAGACCAGGTGCATCTCAGCCCAGGAATAGCTTGGTTTTGTTTAGCCATAAATTTCAGTTTTCTTTTGATATTAGTGGCGCAGTTGCGTGTGAGAACCTTTTAATATTAGTGGCGCAGTTGCGTGTGAGAACCAACAGTGCTGCATCATCAGTAACGTGATGATGGCACCGGCAGTTAGTGTTCTGGGCAGTTAGCAGCCAGAAAGTAGCATGTACAGTTAAATGTCGTTATAATGAAATTGAAAAGGCGCCGCAATTTGCTCGCTAGAACAAATATTTCGTCACAGTCGTAGCGGGCATTTACTGCAAATATTGCGCGCTGTACTGACCTAAAACAAACAGCGGGCGAAATGGGGTCTTGCCACATGGCGGTAATAACAAAATAACCGCAATCCGGAGATAAAAAAGAAAAGTCACGCACATACTTTATTGCAGTTCAAAATACGTAACTCTTACTTCAAACAAACTTTGCTGCAAAGAAGTCTGTAATTGGCCACTGATGTATCTTTCTGATTCAAACAATGGCTCACTCAGCTTCGTGCCTAATGTGATGGCTTTTATCATAGCCACTTTGAGGTCTAGCGTTATAGTCTTTCACTTTCACTTCCCGTGCGGAGCGTAAAAGATTAAAAAAAGATGTGCACCTAACTTCAGCATTGCGGCTCTCGCTGTGAATGTCGGCGTGTGACAACAATCGCAGGCAAGTTCGCCACAGCCGTGTGTGCCGCATGCAGCGAGAGGAAGGTGGGAACAGCTTCACGGGCGCAGTGTACACATAACGTGCCGTCCAGCTTTGCGCACGTTGCTGGAAAATGCATGGCGGGAATTTTGAACTGCTAAATACAGTTGTTGCCTTGTTTGTGCAACATCTCAGATCTGCGTTGCGCTCTGCAACAAAATTGGCTCGAAATTATATTTCCTAACGAAATTTGTCCGTTATATCCCATAGCGAGCAAAGTTTACTTTGTTAAAAGGAGGCTTGAAATACATTGATTTCTATGGGGACTTCCAAGGAGAATTGCAATTTGCTTGTAATATCCATTATTTTGTTGTAGCCCATCTGATTATAACAAGGTTTAACTGTGTTGCAGCGGAGTGCCTATGGGCAGTACTGTCTGTGTTACTGACAAAGTGGGAATTTGTGTGGGAGCAACAGTGTCCATACCCACATCTCTGGCCATCTAGCTTGCTTGGTAGAAGTCTGAGTGCACTGCATAGCAATGTTTCTGTGCTGTTGCAGTGCCTTGAGACTTCAGGGCACTTTCGGTCATACCAGCGTCACCAAGCAGATGTTCTCCCATATAAATGTCTAACTTGCAAACTAACAACACATCAGAAGCTTTGGC
Organism: Haemaphysalis longicornis; assembly: GCF_048455015.1. NCBI lineage: Eukaryota > Metazoa > Arthropoda > Arachnida > Ixodida > Ixodidae > Haemaphysalis > Haemaphysalis longicornis. The sequence continues at coordinate 90,741,622 of NW_027526225.1, read as the reverse complement.
AAAGGTGTTTTTTTTCTAAAGCCTAACGTGTGAGCTCATATCCTGAGCATTTGTCATTTATTGCACTGAATACATCTCACAATCCCCACTTACGAAATATTTTTTTTTAGGCAGTGCAATGATTGCTGCCTCTATCTCTCCCTCTTTTTTTTTTTTTTTTTTTTTGTTGTTGTTGTTTTGGAACTTTTAAGGTGCCCATTCACAGCAAAAGCCCACTTCACCTGTTGGGTTTGGTTTCTAAACTTGAGCCCCCGAACCACTTTCAGTGGCACCACGCATCGACCGCAAGAACTTCAACGACCTGACCATCAAGGCTGGGCAGCCCATCAAGTTTGACGTCAACGTCCAGGGCGAGCCCCCGCCGACCATCGTGTGGTCCCTCGACGACGAGACCATCAAGTCGACCCCTCACCGCAACATCGACACGGAGGACTACAACACCAAGTTGGCCGTGCGACGGGCTCAACGTGGCGACTCTGGGAAGTACACCATCACCGCCACCAACAGCTCCGGCAAGGACGCCGCTACAGTCACCGTCAATGTCCTCGGTAAGCGTTGCTCGTGCTCTGTCTTAGCCTTTCAGTAGGACACGTTCAGCCCTGCGTCCACAAAGAAAATTGTCTTGACCCGGCATTCCCATTTCTAGTCACACCTCCCGACAGTGCAGACCAGTGGCAGATCCAAAGTGGAGTAAATGCTGAAATTTAGTCAGTTTTGAGCGGGAGTTTTAAATGTTTGCTATATCAACTTGTGAGCTGTTTGCTGGCTGGGGAAATATATTTATTTACTTATTAGGAACATACTGCTAGCGTCTTAGAAGAGGCTGTGCAGGGATTGGGTGAAGCATTCAAAACAATGACATGGCACTCTTTGCGTTTACAATAATGTAGTTGTAAAAGGCAAAGGCAGCCAACAGAAGTAAAAGAATAAAATTAAAGCAATGATGTAGGAAATTTGCGACCATACCTGATTCAATATTATATAATCTAGCATTTTGTGAACCAAAATTCGTCAGGCAGCCACGTAACGGTGCGTACAAGGAGGCCATCATGAGGAGCCCCAAGCAAGTGCGCCTAATACATACAACTCGGAAGTCAAAAGTGCTGCTTGCCGCTTCCCGTGCAGACGTGCCAGGCAACCCGGAGGGCCCCCTGGAAGTGTCCGATGTCCACAAGGAGGGCTGCAAGCTCAAGTGGAAGAGGCCCAAGGACACCGGGGGCATGCCCCTCGACGGGTACCTGGTGGAGAAGATGGACCCGGAATCGGGTGTCTGGGTCCCCGTCGGCAAGACCAAGGAACCCGGTATGCAGCCAGGCTTTTTCCTGCTTGTTTGTCTTTTAGTGCGCCGCCCTTTGGTGCTGTAACCAAGCAAGCGAAGACAGAAAGAAAACGATAGGGCAGTATGTTGAGCCCGCGTGAAATGCTCGTTGGGGGTGTCGGCTGGCAAAAGTGTGAGGGGGAGGCAGTGAGACGTGCTGGGCGGTGGCGGTGCACTTCGAGGTGACGCCATAGCAGCGCGTGCGATCGTGCGCTCGACGATGATGTGCATTCACTTCCCAAGACGCAGTTTGCGCTGCCGACGCACAGGATTGCTATCACCGCTGTCGACAGATTCCACGAGTGAGTGCTGCCTCAGTGCACTGCAGCACTCAGGAGTGAGTGCTGAACAACGAGTGAGGCAACCGGTCGATGTGCTTCGCGTCCTCCTCGTTGCGCGGCTCATCTGAACCACGTGACGTTTGCGCGGGAGGTTCAAACACAATTTACAACAACATGCTCGGCAGCGGCGATGCGCTGCGAGATAACGGCAGAGTAGCGCGCGTTGCTGTGCATTCGCTGATCACGCGACCACTTCCTGACACACAGCAGCTGTGCGCCGTGACCGAGAAGGCTGAAGTTCGCACTGCACACAAATTTCATATTAGGGAGTATAGTAATCGTCAGTGCATTTTTTCCCCCTGGCAATTCAAAAATTGCCTTTGCCGAGATTAGTAGCATTATTTTAAACGTGCACGGAACAGAATGCACCTCTTGAGTTCATTTGGTAATTACAAAGTGATTTACTGTGAGTGTTTATTGTAAGCACTGTTCATTTTCATTTTTAAAACGAACATTGCACTGTTCATGGGATTGTCATTCATTGGAAAGTGTTGCCTTGAAGTACTTTTGCAGCCTAAATGTTTATGTTGAGTGAAGAACTAGTGAACCTAGTGCATGTTTGTCGCAATTAGTATTCAGCCCTTCTTCCATGTACTAGCAGTGAAGGTTCTGTGGGATTCTGCACAATTGCTGACACGGCCGTGTTCCTTGCCCCCAGGCATGGAGGTCACTGGCCTGACTCCAGGCAAGGAGTACAAGTTCCGAGTCAAGGCCCTCAACAAAGAAGGAGAGTCCGAGCCTCTTGAGATGGACGGAACGATTGTGGCAAAGAATCCCTTCGGTAAGGGATTCTTTTATTTTATTTTTTTTTGCTTCGAGTGGCATGGCAAAACGAAGCTGTGTAATTTTATTATCTAACATTGCATAAGAGTTAAATGGCGTAGTACAGTCGAACCCCGCTACAACGAACGCCGCTTCAACGAAATTTCCGCTTCAACGAAATATTTCCAATTCCCCGTCAGCCAGCCATAGAAGTCCATGCAACAAAGTCCTCGCCACAACGAACCATTTGTCAGGCTTGCTTTCGCTTCAACGAAATTTTCGATGATTTGGACTGGGTTTGAACAATTATTTTACAATAAAATAAGCATAGCGCCAGCTATCTGTAACTTTTTATACATTCAGGACGCTTAGTTTCACCGAAAACATGCGCGGTGCGGCCACACCGCAAAAAAAAAAAAAAAAAAACTCATAGGCGGACGCCATTGTTTGATGGTGATAACGATGTGGCTGGCCGTCTTTACATGAGGCGCAGGCCCGGTTCGCCAAGCCGGAGCTACAGCCAATCCGTATCCAGTTGAAATCGCTGGCGCGGCGCCGTCATGTATGCGTTGTGAGCAGCTCTCCTTGCCGTTTTCCTTCTACCATTCTTAATAGCCAAGAGCAAAAATCATGTTTGCGTGTTTGGTCTTGAAGCCAAGTCATCCTATCTTAGTCATGAGCGCGCAGTTGTGTTAAATGCAAGCGCGCGCGTCTAACCTGCCAAGGTCAGTAGCTGCCGCGCCGTGTCAGATGATAAGATAACGGCACTGCTCCTGCTACAAGTGAGAGGGGGGCTTCCGACGGCCTAGCAGCTATCTGCAAGTAATCAGCTCGGTGGACACGCCTTGTTGTACAGCAATACGTTTTGCGCCTGCATTTCTTCACCCCACTCCGCAACGCGTTCTTCGCGTGCAGTGAAAGAACAGATAACCATTGGTATGTTCGTTATCCGAATAAACATGACGTTATTGCGCATCACTCCTTTTTCTAAACATTGTATTATGCTGCCAATGATGCGGAAGCATACGGGGCTATTTTTCTGGCCTTTCCGTGGTGTGTTGCGGCAGATTTCGCCTCAACGAATTTTCGCTTCAACGAAATTTTTCGCACGTCCCATCAATTTCGTTGTAGCGGGATTCGACTGTAGTCAGAATGAAGCACGCGTGCAAGGGGGGGCGGGGGCTAGCGTACAATTTATTGCAGGTTGCCAATAATATAACCTGGCCTTCAACTTCACCTAGATTGTCACTTTCCTGAACATGGTAAACATCTGCCAAAATGTTAGTGTCATTCTCCTTCCTCGATTCCTCGAACGCATGCACAGGAAGGAAATGTGGTTCCGAATAGATGCTTTCCTTATTTCGCAAGTTTACTTTGCAACGAAGGCAGGCTTCAGGCATCATCATGTTGCAATAAAGTTATTCGTGGGCAAGTTATGAGTAGCTCAGCGTGACTTGTGGTATTTGCTAGTAATTTTCCCCAGAATTACCAAGTGTTGTATGGGTGTGTTTAGCTCAGTGCATCCTGAGTCTTCACAGTACAAAAAAAATCCCGGGCCATCTCCACTAACGTGAAACCTGGGGAGGGGTGATGCATGCCGTGTATAAGTGTATTCTTGGTGCCTTGGCGTTTTTGCCAATGGAGATGCAACCAATTGGGAGGTAGACGTATACAGCTTTTCCGTAAATGTCTTTTGTCTTCGAAGTACGAAGCTCTCTGGCGCGAGGCGTAAACGTGTCTCCCGGTGTTTTTTTAGCACGCGTTACGTTCTAGCCCAAGGCGTAAACGAGTTTCCCAGTGTTTTAGTACTGTGACTACATGAAACGACGATTACGATGACGACAACGACAGGAAAGGCTGACAGCCCAGCCCCTAAGAGGCTTCGCCCCTAAAAAAATGTCTTTAAGCCCTTCCTAGCCATCATGAGAGATGCGTCGTTCTCGTACCTGACTCTGTGTCGGAATTCCTTGCCACCCAGACGAGCCTGGCAAGCCGGGCAACGTGGAGGCCACCGACTGGGACAAGGACCACGTGGACCTCCAGTGGACTCCCCCCGAGAGCGACGGCGGGGCCCCCGTGGAGAAGTACGTGATCGAGAAGAAGGACAAGTACGGCAACTGGGAGAAGGCCGCCGAGGTGCCGGCCAGCCAGACCAAGGCCACCGTGGGAGACCTGGCCGCCAACCAGCCGTACGAGTTCCGCGTCATCGCCGTCAACAAGGCCGGCCCGGGCGAGCCCAGCGACGCCACGCTGCCCATCATCACCAAGCCCCGCAAGTGTGAGTGCCAGATAATTCAACAAAACTTGTTGGGGGTGAGTTAAGGACGTGTTAGTTAAGGACGCGTGTTAAGGCCATATTAGTAGAAATTGAGAAGAAGGAATGGACGTGGGCAGGGCACGTAATGTGAAGGCAAGATAATTGCTGGTCATTAGGGGCAACAGAGTGGATCCCTAGAGAAGGCAAGCGTGGCGGGGGTGGCAGAAAGCTAGTTGGGCAGATGAGATAAAGAAGTGTGTGGGAATAAATTGGTCGCAGTTAGCGCAGGACCGGGGTAATTGGAGCTTAATGGGAGAGGCCTTTGCCCTGCAGTGGGTGTAGATAGGCTGGTGATGATGATGATGATGATGAGTTGGCTCATGATTCTTAAATATGTTTAGGGCAAAAACCAAACACAATACGCAAGAAAGGAGACAGGACAAGCGCTAACATATTTAAAGGATAAGGACAAGTGCCTTTACGCTTGTCCTTATTCTTAAACGCTAAACATATTTAAGACGTGTGAGTGCACCTGGGAACGTATCACGGGGTCTGCTGAGACTGCTGAAGCTTGCCTGTGGTCTTTCTGCGCGACCTTTGCATGCCAAACAATGCTCGAAATGGCAGCCCCCACCAGCCACGCTAGGCAGCTTAGTTATACTGATGCGAAAACAGGAAATGGTGCCTGTGACGGTAACCACATCACACACCACAAGCATTTGTTTCTGTGATACACAGAGGTCACTCTGTCCTTAGTACGAAATGCTGTGAGGGCAGTGTCGTACCTCTTTCCCATGCTTTCGTCGAGAGACGACTGTAAATTCGGAGACATTGAGTTACTAATCTAGATGATAAGGGCGCCTGTCGCGTGACTCGGACAGTGCCCTTGTGGCCACTAAAGGAGCCACAAAGGCAAAAGATAAGACAAGTGGGGTTCATTGAAAAGACTGCTCTGTCCCAAAAAGAATGGCACCAATTTTAACACGCATTTTAAACAAACAACCTAGATGTTAAGGAAGATAGATGAAGCAGTGGCTGTTTTCTTGCTGGCACCTCGTGATGTCACGGGGACTTCCTTCTGCACTTGGCACCTGTCGATCAAAGCTGCACCGTTAAGAAACATGATTGTGTTGCCCTAGCAATGCCTCTATTTCTGTTTAATCATACCACATGAATACAAATGTGCAGTTAACTCACTGATAGCAGTTTTTTAGTATTCCCCTTATCGTATCACTGCTGTCACTCTGTAGCACAAAATTTGAATTTTTTTTTTGTATTTTTAATCTTTTTACAATTAAATAATGTCTAGTGGTGCTGGAATAGAGTTGGATGAATTACCAGAAGCCAGTTCTGCCAAATGAGACGGTTCTATTTTATGGCCTCCTTAACTAAGCTTAAAAACAGCATGCCTTTCTTGACTGACACATTTGACGCATTAGTGAATCCTCGGTCATGCCAAACAGCGAGGAGATTTACGATGGCCTCTGAGAAGTGCACCTTCACAGCCAGTTGCATTAGGGACATAAAGTAATGTACTTTGTTTAATTGTTACACTTACATAAATGGTGACTAAGGTATTGATTTACCAATTTATTAGTAAATTCAAATAATAATTAGACTAGCTAATTAGTTCATTTAACTTATTAGGATCTTTTGTCACGATTGCAGTGGCACCCAAAATTGACCGAACCAACCTGGACAAGGTGCGCATCAAGGCCGGCCAGAACTTCAACTTCGACGTGAACGTCATCGGCGAGCCCCCGCCGGAGATCACCTGGACCCTGAAGGGCAGGAAGGTGATCCCCACCGACCACGTCAAGCTCGTCAACGAGCCGTACAACACCAAGCTCAACGTGCGCCATGCCAAGCGGGCCGACAGCGGCACCTACACCATCACCGCCGTCAACGAGCACGGCAAGGACGTGGCCGACGTGGAAGTCATTGTCCTGGGTGAGTCTGTGTGAAAGCAGGGGAGGGGTGGGGGGGTGTGCAGTCAGATAAGCTGCAAGCTCACACTAAGCCAGGTGGAGTACCCACAAGAAAGTGTTTCGCTCTCTCGCTGAGCTGCTGTATGAACATTGAAACACTGGGTGGGGGGTGACCGCAAATTCCTGGATGAGCTGTTCTTTCTAATAGGTCGAACTCAATGCTTTGAGTTCGACCTATTTGAATCAGAGTTCGACCAATGATTGAGTTCGATTGAGTCGAACTCAATCGAACTCAACTGAACAGCCATTTAACACTTTCCATACCATGAAAAAAAAAGAAAAATGTACCAAATTTACCGAAAAACGTTTTTTGCTCAATTTGTAGAGGGAATAAATTGGCACCATTATTTCAATGAAATAACGTTTTTTTTATTTCTCTGTGTAAAAAATTGCCCTAAGATAGCTTCATACGGCACCATTATTTCGATGAAATAATGTTCCTTTATTTCTGGCCACTGCCATCTGACGCTCACGCGCACTTACAGCTGTTCCGGAGTAGCGCATCCTTACTCAGAGCAATAGGCCGATACGCACTAGAGAGTGGTCTCTACAAAGCAGTTTAGAGCGGGCCTGACCATGTGCTTTTTTTAGGCGGCGCCCAAGAACGAAGACGCCCTCGAAAGGACCTATGATCCCACAATGAACTTTAGTGGTGTCCCTCTTCATCCCCTCCCCACTTACCTCCTTCCCCCGCAAAGGGCTTTGTGCCTCCTTTAAATAAAGCACATTCATTCATTCATTGTGTAAAAAAAGATTGCGCAAAGATGGCTTCACTGCATGGCCACAGTGTCGTGCAAAAATGTGCCACCAGCACTACAAGATGACCAATGACGAGTATAGTCGGCATAACTGATGACGACTATACTCGTCATTGGTCATTTTGGTACAAAATCTCATGACAATGGTACTCGTCAGCGGGAGTGAAAGGGTTAAACAAAGTTTTTCAGGGGCGGAGCACCCTAGGGGCTCGGGCTGTCGGCGTCTCCTGTCGCTTGACGCTGACATCGCCAGTCATCAAGTTGTCAAACGATGGTCAAGAAACAAGTGTCTAATGGATAAAACGAGTTTAAAATAAACTAACACGATAAACAACATGCTAAATATAACGAAAAAGATGAATAAACTAGCATATTTCAGGGCAGCTTGACTTCGGTAGTGTGCAAGTTCTTGGTTTAGCGTGGACAAGCCTAGTTCATCTTCGGTGGGAGCGGTACAACCCGTGTCTACGAGCTCAGCTAGTCTACATAAGCATAGGGTTTTAACATTGGCAGAAAATTTAAAAATTTAATGGTTTGTTTCCAGTTTATTTCCGGTTTGTTACAGTTGTACCGAGGGATGAGGGAGACAACATGGTCGAGGTAGAAACATTTAGGGGTGAAGACGAATCGATCGTGTAGGAGCGGCTGGAAGTTGCGATCACTGCTCAGAAGCGTGAAAGACCCCTAAGGGAATGGGATGGATTTTTAAATGGGCCACTTCCTTCCTGTCCTTTGCAGACAAGCCGACCCCTCCCGGAGGGCCCCTCAAGGTCGAGGACGTCCATGCGGAAGGCTGCACGCTCAAGTGGAACCCTCCTGTGGACGATGGCGGCATGCCGGTTGACCACTACATCGTGGAGAAGCTTGACCCCAACACGGGCCTGTGGGTCCCTGCCGGTGACACCATCGGACCTGAGACCGAGATGAAGGTCAGGGCACACTCATACCAGGATGAAGAGGGTTTGCTGCCGCTGTAGGGAAGGTGTCCGTCATGTTCATGCCACCATTGCCAGTCACTGGTCCCATGGAAGGGCAGTAATACGGTTTCTGTAATAATTATAGAATAATTTATCATAATTCTTGCCTGAGGAGGCTAAGACTGCAAGGCAATGTTAATGCTGAATAGTACCGTAATTACCCGATTCTAACGCGCCCCGATTCTAACGCGCACCCTATTTTCCTGGCAAAAAAAAAAACGAAAAAAACTTGCACCTCCGATCGTAACGCGCACAGAACTTTGTGAGCAAGAAAAACGAATGCGAGAGAAACGGGCGATTTATTTCCCGAAGTAATCTCACTCATCTCACTCCTCGTCGCTCTCCGCTGACCACAACATCTCGTCCTCGGTGCCGTCAAGCGTGTTCGCGATGCCACACTTCATAACGAACGTTCAACCATGATCGATGGGATCGTGGCCCATGCCTCGCACGCCCATCCTGCGAACTTCTCCAGAGGCGCACGCTTCAGCCGACCGCTCATTTTGAATGCGTGAGAGCCGCTGCCGCCATTGCTGTTATCAAGCACGCAAGTGGAACGATTTGACGATTTGTGTGAACGCCTATAGAAAAGCCTAGGCACCTATGCTATAGGGCCTAGAATATTCTAGGCACTATATCTATGATTCCTGCGTCTGAAAAATCGTTGCTAAAAGCTTTGGCGCCTGCTTGAGATGGCGATGGTGATGGGCGGGACGAAATTTCCGTTGTTTCGGCAGTTTCGGTTTCGTATCCGATTCTAACGCGCATGCGATTTTTCGACCTATTTTTCCGGCAAAAAAAGTGCGCGTTAGAATCGGGTAATTACGGTAACTGCATTTCGTTCTTCCACTCAATCGTCTGGTTCTTTTACAAAGAGAAATGGGCCAATTTTTATTTCCCTGAAGCATCTGCTGTGTTCATAGTGTGTCTGCTATGTGCAAAAGCATCTGCTATGTGCATAGTGCTGCCTGGTAGTTTCTTACAAAAGAATTTAGCATGTCCTTGCCTATGTGTGGCTCTGCTTTCATGATGTCTCTGGGCACTTGGAACAGCACGAACAAGTTTACAATGTGTGAGCACTGCAGCGAGTGCAAGCACATCTAGGTCATTGCCTCCTCGAGTTAAGCTTAAATGTTGAACTGGACCTTCTATTCTAACCATCAAACATCTCCATCAAGGTGTCCTGCATACAAGGTACTATATAAAGGGATTTTGTGCTCCACACCAGCTACATCACGCTAAATCATGATCTTGATGTTTGAAAATATTGCCGTGAACTTATGCACGATTTGTACCAACATAGTTTTCCTCCCAGCATATTGTCGATTTACCCATTCGCATGTAAGTTCCGTACGATTTCCCTTTCGCACATTTGCTTTGCTCCGTGCAATAGGCTCCTTGCAAGACTCCTTTGCAATTTGAAAGCACTCATTGCTTAGTGTCAGTCTCTCACATCAGAAGCTTTTCGTCAGATCAGGACTATACTAAGAAAGCTGCTACGTCTTTCTGCTTTGTGCCGCTCTGAGCACTTTGCGTACTTGTATCCTCTGCACAATTGCAGCTTTAAAATGTTCTTAAAGATGCACCTCTATCCAGTGCCGTTTTTGAGGCGTAGTTGAAAGCTGCACTGCGGATAGCATGCGATTCACTTGCGTGCATTTATCTTCTTTCTTGTTTGTGGTGCCACGATGCTGGATGCTGAAAACTGTCGCCCGCCATGTCTTGTCCAGGTGAAAGGGCTACAGCCCGGCAAGAACTACAAGTTCCGAGTGCGGGCGGCCAACCGCCAGGGAGAGTCTGAGCCCCTCGAGGCTGACAAGTCCATCCTGGCCAAGAATCCATTCGGTAAGCAGTGAGCACCTCGACCTCACAGCAGAAACACAGCAGAGGCAGGCACCTAGGGCTGCAATAGGTGGCGAGCCAGACGGAAATGCGTTAGAACCTTTGCAGTGTTTTCGAGTCCTTATTGCTTGGTGTTTGATAAGCGCTCGACCTCACAGCAGAGGCAAGCACCCAAAGCTTCAAAAGTTGTTGGGCCAAAAGGAAACTCTTCCTTTGTGCTTCAGTTTCTTCTAGTTTGTTTTGATTAGTGTTTGACGGGCTTAACGTGTAGGTTTTTCAGAAAAATGTTCGCAGTAAATTTGTTGCATTTATCCTGAAGAACGAGAAGAACTTGTCATAGTTTTATGTAGTGCATTTATTAAAGGGACACTGAAGTGAATTTGTCAAGCTCCCGTTTTTGCTTGCACTGTGTAGACTGGCTCAAATTAGCACACTTTTCATCGTTTTTACGATTGACAAATCGGTAATTATTTTACAAAGCGCGAAAGAAGAAAAACTACCATGCGCGGTTTGCGGCGGCCGCACCAACTAAAGCTGTGACGTTAGGAGGAGCGGGCACCGTGATTGGACGATGCCCAAGGTGAGCAACCAAACAAGTTTCGGTTTCGGTTTCGGTTCTGTAAAACACAACCGGTGGCGTTGTTGGATGGGCATTCTCAATGACTCAGTAATCATCGTACCGCGCTTCTGCCATGTTGTCAGCTGTAAAAATGCATAAAGATAAGCCTCCTAGGACGGCTTGGAATCGTAGCATTCACTAGCCGAAACCTACGCAGTGCATGAACGCCCTCCGCGTACCCGTAGACGCCCAAATGTCATGCGCTTTTCCCCCATAATTGGAGCTTGCCTCCCTCATGCCTGTATCGTAAAAAGCGTGTTCGCACCAGGCCAAGGGTCTGTTGATTCTGGCCTGTGCCCACTGCCTGCAAGCAGTCGGTGCTTATGGCAACAGCACGCCAACGAGAACTCGCTAGCGCGCCATGCATGTGCCAGCCTGCGCGCGTTTTGTGAACTAGTTCGTGTAGCCATGAACGTTGCGACCCAAAAAAAGGTGAACTCAATATAGAAAACATCGGCGGAAAACAAAAAAGTTAACTTACAAAAAAAAAAAAGCACGTACCCGCGGGGATTCGAACTCGTGACTTGCAAAACATTTGCAGCGACATACCCAGCGCCCCAGGCTACTAAGCCACGGAGCGGGACGCGAAGGCCTTGCTAATATAGGGTATATATTGTACAATCGGTTTACACTTTTATTTAGTTTTGGCATTTCAAGCAGCTTAGGTGACTATTTGTTGTATTGCGATCGTGCAGTAAGCGTCGCCCGAGTTTCCACAGTAGCTCACGTCTAGCAATCGCATTTCGTAGACGGAAAAGCGTTCGCAGATGCGTAGTCGTGCTGCTGACCGCTGTGCTTGTTCGCCCAGCGCAAAAAAGTGCTTCCCGCACCCTAGGTTTACGCTGTACGGTAAAAATACCAGTTGATTTTATTTCCTTAGTACCTATATTGACTTCGCTGACTCTTCTCCCGCCTTCAAGAGGCCTTATATTTTCCTACTGGCGTACCAGTCAGCGAAGCGTCGCATGTGCGCTTGTGCAGCGCTTGTGTGAAGCGACCTTGACTTGGAGCTAGATACAGTGTACAAACAAACCAAGTAAAGAAAGGCACATTCTTCCATTCACAAACGTGTCTTGGCTTCGTTTCAACTAAGCGAACAAATTGCGACCAAGCAATTTTTTTTAACCTCCTTGATTGCGACGACCCGCCGGCGGCCGGCGGACGAAACGCTGGGCCGACTGACTCTGTCGGCCGGGGAGCCGTGCAGTAGCGCAGCCGTGGCGCAGCCAATTGCCAGCTCATCCCCTCTTGACGTCACACGAAAACGCCACAGAAAATGGGCGAGCGTAAAGAGAGGAGGACAGCATTTTCGAATTAGTTTTTCTACTAAATAAAATCGCGTAAACGCGCCTAGAGGGGTCGAAACATGGCCTGGGGACTCCGGACTACAATTTGCGCTAGTAATCCCGCAATGTTTACATATCACTTCAGTGTCCCTTTAAAACTCAAGCAGGTGGTCGTGGTATCATCAGCTTTTCGTGCATTATTCTCACAATTTTTTTTAACCTTTAACAGCATGCAAATAGTAAAAGTAGTTTTATGCGTAATAAATTTTCCTTTCGTCGTCCGAAGTTGTGGAACCCCTGGTGTGCTTTGCTTTCCCAGACGAACCTGGCAGTCCTGGCAAGCCCGAAATCGAGGACTATGACAAGGACTTTGTGAAGCTGAAGTGGACGCCGCCGGAAAACGATGGTGGATCGCCCATCACAGGCTACGTCATTGAGAAGAAGGACAAATACAAGTGAGGCTCAGTCGTGACCTTCCTTCGAGGGCGATCTGCTACTTGCCTATTCTTGTAACCACACGTGTGGTTATTGCAATCATTCGGGAACCAGTCGTAGTTCGTTTACTAGAAAAATACCAGCAACAACAAAGACCTTAGCCTTAAAATCTTTTTTTAAGTGCAGAGCATTTCAGGGCCGCGCCTTATTGTCGTTGCTCGCTCGCTGGACCCAAGTAGAGCCGGCATTCCGTCGTAGCTACTGTTGTCGCGGCGTAACCCGGAGGCTTCAAAAGCCAAGTGGTTTATACAGTAAAACCTCGTTACAAGAGACACTCAAGGGACCTGGAAAATGTCTCTTGTAACGTAACCAAAGTGTCTTGTATGCAATGTTGCTAACATGGTGAACATTTAAAAACTAACCAAAACGCTTTCATTCAAATGTCTCTTATAACCAAGTGTCTCTTGTAACAGTGTCTCTTGTAACGAGGTCTTACTGTACAGTCATAAGCGTTCGAAACTCGTGAACCGCTGGTGCTTGTCATACATCTCCCCGTTGTTTAGCACAAAGAAAACTTCAGCTACATTTGAGGCAAAATATACATAACTAACCAGCAGCGCCCGTGTTCATTTAGTTAGGAACACTCGTTGGGTTGGTTTTGACGATAGTAAGTGAAAAAAAGTGGCAGTGCAACGCCGGCACGTGCGGGAGGATATGCAAGCACAAAAAGAACAAAACTCCCGCTGGCGTAGTTTAAGGCAGGGGGTGCGCGAGCACTGCGGAGGCGGGAAATTTGAAATGCGTTGGGTGGTAGCAGTGAGCGGATAATGGCACTACATCCCATTATGGTGAACCACTGCTCTGCACTTCCGACAGCTTTAGCACTGAGTAGAATGGCTTTAATTTTTTTTAGCTTCAAGTCTGCCAAAGCATTTTGCATTGTTAGCCTGCAACAGTAGTCAAATGCTTTGGTGTGGAGGTAATTATCAAGTTTATCAACTAATCTTTGGTTGGATCCCGCTAGTGCAGCAGGTGCTCAAGAAAATTTCGTCCCACGCATCTTTATGCCACTCATCAACACCGGGCACCTGTCTTGCTTTCAACACAGCCCTGAATGGACACCGGTCTTGGAGATCCCTGGAGACGAGACCAAGGCGAAGGTTGGCGACCTGGTGGAAGGAACGCCGTACGAATTCCGCGTGCGGGCTGTCAACAAGGGCGGACCGGGTGTTCCCAGCGAGTCCACCGGCCAACATGTCGCTCGCCCCAAGAACAGTGAGTTTCAGAACCCCTGTAAGGAAGTGCTCTGGAGTGACATTTGTAGTTAGCTGAGTTGGTACGTGTTAGAATATAACGGCACAAAAAATTGTACATAGAGGGGAAGTGACAAACACAAGTGCTACCCCAAGGGCTTTGGATCCCTACTGAAGCTTCTCTGGAGGAGCCTAGGTATGGGAAATTTACGGTACAGTCGCTGACAGATTTTTCGTACTCCCTATTTTCCGGACCTGCCTGAATATCCGGACTCTGCCATGGCACCGTCACGCACTCCACAGAGTTAATGAATAACACCGACCAAAATGTCAAATGTTTGAAACCCTTCTCGTTTAATTTTCTGGGCCTTTTCTTTCAAATGCCGGACAAAAGCTACCAAAACACAAAAAAAAATGGCTGCTATTTTGTTTTTCGGCATTTTGAACCCGGGTTGCATGCATAGAAAAGCTTCAAAGTGAGGAAGTTACAGCCGACTGACAATGGAAAAGAAGGCCGGCATCATCAGGCAGGTGCAAAGTGTTTGGTCGCAAGCGGATGTCGCAAAGCAGTTTGAAATCTCGAATCAGACAATCTCAGACTGCCTAAAAAGCAAGGTGAGGAGTCTAGAAAGTGCCGAGAAGTCAACTAGATCCCGATCCAGAAACGGATTGAGTTTTTCAAGCCCCTAGGTAAATAAACTGACTTTTATTGGGCAAATTTATTTTTTCGGACTGCCCCAATTTTCCGGACACTATCTTGGCCCCTTGAGCGTATGAAAAATCAGTTGGTGACTGTAATAGTTTGAAAAAGGCAGGCTGCAGAAAAAGGGAACCATACGATAGGGAAGGAGACCAGCAGGTTTTCACAAATTTCATGGTGGTTACATAAGAGCGGGTAAAGTTTTGTATCATAGTTCTTTCATTCCTGCTCAAGTCTAGCGGCATCGCATTAGAGCCATTATTTCAGTGAGGAATGCTTGCCACTCTTAATTTTGTCAGACGGCTGTATAATGTCCCAGTTGTCGCAGACAGGGATCTGGTTGGACATACCGTATTTTCACGCGTATAACCCGCCCCTGCATATAACCTGCAACCCCACTTTCGATCGACGAAGAAAAAAATAAAATAATCCCGCACATTGCCCACATATTTTATACATAGAAGAATGGACCAAAGCTACTACTCAAGCAACGTAACACATCCGTTTATGCAAAAGAACTTACCTAGCTGACTACGTAACTTGATGACTTGCCGCATACTCTTTTTCAAGTTGGTATTTGTTGAGCCGTGTGTGCAAAATAAGCACTCTCAATGTTATAACAGTGGCTTGGTCGCTATTACTTATTACTGCTGTAGGGACACCACGGTCCAACGCGCATTGTGATGAAGCTGCACCAAAGGAAATACCACACATATAATCCGCACCTCTACTTCACCCCTGAAATTTCCGCATTTCTGGTGCAGGTTATACGCGCGAAAATACGGTATATCGCCACTTGCTTGAAATGTGCTCTCGTGTTACATTCATTTGTTAGAACTGTTGACTTGTCTCGCCAACTGCGGATCGCTTCCTTTTTCAGTGGCCCCGAGAATCGATCGCAACGCCATGCACGACATCCGCATCAAGGTTGGCAAGAGCTTTGAGCTCGAGGTGCCCGTCCTTGGCGAGCCGCCTCCAAACAAGAAGTGGGCCCTGGAGGGCAAAAGCATCGACGACAACAAGCGCTGGACCATCTCGCACGAGCCTTACAAGACCAAGCTGGCCGTGCGCAATGCCGAACGGGCTGACAGCGGCACCCTCACCCTGACGGCCACCAACCCCAATGGCACCGACACGGCCAAGGTCACTGTCACCGTCCTTGGTAAGCACTGTGCCCATTGTGCCCACTGTGTTGTGCTAATTTTTAGGGATGGGTGAATAGTGAATTTGAGGTTAGAAGTGAATTCGAAGTGAATAATGATTTGGTCAAATAATTTCGGATCAAATAGTTCAAATAGTACACATTAATTACAAAAAAACTTGGTTGATTTCTCTGCCATAGGAATCGGTAAAACACGAAAGTGAAATGTGCAGCAAAATCTGCAGCTGAGCATGATTTGCGGGTCAGCGGCTGTCTTGTGGGTGTGCTTGACAAGCGACGTCCTGCTGGCGGGTCGCTTCGGCAAAGGTGTACTGGCGTCATTTCCGTGACGAATATGACGTCAGTAAAATCTTGGTGTGTCCCGGCATAAAACACTTTAGTGCTAAAATATAAAACCCGAAAACGAACGTACGAACGAACGAACGTATAACGTACTCTTTAGCACTAAAGGTTGCTTCCCCGCAAAAACACCCTGTGTGCAGGGGTGCACCCTTTACAGACCGCTTGCTCCATTGTATTGACCTCATTTCCATGACGGATATGATGTCGCTGAAACCTTTGTGTATCCAGGAATAAAACATTTTCATGTTAAAAAAAAGCAAGTAGTGGCTCGACTTAGAACACACGTAGGCACAGCATTTTGTGAAGCTATTACCATTTGAGTATCTATTCAGAAATTGCATGCGGAGGTTTTCTTTACTGTATTCACAAGTTTTTGCGAAGAAATACTAGTTTCAGTGCCGCCTTTTAACGGAAAGAGTGATGGCGGCCGAAAGCATATCGAATCTCTAGGCAAGGCAACAATTTGGTACTGATGATAGAAATGTCTTCATCGGCGGGGTCTTATGACAAGCCTGGGATGACATCTCGGAATGATTAACCATTTTGGCTGCCTATTTGGGAGCAGTGAATAATTCGAAAATATCGAATACTTGCATTCGGAACAAAGAGAATAACGAATAGAGACAAATGTGATCGAATATTCGACAACACCAAATATTCGCCCATCCCTACTAATTTGGCGACTTGAAATGTGGCAGAGCATTGCATGTGAGCTGAGATTGATGCCAGGCTGCTCAGAACGAGAGCCGCACTTGTTGTCGGCACGTCTCTCCTTGTATATCAATCTTCCGGGTGGTGTTCTTGCGGCGCAGACGTGCCCCAGGCGCCGCAGATGATCAAGATCGACAAGATCACCAAGGACAACTGCGAGGTGTCGTGGAAGCCACCCAAGGACGACGGGGGCTGCGACATCCAGCACTACGTGGTAGAGAAGAAGGACGTGGACACGGGCATCTGGACGCCCGTGGGCGAGACCATGGGAACGTCCATCAAGGCCGAGCGCCTGGCCAACCAGCACCAGTACCACTTCCGGGTCAAGGCAGTCAACAAGGAGGGCGACTCCCCCTACGCCACCACCAAGGAGGCCATCACGGCCAAGAACCCCTTCGGTGGGCGCCCCTCCTCCGCTTCGAAAGTTGGGGGCAGTATTGTAGCGAGGGAAGGCTGTGCTTGTACGGCTAAGCCATTCAAACATTTATACACTACGAGGGCATAAAACGGATGTCTCTTTGCTCAGATATGACATAAAGTAGATTGAAGAATGATGGTGGCACTATGACACCACTCACAGGATAAGCGGAGCTGTTGCAACAAGAAAAATGTTGACCTTACGTTCACCCCCATCCGCTGCAAGATTAACGCCATCTGAAAGCGGTTCATATATTACAAGGCAGGCAAATGAGACTATATAAGTGTGCCAAAAACACTGAGAGTTCCCGAGGTCATTTAGTTAAGTCATGCAGTCACGCACTTTTAAATGCAGCATTTGAAAGTTCTGGATCCTAGTTTTGTTACAGTCTTCACTCAACTCTGACCACTGTACTTGGGAGTTCTTGCTCAAAGCTTCTTCTCGTTGTTATTAAGAAAGAAAATTTACTGTAATGGTGTAAGTGCAAGTGTTGCGGTGTAACAGCAATAATTTGTAGCATTTGGCTTTGCCAACAGGGAAATAGTCACTGGGGAAAAAAATCATGGTGGGCCATGACTTTTTGTATGAAGGAGGCAGTTAAAGTTGAGGCCTTTCTTGGCTCAGTAGCAAACGGAAGGCCATTATCTGGCCAAGCCCACTTTGTAAGGTGACCACTAATTCCATGCTGTTTCCTCCCAGACCAACCCAACAAGCCGACTCCTCCAGAGGTGACCGACTGGGACGCGGACCACGTGGACCTGGAGTGGCGTGCGCCGCGTGACGGCGGTGCGCCCATCACGGGCTACGTGGTGGAGAAGCGCAACAAGGGCAGCCCCCTGTGGGAGGAGGCCGTCCGGGTGCCCGGCGACGCCACCAAGGCCACCGTGCCCCACCTCAAGGAGGGCGAGGAGTACGAGTTCCGCATCGTGGCCATCAACAAGGCCGGCCCCAGCGAGCCCAGCGATCCCTCGCAGTCCGTGGTGGCCAAGCCACGAAGGCGTGAGTGTTGTGTGCCGTTGAGTAAGGAATGCATCGTACTGGCTAACATTAAGACAGGGTCGAAGCTAAAGAGGAGACAAAACACACACAAGACGAAACACTCTAGCGTGTACTTCATCTCCTGTTTAGCTTTGTCCCTGTCTTAATGTTAGCTAGTACGATGAATAACTTAGTTAGTAACCAACTTGCCCAACTTAGTGCTTTAGTTGTGCTATTGAGAATGCACTAGAACCTCACAGGGCTATGGCTGGAGGGGAACATGAAACTATCCGTCTGACCTGACCTAAGTGGACGAAGCACATTGGTAATGCCCAGTGGGACTAGTTTTTATGCACTGCAAGTCATACTTAATCTGGTGGCAAGAAATATTGCTGAAAATTTCAGTCCACTTTAGTCAGGCGTTGGCACAATAACAAAAATGTCGTCTTGGGAATTCAGCTTCGCCACATTTTAAAGGCAAACAACAGCAAGGCTACTGGAAAGGGGTCTGCAATACTAAATGAGAAAAATGCATGCAATGGGAGGAATGGAGCACTCATTAGAGTACAATAGAACCCCATTGATGCATTTCCGGTGGATACAATTTCCCGGTTACGACGCTCTCAAGGGTGAACACTAAAAATTCCCCATAGTACTTTTCTTACCGGATACATAGTACGTTTTCCCGGATTGTATGTTTCTCCCTCGCATTTTCTTTTTAAACGTATCAACGAGGTTCTGCTGTAACTGCTTTCCGTGGTTGCTGCCAAGCATATCTCGAAAGGCTTTAATGCGTTTAAATTTTGCAAAGCGTTGAAATCAATTGTTGCTAATGGGCGTACTGACAGTTTAGTAAGTTTCTGTCATTCTGCCACTCCAAGTAATCGAAAAAATGCTCACGAAAGGGGAGCCCTTGCCCTGCGCCTGCAGTGCGCAGGGCAAGGGCTCTGTGGGCCTGGCTTTGTGCCATTCTTAGCTTCCACTTGTGCTGATTGGAACGCACCAACTCACTAAGGTTAGGTTCCTGATGCTAGTGTATGTGACACCTGCCCTCCCCCTCTACCCGTGTTGCAGTGGCCCCATCCTTGGACAAGGCGGCCCTGAAGGACCTCAAGGTGCGTGCGGGGCGGCCCATCAACTTCACGGTGCCCATCAAGGGGGAGCCCGCGCCGACCGTCGAGTGGCAGATCCAGGACAAGCCCGTACACGGTGAGGGCCGCGTCGAGATCACCAACACGGCCAGCCAGACCCTGCTGGACATCGCCTCCTCCGTGCGGGCCGACTCGGGCAAGTACACCCTGGTGCTCGAGAACGCCCACGGCAAGACCTCCGCTTCCGCCAAGGTCACTGTCCTCGGTGAGTGACTTGCACCACGCTGGCTAACGGGGCACGCTGCTCCCTTTGTCTTTCTTTGAGGGCTGCGACACCAAGCCTTAAAATCGTGACAAGCCACTATGGTAGACTTCACCGCACGACCCATGCTGCGAAGAAACCAAGCTGAGCATCTTTTTTGTGTAAGCATACAAGGCTGAAACTGTAAATGGTCTCGTGACATGTTGCATGGAGCCTTGATGAGGGGAGTGCTGATTGGGGGAGAACAGGCGGCAGTACAGCGGAGATGGAAGAGCCATGAGTGAAACTTAAGCACAAACTGACACAGGGACGAGAAAGGGAACCAAGACCAGCCCTGTGTCAGTTTGTGCTTAAATTTCACTCATGGATGTTCACCAACTAGCTTGTCTCTCCATTTTGCTTGAGATGGAAGAGGACATCTGATCAGAATGCATTTTGTGTGCCCGGCCGGGCACTGCAGTTAGGGCAAAGAGGCATATTCATGCTTACACATCTAGAAGAGATCAGTATCAAATAGTTATTTAGTCTTTTTTTCTTCTCCCCCCATTGCCGTGACTTGAGAATTAAGAAACAAGTAAAGTTTATTCCTCCTCCTCATTTTCTTATGCAGATTGTGTGTCAAAATTTACATGTTGTACGGATCAAAGGCAGGTGCTCTTTTTCCAAAGGCCTCTACAAAGATCGCAGTGATTAAGACGCGTTGGGACCCTTTATTTCTAGTGGGGTATTCAAACCGGACCTGGCTGATGGTTGTTGTCAGCAGTTTGACTTATTGCTGGAAAAGGCATGTGTTAGGTAGAAAAGCGACTGGGACCCAAGCATCCCTGGCTGAGTGTTTCTCCCGAATTTTGTAGCTCTAAATGAAGCCTGGGTTTCCTGTTGGCCTAGAACTTCGAAATGCCTCGTGGTTGAAACACTGCCTGCGTCCCTAATACCTGTAAACGCATGCCGGTTGTTCCAGACCGCCCGTCGCCACCGCAAGGACCGCTGGGCATCGCTGAGGTGACCAAGAACTCGGCCACCGTCACGTGGAAGGCACCCGAGGACGACGGCGGCACCCCGATCAAGCACTACCTGATCGAGAAGATGGACACCTCGCGTGGCACATGGGTGGAGGCCGGCACCACGCCCAGCCTCAGCTTCAAGGTGCCCAAGCTGGTGCACAAGAAGAGCTACCAGTTCCGCGTCAAGGCCATCAACGAGATCGGCGAGTCGGAGCCGCTCGAGAAGACCGAGCCCATCATAGCCAAGGACCAGTTTGGTATGCTGCTCCCCCTGCACATTGTCACTGCATCTTTCAGCTCTTTCCCGTGCTCTTTTCCCTAGTGAGCTGAATACCCTCGTACCTAACTCCTGTCTAATCTAAACAAATCTTTAGATTGTTCACTATAAACATGGTACTGAATTTCAGTGATGATTACAGCAAAATTAAAGCACAGCTAAGCAGGTGCTTTGATATTACAATATATTGAGACCCAGTAATTTGAGAGGTATGTGCATTTATGTACAGGAGCAGAGTGCTCTTTTTTTCTACTGCAATTGCAAACTTTGCAAACTTGCAAATTATGATTGCAAACATTACAAAGTGAGTGGACTGTGGTGTGACTGCCTCGCTGATTGGCAGATCGGGGGAGGGAGTGCATGGGTGATGCATGGGTGCATTTCACAGCAGTTGCCACAGACAGACCTCCACTCGGTGAACAGACAACGGCTCGCTACTCTGGTGCCATCTCTCAGCCGCTGCAAACAGCCCTCTGGTTATGCAATGCTGTGTTTCCCTGTTCGCTGCTCTCCTCTTCTGTTTTCCTCCTCACGCTCCCTTCGCTACCACCACCATCATTCATTTTCCAGTGCCCTCCTAGTTCGCTCGGTTATGATCCCACTCAACAGCAGGAATGGGCGCCTAAGAGTTGCACTGTAAATTAAAATTCGTGTCAGAGTCGGTTCGGCACTATCAAATGTTCACGTGCGGGAGAATGGAGTGCCTCAAGGTGGCGGTTTGAGCTGCACCTTTTTTTATAGTTAAGATGAACTCGCTCCGAAAGGCGTTGTCGCCATCAATGTAGATGACGTTCAAATACCTTTCCAAAAAACAACCAAATTTCAATGACCCTGGAAAACGTCATTTTCCCTCCAGCCTTGTTCTTGCTCCGTGGGCACTGAGAATAAGCTAAGCTCAAGGCCGCCTGTCCAATGTGCCCCCCTGCGCAATTGCAGAGAAGTCCAGCCAGCCGGGACGCCCCAAGGTGACGGACTGGGACAAGGACCACGTGGACCTGGAGTGGAAGCCTCCCGCAGATGACGGCGGCTGCCCCATCAAGAGCTACATCATCCAGAAGAAGGAGCGCGGCTCCCCGCTATGGACCAAGGCCAAGGAGGTGCCCGCCTCGCAGACCAAGGCCACCGTGCCAGACCTCCGCGAGAACCAGGACTACGAGTTCCGCATCGTGGCCGTCAACGACGGAGGGGAGAGCGAGCCCTCGGAGCCCTCGGACCTCATCACGTGCAAGCCCCGGTTCCGTGAGTGGATTGTTTTTTGATTACTGCACATGGAAACGGAAGTTGAGACTGACCTGTGGTCTAACTTCAATGAGAAGAGTTCCTTTTTTTTAAGGGGAAGATGTGTCCCTATACCGTTATCCAAAGGAAATTGGTGCCTTGCAGAAACTACGCTATTTAATGCGCTATAGAGGTGCTCTGAACCAACTGAAGTTCAGTGAACTATCCCATGCGAGATCGTATTCTCAAAAGAAGTTGTGTTTGTGCTTGGTCATCTGGGTCCAAACAAGCTGGTTAATGCACGACGCCTGTTGCCTATGGCCCCTTATAATGCAGTGGCTCCCAAGATTGTGAGCCCCATGAAGGAGGTGAAGGTCAAGATTGGCCAGACCCTGCACGTGGAGATCAAGTTCATTGGCGCACCCCCACCCACGGTGTCCTGGATGGTGGACGGCAAGCCGCTCATCTCGGACGACCGCGTCACCATCTCCAACTTCGACGACTACACCATCATCAACACGGTCGACACCAAGCGCTCCGACGGCGGGGCCTACACACTGCACCTCAAGAACGACAGCGGCGAGGACAGTGGCACTCTGCCCGTCGTCATCCTGGGTAAGGAGGGACAACACTGGTCACATGGCTCTCCGTGGGGGCAGTCATTAACAACGCGCATGCGAGAATCGTCTTGACCAACAGTTCATGCTTACATTACAGTGCTGTAGCCTTTGTCAAAGCATGGCCACAGGGCAGACTATATCGTCCGTGCCTAGTGTGGCCAGTTAATTTAGCTTGTTATGTCATACTTTTTCAACAAAAGAGCTCTTATCTACAATCTCCTTTTTTTTTATCTAATATTATATTTGAGACACGTCATTCCAGAACTTGTAGTGAACCTTCTTGTGGTCTCCGAGGCAATCCTGCATGCAACATCTTAATGCACTCCTAGAAGACGTGATGCTAATTACCTCCGCGTTTTTTTTTTTAAATCTCCAGACAAGCCAAATCCTCCAGAGGGTCCCCTAAATGTCGACGAAGTTGACAAGGATCACGTGAAGCTGTCCTGGAAGCCACCCAAGGACACTGGAGGCAGTGATATCACGTGAGCTGACTGGCCTTTTTCAATAACTATCCCTAAAGGTTCAGAGATTTTTGGCAGCATGAAACTGCTCTAATGAGAGTATGGGCTTGGCTGCAAGGAAGCCAAGTAATCTCTGGGAATAACTGAGCATTACAATAATGCACTGACCTCAAAGGAAGTAATAAATAGAACAGGCCCAGTACTGTTTGTGTGCATCTCCGAGTGCATGTTGAAGAAAAGCACAATATCTTTGTTTAATTGAAATAGGCAGACAACATGAGGTCGCGTACGTTTTACGTAAATTTTTTACTGATTTCGGTGACCTCTCCCTTTCCTGGCCAGTGTTGGTCCCTGTCTTGGTAACACCTGTTGGCCCTTTCGGTTTCCTCCACCAGTGGTTACGTGATTGAGAAACGCGACAAGACCCACGGAGGCCAGTGGGTGCCCGCAGTGGCCTTTGTGCCCCCCACTGCCACCGAAGCCACCGTGCCCAAGCTCATCGAGGGAACCGCCTACGAGTTCCGAGTGATGGCCGAGAACGCACAGGGCTTGTCCGAGCCTCTCACGACAACGCGTCCAGTGGTCGCCAAGAGCCCATATGGTGGGTGTCGCGCTTAAGTTTGTCCTGCTTCTGTAGACTCAGCTGATTCCTGCAATTGGGCTCGCTTGAGGCTTTCTTTCTTTCTTTCCCTTGTGCTTGGAAGCACTGGGGACGCTCATTGACCTTCAAAATTGCAATAAGCGAGCTTAGCCACACGCTGTCTGGAGACTTGGTAGCACGTGTTGATAATTCATGCTTTCGCTTTCATTGTATTCTTTCCGGCACACACCTGAATGCATCTTCAGAAGGCAGCCAGTTGCAGCGATCTGACAGCTTTGCAGAGGCAAAAGCATTGAAAAAGTTTGGCCCAAATTTGGTGAGCGCAAAAGAGAAGGACCAACGTTAGGTGCGAGTTTCTGAGTTATCTGATGTACATAAAGCTCTTATAGTTGGCTTAGACGGTTCATGACCGCCACCTAATCTAAGACCGGACTCGTTTATTCACCAGTTTAAAAAAAAAGTGTTTCGGGGCCCTTTGATGATGGATGGGGGTTTGTCCGTGGCCAGTTGTCAACCAGTCTGTGCCAAGGTTTAAAACAGACTATATGTGTGCAACTTACATGGTACTTGGAGTATTTATTTTCATAGTGGTTTCTTTGTCCTGCAGCAAGTTTCTTCAAGTGGTGTGCTTCCTATCGTCCTTCCAAACCCCGCGTGCAGGCACCCCAGGCAAGCCTGGGCAGCCAGAGGCGGTGGACCACGACCGGGACTTCATCAAGATCAAATGGGAGCCACCGCGCAACGATGGTGGCTCGCCCATCACAGGCTACGACATTGAGCGCAGGGACACCAAGTCCAACCGCTGGGTGCGCGTCAACAAGGACCCCGTGCGAGTAAGTCGACCACACGGAACTACTCCGATTCGGGGATTGGCTGGCAAAAGTGCTGACCGCAGACTGTGTACTTCAGAGTGCTCGTATGAATGTGCATCGGTGGTCTGCTCTTATGAGACTCAAAGTATGAACCTTGTTGTTTGGGTCTCTTCTGCCTAGAAGCATAGAGTAGCGTGCTAATGGGCTGAACGTCTGCCCAGACCGTGCTTTGTCTTTTCCTAACTGATTTGCTTTTTAGCATTGCTTCAGCAAACCCGGTGAGTGGTGTACTTAGCTGGAATTTCTTTCTTCGTGGAGGACTGAGAGGGGATTAACATTGTTGCGCTTTCCCTTGCAGACCCCCGAGTACACGGACAAGGACGTCACGGACGGACACCAGTATGAGTACAGGGTGGTTGCCAAAAATGCGGCCGGTCCAAGCGAACCAAGCATGGCCTCCAAGCCTATCGCAGCCAAGCCAATGAAGGGTGAGAGCACCGCAGAATCACCTAACAAAGGGTGCACTCGTGCACTAGCAAACCAAACCACAGATCCAGTGAATGACAGCAAGCGGGAACCAATGATGCATGCATCAAAGTGATCCGAGGGCTGTGATTGCAAACTGAGAGAAGAAAAATGGAGGAATAAGGAAGAGTGAAAGCGGCATTTGGCATGCATACGACAAATTTTACCATGGGTGCTGAAATCTAAGCGTGAAAGAAATACAGTCGAACCCCGCTACAACGAACGCCGCTTCAACGAAATTTCCGCTTCAACGAAATATTTCCAATTCCCCGTCAGCCAGCCATAGAAGTCCATGCAACAAAGTCCTCGCCACAACGAACCATTTGTCAGGCTTGCTTTCGCTTCCACGAAATTTTCGATGATTTGGGCTGGGTTTGAACAATTATTTGACAATAAAATAAGCATAGCGCCAGCTATCTGTAACTTTTTATACATTAGGACGCTTAGTTTCACCGAAAACATGCGCGGTGCGGCCACACCGCCAAAAAAAAAAAAAAAAAAAAAAACTCGTAGGCGGACGCCATTGTTTGATGGTGATAACGATGTGGCTGGCCGTCTTTACATGAGGCGCAGGCCCGGTTCGCCAAGCCGGAGCTACAGCCAATCCGTATCCAGTTGAAATCGCACAAATGTGCTCCGCTGCTGGCGCGGCGCTGTCATGTATGCGTTGTGAGCAGCTGTCCTTGCCGTTTTCCTTCTACCATTCTTAATAGCCAAGAGCAAAAATCATGTTTGCGTGTTTGGTCTTGAAGCCAAGTCATCCTATCTTAGTCATGAGCGCGCAGTTGTGTTAAATGCAAGCGCGCGCGTCTAACCTGCCAAGGTCAGTAGCTGCCGCGCCTTGTCAGATGATAAGATAACGGCACTGCTCCTGCTACAAATGAGAGGGGGGCTTCCCACGGCCTAGCAGCTATCTGCAAGTAATCAGCTCGGTGGACACGCCTTGTTGTACAGCAATACGTTTTGCGCCTGCATTTCTTCACCCCACTCCGCAACGCGTTCTTCCCGTGCAGTGAAAGAACAGATAACCATTGGTATGTTTGTTATCCGAATAAACATGACGTTATTGCGCGTCACTCCTTTTTCTAAACATTGTATTATGCTGCCAATGATGCGGAAGCATACGGGGCTATTTTTCTGGCCTTTCCGTGGTGTGTTGCGGCAGATTTCGCCTCAACGAATTTTCGCTTCAACGAAATTTTTCGCACGTCCCGTCAATTTCGTTGTAGCGGGATTCGACTGTATAAAATGGCTATGGTGAGCAGGAAAACTGTCGAAAACTGCAAGTCTTTTTTTTTTTTTTTTTCCCACTCATTGGAAAAATAATGCACTTTTGTGTGTTCAGGGGGCCCCACTGATTTTCCTTTGGTGCACTCCCTTGCAATGCTTCAGTACCTCCTTTTCCTACAGTACCTACTTTTAGAAGTGCCATGGGTATAGAAGAGTGTTCTTTTTTGATCGAGGTGATTACTCCAGTATATGTGATAGACTTTATAGTTACTTACCTGTTTTCGAGTGCCTGGCGGATGATGTGAATGTGCATGAACTTTGGAGGCTTTTCAAAAATAAGTTATTTGAACTCATAGACGAACACGTACCAAATGTAGATTCTTGAAAACTAAAAAAACGGAGAAAGCCTTGGGTGACATCTCGCCTTTTGCAGCTAATCAAAAGTAGAAAGCGCCTACAGTCGAATCCCGCTACAACGAAATTGACGGGACGTGCGAAAAATTTCGTTGAAGCGAAAATTCGTTGAGGCGAAATCTGCCCCAACACACCACGGAAAGGCCAGAAAAATAGCCCCGTGCGTTTCCGCAACATTGGCAGCATAATACAATGTTTAGAAAAAGGAGTGACGCGCAATAACTCATGTTTATTCGGATAACAAACATACCAATGGTTATCTGTTTTTTCACCACCCAAAGAACGCGTTACGGAGGGGGGTGAAGATATGCAGGCGCAAAACGTACATATCGCTGTACAACAAGGCGTGTCCAACGAGCTGATTACTTGCAGATAGATGCTAGGCCGTGGGAAGCCCCCCTCTCGCTTGTGGCAGGAGCAGTGCCGTTATCTTATCCTCTGACAGGGCACGGCAGCTACTGACCTTGGCAGGCAAGACGCGCGCGCTTGCATTTAACATGACCGCGCGCTCGCGACTAAGCTAGGATGACTAGGCTTCAAGACCAAACGCGCAAACATGATTTTCGCTCTTGGCTATGAAGAATGGTAGAAGGAAAACGGCAAGGACAGCTGCTCACAACGCATACAGGGTGTTGCGACGATAACTGGAACACTTTAAAATTTTTTCCTGGGCGATCCGCCGCTCTGTTCGCGCTCAAACTTCACACAAAGGTCGCATTTTGTGGTCTATTTTGTTTGACACCGGGAACAACAACGGTACTTACCTGTTTATTCTGAAAATAAATAAAAACGATTTTCGCCTATGGGAAAATGGCCGCTGATTTGGACGTTCGAGCCAGCGCAAGTTGATGTTGGAACGACGGAACCACCTGCAGAGTGAAACGCATGTTTGGGATTCACGTACGGAGCCAAATGGGGCAGCAGACGATCAGAAAATGCACCTAGAAATGAGCTAACAGACGATCAGAAAACCCGATTTTCGGGCTCGCTCGTCCAAATCGCCACCATTTTCCCATAGGCGAAAATCGTTTTTATTTATTTTCAGAATAAACAGGTAACTACCGTTGTTATTCCCGGTGTCAAACAAAATAGACCACAAAATGCGACCTTTGTGTGAAGTTTGAGCGTGAACAGAGCGGCGGATCGCTCAGGAAAAAATTTTAAAGTGTTCCAGTTATCGTCGCAACACACTGGACGGCACCGCGCCAGCAGCGGAGCACATTCATGCAATTTCAACTGGATACGGATTGGCTGTAGCTCTGGGGCTCCGCCTTGGCGAAGCGGGCCTGCGCCTCGTGTAAAGACGGCCAGCCACATCGTTATCACCATCAAGCAATGGCGTGCGCCTATGAGTTATTTTTTTTGTTTTGGGTGGCGGTGTGGTCGCAACGCGCATTTTCGGTGAAACTAAGCGTCCTGAATGTATAAAAAGTTACAGATAGCTGGCGCTATGCTTATTTTATTGTAAAATAATTGTTCAAACCCAGCCCAAATCATCGAAAATTTCGTTGAAGCGAAAGCAAGCCTCACAAATGGTTCGTTGTGGCGAGGACTTTGTTGCATTGACTTCTATGGCTAGCTGACGGGGAATTGGAAATATTTCGTTGAAGCGGAAATTTCGTTGAAGCGGCGTTCGTTGTAGCGGGGTTCGACTGTATTTGCTAAATTCAAACGAACTAAACAGACTTGTCATTACGAAAAATTGCGCCAGATTACGCAAGAATATAAACAAGGTATAAAAAAGGCCAGAGATATGTATTTTAAAAAACTAAATGATAGATTGAGAGTCAACCCCAAACCTTTCTGGCAATATATTAAAGGGTGCGGGTCTGACAGTCTGGGTAGAAACGATATCGTATACAACAACCTAACTATTGTTGATGATACAGCCAAGGCGAACTGCTTAAACAATTATTTCAAATCTATCTTTTCACCAATACAGGATTTCACTTCTCCATCCTACGCTAGTAACGTATCCCCAATGAACCCGATTGAGATAAGCGTAAGTGGCATTGAAAAGCTATTAAAGCAAATAGATGAAACAAAAGCAATTGGGCCTGATGGTATTTCTCCGCGTATTTTGAGGCGCTGTGCTGAACCGATCTCGCTGTATCTGCGCATAATTTACGAACAATCTTTGTTGACAGGCATTTTACCTGATGACTGGAAAATAGCTTATGTCGTTCCAGTCCATAAGGGGGGATCGAAAAAGGATGTTGAAAATTACAGACCAATTTCTTTAACCTCAATAGTGTTCAAAGTAATGGAACATATTCTCTATTCCGGAATAATGAAACACTTGATCGAAAACAACATTCTAACAAACTACCAACACGGGTTCCGCAAGGGGTTCTCATGCACAACGCAACTTGTTGAATTTTACCATGATCTGGCATCTGACCTTGATTCAGGGGGACAAACCGACTGTATTTTCTTAGATTTTCGTAAAGCATTCGATACGGTAACGCATTCGTTTCTTTGTAACAAACTTAAATTACTAAACATAGATCCCGTTGTGCTTAAGTGGATTGAAAATTATTTGTGTCAACGTCGACAATGTGTCATTTTAAACGGCAAAAGATCTGAGTACGTTGATGTGACATCGGGAGTACCGCAGGGCTCTGTATTGGGACCACTTTTGTTTTTAGTTTATATTAATGATATTTCAGTAGGTATGCATTCAAGTGTCAGACTGTTTGCAGACGATTGCGTCGTGTACAAACAAATCAGAAGTGAGAGTGACTCTACCAAACTGCAAATCGACTTGGAACATGTTCAGGATTGGTGCTCTACGTGGAAAATGAATTTAAATAATAGAAAGTGTGTTCACGTTTCGTTTACAAGGAAACGGAAGCCAATTGAGACTGGGTACCTTTTAAACAATGATCCTGTAAAAAAAGCCGCTTCTTATAAATATCTAGGTGTAGTGCTTTCATCCGATTGCTCATGGAATGCACATGTCAGCGACGTAGTAAGTAAAGCTGCCAGGGCGCTGAATTTCATGCAACGCAACCTTAAAACGTCAGAGCAAAACCTAAAGAATACGGCTTATTTGACATGTATACGACCTATACTAGATTATGCCTGCGCCGTATGGGATCCCTCCCAAGTAACACTGTCTGATGGACTTGAGAAAATACAAAACCGAGCGGCTAGGTTCGTCTTGGGACGCTACAAGAGGGGAGATAGTTGTACTCAGATGAAAAATGAACTTGGGTAAGAGCTGCTTTCCTCGCGACGACGAAAATTGCGGTTAAAGTTCTTTTTTCAAATATTTCACAATAAAACAGGAATTAACAAAGAAAACTACTTCAAAGAACCTCATTACCGTTCACATAGAACTGACCATGTTTTTAAAATAAGGGAATGGCGTACCAGGACGGACCTACTCGCCAAGTCATTTTTTGTAAAAACCATTAAAGAGTGGAATAGGTTGTCTGAAGCGCAAGTGTGCTGTAAAAATGAAGATTTGTTTATGTCCATGCTGTAACCCCCCTGCTGTAGCGCCTTCGGGCAATGCGGGGTAATCTCAGAATAAAGAATAAAGGAGCGGTGTGCAGTGTGCAAGCACCTGTGCACCGCCAACAGCCTTCGTAGATGCTGTGCACCTTCAGATGCTGTCATTTGTCTAGTGCCTATACCATATATCTACTAGTAGTTGCATCTGCAGCTTGCTAACACTGTGTGTTAGGTAAGAGTCATAATAGATAAGAGTCCTAGCACCACACTGTACAATGCTTTTTCGCGTGTTTGGTCTTCTAGTAGGTCCCAACACTTTCCTGCCCACGGGAAAAGCAGTGATTTTGGGTAGTCTAGCAAATTTTTTCCGGTTGCAAAAAATGTGCAACCTATAGGTGTATGATATCGATCGAATTGTAGAAGAGTAAATTTCCTTTGCAGTGGTGATAGTTTCAAACAGAAATTTGTACTCTCAGCTGGGCAGTCAAAGATTGAGGACTCTCTGGTGTTCGTTTTGGCAAGCACTAAGCCCCGTTTCTCTCCCTTCGCTTCTTGGGTGTGCAGAGAAGCCAAAGCTGCACCTGGACGGCCTGTACGGCAAGGGCATCCGGGTGCGTGCCGGCGACCCGCTCAACATCAACATCCCCATGACGGGCGCGCCACCGCCGGCTGTCACATGGCTCATCAACGACAAGGAGATCCCGCCCACCAACCGCATCCGCACGGACACCGGGGACGAGGCGGTCAACCTCACCATCCCCGTCTCCCAGCGGGGCGACACCGGCAAGTACACCATCAAGGCCAAGAACATGTACGGCGAGGACTCGGCCGACATCGACGTGCTCGTCTACGGTACGGGGCTTGTCTCTCTCTCTCTCTCTCTTTTTTCGTGCAAGATGGATTCATTGCAGCGCTGTCATCAGCGGAGCTTATTTGTTGCTGGGCATTGATAAAGCCCCAAAACATTTACGCTTCCACGACGTCGCCCATCTCTTAATCACTTCTAAGGTCTACCACCCGAGACCTTTATGAAGAATCTTCATTGTTGCTAGGTTTTGCGGGAACATGGACAATTCAACTGGAAGAATCAGTGACAGAAACTTGTCCCATCTTCTACACGAAAAAGTGCCTGTGGTGTCTGTCCCCTCCCTGAGTGCTCCATGTGTCTTCTTCTTGGTGTGCAGACAAGCCTGGGCCCCCGCAAGGCCCGCTCGAGTACCCCGAGGTCACCAACTCGACGGTCACCCTCAAGTGGAGGAAGCCGGAGGATGACGGCGGTGCTGAGATCACCGGTACAGTGCACTTTTGATACAAGCAACTGGAACTTCTTGAGCTGACTGCTTCGGTGGTGTGTGCGACAACTATTAACGATGCTGTGCTTTTAATTGTAACTTTTACGATGGCTTCCCGCACTACTGCTATTTTGATGCCACATTTGAACCCTTCTTTGTTCTTGCGCTGTGAAGGTGCATCTGTGGTAGAAAATTGTGCCCCTAGCACTAATACCGTATTTACTCGCATAATCCTCGCACTTTTTCTTCGGAAAAGTCAATGCAAAGTTAGGGGTGCGAGAATTATGCGGGAAAAAAAAAAATTCCGGTGCACAGTGTTGCCAATTTGCCTTATGCCAATCCCGCTAAATGTAGCGGTCGTTTTTTGTATAGGTAAGCTCAGTGTTGCCAACAGCAGCTATTTCTTTTTATTTTATTATTTACAACGTAAACAGTCTCCCGTCGATCAGCGATCATGAAATATCCGCTTCTGCTTTCTGGCGCGCGCACTATCTCGTCGTATGTGCGAGCCCTACTCCAGTAACGCACGTTGAAGTCGGTGACGCCGAAGTGCCTGCCTGCGGCACGGTTGCCGTGTTCGATCGCGTACTCTATCGCTTTCAATTTGAAAGCGGCAGTGTAACTGGCGTTCTTCCCCATGGCGAAGCGGCACCAAGCACAAAACAAAGAGATCAAAAAGTTCTCAAAATGGCAGCGAGCTATCCACCATTGACGCGAGTGACTCGCTAACTGCTGCCGCTCAATGGCGGGACCACGACGGTGACACGACGACACAACAGCGGGCTGCGCGAACACCGTCTATAACCGCACCGCACGCGAACCCCGCACGCGAAACATGCGCGAAACCGGCTCAAGGACAGTGTGAGTAGCGTGTTACGGCGCCAGTTAGGGAGTAGCCATGCAGGTTGTTAGGGCGCCTGGATGGCCTTGGATACACAGCGCTCTCCGCCGAACGGAGAGGTGGCGGGGGAGGGCGCGCGTTGGAGAGCGCGTGCACCATGCGGGTTTCGCGAGCAGGCAACTTTCGCCGCTGCAAAGTTGGGGGTGTGAGGATTATGCGAGGAACCAAAAAATTCAAGTTTTGGTGGCTCACATTAGGGGTGCGAGGATTACGCGAGTGCGAGGATTACGCGAGTAAATACGGTACGGGGCTTGCACTTGACGACACCACCGCCCTTTCTGGTGCATTGCTGTCAGCTTTCTCAGTGCTGCTTGAGCAAAGAGACGATCTATGGCACAGATTGTGAGCTCTAAACAGTAAAGGGGCCAATCTTCCACATGTACTCGTTCTTTTTTCACGAGAAAGACCATACATCAGCCTAAATCTTCTGCAACAACATATGCGTCGATATTCGTAAGACAGTGCTTGTCCTTTGAAATGGTTGTTTATGCTGTGTTCCTGCAGGGTACCTGGTGGAGAAGTGCGAGATTGGGTCAGACTTCTGGCAGCCTGTACCAGGCTACTGCCCCAACACAACGTACACTGTGCGCAACCTCGAAGAGGGCAAGCAGTACAAGTTCCGTGTCCGAGCGGAGAACATCCATGGCATCAGCGAGCCGCTCGAGGGAAAACCAGTCACGGCCAAAAACCCCTTCGGTAAGCTCTCGTTAGCATTCACAAACGTCGGCCGCGGCGGCCGCTTTTCTGATGGAGGCGAAAAGCAAAAACGCCCGTGTGTACGAGATTTCGGCGCACGATAAAGATCCCCAGGTGGTCAAAATTAATCCGGAGCCCTCCACTACGGCGCGCCTCATCGCCTGCGTTGCGTCGGCGCGTTAAACACCACAATCAATCAATCAATCATTCACAAACGTACTAAAACCGTCATGTTAACTTGAAAAAAAAAGGGGGGGGGGTTTGATTACTAGTGCTATGCATTGCATTGTACTCATCCTCAAATAGGGATCCATGGACCTTTGAAGTAGGCCACACTTTGGTGCTTCGCGTACCCCCTTTATCTGCTTTTTATTTATTATTATTATTATTATTTCTTTTTTGGTAAGCATTTGGTGAGGTAGTATGCTGGCTTTGTCACAAGGCACACGCGTTCTACTGGCTTCTTCACATGGCGTGCACCTTATTTTATGGTTTCCACGTAATGCATGCCATATGTGAAAAGATACAGGTTCAACTAAACTGTGCGCGTGTCATTGATGCTCCTAGCTCCTAGTGCATGGCAGTAAAATTAGGTGACACCGAGGGGACTGGGCAGGAATTTCTTTGCTGGCAATTCCATGCCAATGTCTTTCCCACTTGTATAGCATAGTTGCCACAAAGAGTCTTCAGCACACTCAGAGTTTCAAACTATGAACTGTGCTTGCCCGTAGGCATGAAACTGAAAGCACTAAAATTTTTAGTTGCAAGCATTCTACTCACACATTCCCCAAGAGGAAAGAAAATTTTCTGTATTGACCCCTGCCCTTGGGGGCTTCCTGACACTGTAATAGCTAAACAAGGCTGCCTCTTTTTTTGTTACCAGACACTCCAGATTCTCCTGGTCAGCCGAAGGTTGACGAGATTGGTCCCACAGCGGCGACCATTTCTTGGACACCGCCTGCCAATGACGGTGGACGTCCCATCCAAGGTTAGAGCTGCACCTCTGCACTTGCGTCTGATTTTTTTTGTCATGGCTATTGTAGTCTGGTTCGTTATTTTTGCCACAAGTGTTTATCATTATTTTAGTTCTGTTGCGGCGACTGAGTCTTCCGTTAAAAAAGATCTCTTTCATTTGGAAAAGTCACTCAATGTTTTGTCCCTCACATGCTTTTTTTTTTACAAAGTAGAGGGGAGTAATATAATGTTAAAACGATAATAAAATACTGTATCTTTCATCTTAAGGGCCAACTCCAAGCTCAGCAAACAGAATGCTTCAAATTAGCTGACATTTTTAAGGTGCTTGGATTCTCAGTACCTATCCCCACTTCAATTGGGAAAGCATGTTACTTGCGTCAAGCGAGTAGAACGCAAATGCGCTTTTTTTCTTTTCACAAGCGTGCCAGTTCCGTCCCAAAAAACTTTTCTGCTTGTGAGTTACCCACTTTGCCATCTGCTTGCACAAATGTCGAGCCCTGGACCGACCAGTCACCATTTCTGGAACCGTGGAGGCTGAACCTGTTCATGCAGCGAGTTCCTCTTTCTCGTGCAGGCTACATTGTGGAGAAGCGCGAGCGGGGCCACCCCGAGTGGACCAAGGCCAACGTGTCGCCCACACCGGGCACCCAGTTCACGGTGCCCCACCTGACCGAGGGCAAGACCTACGAGTTCCGGGTGACCGCCGTCAACGAGGGCGGTCCCGGCAAGCCCAGCAAGCCCAGCGCTGCCGTCGTGGCCAAGGAGCCCAAGTGTGAGTGCGGCTGCATGTCCGAGTTGTGAAAGAATCGGACACCTAAGCACTCCTTATGTGTAGGGAGTGCAAAAGCATTAGCGTCCATTTGACATGAAGGCACAGCACTGTCTGTCAAAGGTAGTACAGTATAGCCCACTTATAGCGAACCCGGTTTTAACGAAATAGTGGCTATAAAGAACAGATCTTCATTTCCCGTTACCATTTGTATAGATGGATTTTGTGTCCAGATATAGCGAAAAGCGGATGTAACGAACTGATTTCAGCTTCCCGATGTGTTCGTTATAAGCGGGCTCGACTGTAGTTTCTTTTGGATAGCCAAAGAAAAGCTGCAGAAAGCAAAGCAGTGGAATCTGTGGGCTGCACCTGTTAAATGAATCCACCTGAACACTGTTTGCCCAAACGGACGGTTTGAGTGCGCTTTGACCCCTTTGCGTGCGCAGTTGCCCCCAGCGCCCCTGACGCCCCGCGCGTGGACAAGGTGACCAAGAACTCGGTGACCCTGTCGTGGAACAAGCCCCTGAAGGACGGCGGCAGCAAGGTCAAGGGCTACATTGTGGAGAAGAAGCCCAAGGACGCCAAGGACTGGACGCCTGTGAACATCCTGCCGCACCCGGACACCACCTTCACGGTGCCCAGCCTCGAGGAGGGCCAGGAGTACGAGTTCCGCGTGGTGGCCGTCAACGACGTCGGCGAGAGCCCCCCCAGCAAGCCCACCGACCTCATCCTGGTCGAGGAGCAGCCGGGTGAGGGCACGCTTTCGACTCAAACTCATTCACATTTCGGGGGTTTAACCCGCCGAGAATTTTGACTACCTGGGGATCTTTAATGTGCACCAAAATTTTGACACGTGGGCGCTTTCGCTTTTCAGCCACCGTGGCTAGGAATCAAACCCGCGTATTTGGGCTCGGAAGCACAACGCCTTAGCCACTGAGCCACCGCGGTGGGTGGGAGGACACTTTTGCTTTGTTTCATCTCGGGATACGAACTAGCTCAATGGGAAAATTCACAAAATTGTGTTTCCGCGCCTTGATTCCAGTTTTGTAGCCAGTGGGACGTCTAAACCGTAGCGTATTTATATGTTTGTTTCTTTAAACTTCTCAATTGCAGTTGTGCGCAGAAATCTAGAGATTGGTTCTGCTCTAACCATTTTATTCTTGAGAACTGCTGAGTAGCATAAAATGCTCGGTGTGCGTTAAATATCTCCATATAATCTACAAAGTATTAGGAACCCAGCTGATATGAAGCAGAGGACTCTGTCGAGCTCTTCGCCACAGTCCTCACTGCCAGTCCACTTAATTTTAATGTCAGACTCCAAACAAAATTTTTGAAGAGTGTAAATGTACTCCCTTTATCAAAATTTTCTGGGCTAATTCTAAGCCTTCTTGGCTGCAACAAATTAAATAAGCTTTACCTCTAAATATCACAAAAATATTTTGTGACAGTTAACAAAGAAAGGTGATTTCTCTAGCTTTCCTGCATGAAATGTTTCAGCCTCGCTTGGGACGTAAGCATGTACTACATTGAATTTTTTGCAGCATGCACATTCCTGGCTTGGCCTAGAAAATTTTGACAGACTGTGCATGCCCGGTGCCCCAGAACCACCGATGGCGACAGAGTCAGGGGGAATGGCGCTGTCACCTTTGCCTGGCAGCAGCAGTGTTCTCTGAAAGGGCTTTCTCGTTTGACACCAGACAAACCGAGGATCAACGCTGGTGCCGTGAAGGACATCGTGGTGAAGGCTGGCCAGGACTTCAGCATCAAGGTGCCCTTCACTGGCTTCCCCAAGCCCGAGGCTATTTGGTCCAAAAACGACCTGGATCTCGATGACAAGGAGCCCAGGAGGACGTACAAGGTGAGGGGAGAACCACACCCAACACGGTGCGGGGCCAAGTTCATTAACTGTTTGGCACGCATTACATTCAGCAGTGTAACAGCGGCATTTGTAATGCTTGCCACAAAGAAGTGCTTCGCTTTATGATTAAAGTGAACTCATGTGCACCTAATATGGATTGAATTTGAATGCAAATAAGCAGAACTGTGTAAATGATCATTTAAGGGGGAACACTGGTCTTAAAACAATTTCTTTTAATTTTCAAGTAAACTTTGTGAAACTTGTCAGTCTTGCTGTTTTTTTTTCCCACTGATTTCAAACATGCCAATATTTTTTCAGTTGGCCAGTTAGTTCCCAAGATAATTAGGGATAACTAGCCATTTTTGGTCAAACAATAGACAAAACAGTGTTGGTTATAAAACTGTCACCTTTATATTTTCCAATACTATGAACCCTGGTGAATGCAATAATTGAAGCAGTTTTTTTGATGCATCACTTGGAACTAATTTGTTCGACCAAAAATGGCTAATTATCCCTAATTATTTTGGGAACTAATTGACCAACTGAAAAATAATGGCTTGTTTGAAATCAGTGGGAAAAAACAGCAAGACTTACAAGTTTTACAACGTTTACTTGAAAATTAAAAGAAGTTGTTTTAAGACCAGTGTCCCCCTTTAAAGGAAAGGAATTTGAACTTTAGTGCTAATGCAAAGAATTTCTCACAGGTGACAGAAGAGAATGCCAGCCTGACTGTGACCAAGGCCAAGAGGGATGACACTGGCCAGTACAAGCTCTTCCTCAAGAACAAGCATGGATTTGACACTGTCTACTGCAAAGTCACTGTCCTCGGTGGGTCTTGTGATTAGTTACTCTACGTCCTGCATGCCATCTGCGCGCATTCACATACAAGTCGGGGAACCAAAAACAGCCATTAGGAAGCACCAGGCTGCATATATCTGTGGAAAGAAATGGGGTAGTACTTTGTCTATGACACAGTTGTCTCGGCAGACAGCCGGTTAGCTTGAATGCATAATCACATGGTTGGCTGATCTGATAACGTGCCATTAGATACCATCCTATAGCAGTTTGTCACCTCATCCAACTCCCTATCCTTCCGTTCCAGACACATTGATGTTGCACATAAGCTTCAAGTTTTGAATTCACATGTGCAGTTGCCCCAGCAGATGTAAATTCACTCTGACAATGCACACACACTCCCATATAAAAAAAATTGTATGGGAATGTGTGCTTGTGAGAACCGAGAAAATTCCAGCTTGAGAAGTTTATCATCGTCATCATCCTGTTTAGGTCCACTGCAGGACGAAGGCCTCTCCCATTGACCTCCACCCACTCCTGTCCTGCACTGCCCGAGTTCCTTTCTCGCCTCCAAATTGTCTTAGTTCATCTTATTACATCTGGTTAACAGCTTTCCCCTTCCTCTAAACCCGTCTCTTGATACCCACTCTGTTACCCTAATTGTCCACCGGTTGTCCTTTCGCCTTACGACATGACCAGCTTAATTTGAACTATGATATCCTCTACTCGAGTTTGCTCCCTGATCCAGGAGGCTCGTCTCCTGTACCTGAGTGTTACCCCTATCCATTTTTCCATGGCTCGTTGAGCCGACCTAACCTAAGTCTTCTTTCAAGCTGTTTAGTAAGGCGCCAAGTTTCTGCTCCATACGTCATCACTGGCAGCACTTACTGGCGATTTTCAAAGTATATCCTTGTGGAATCTTGCATAGAGAGAGAATAGTCTTTAATGATACTGGTGAGGTTAGCCTGGCCAAGGCGCCTAGCTTGCTACACCAGATGTATGAAAAAATGAAATCAATGAAGAGGTGGTGATAATGACTGTGATGAAGATGACGCGCTCATTAAGAGAGCCCTGTTTAAAGAGTCTGATCAAGTCCTGTGCTTCGCAGGAAAGACATAGCTCTGTTCAATACAAATGGGGTTCATGGTACTGGTACACAAATATCTCTATGGTGCCGGTACAGTGAAGTAGCACAATGCTATCATGCCATTTGGGCATTGTCCCCTGCTAGCTGTCATTTCCCTACCATCCAGTCTTCTAGAACTCAAAGCTGACGACCAGCTCGGTTACATCAAACTCATCGATCACAGGGTGAAGTTCGGTTAACTTAATGTACTTTGGAGTTTTATGAACATTGTCACGCGGTCAGTGCAACTCCCAGTAGTAGTTTGTCAACCTGAAATTTCCCAGATACCGCTGACTGACTGGAACTGACTTGCTGCACCGGGGCCATAGCAGGTGCAGCAAATCTCTGCACTGCAGCAGCCCCTTGGCTGCACCATGAGCAGTGGACACAGTGAATTGGGTGCTCTAGTGCAGTGCACTGTGAACCGGTGCAGGCTTTGCCGCAAACTTCATCTAAATCAAATGGACCTTTAGTCAGTTACGAATTTGGCACAATATTAAAAGATGCTGACACTGCAGGGTACCAGGAGATATAGATGATATTAACTGAGAAGTTTAGCTGTCGATTTCTTCACTTGGCAGCACTGGAAATGGGTGTGGACACGGCCTGAGCACCACGGACATGGCGCAGCTTGTGCCACTGTGCTCGCACACCGCAGAGAAAAAAAACCCAGCGTGCATCGCCGGCTCCGTTTCAACCCAATTCTCAACGGTGATGTCAACAGATAGGCTTTTAATCGCACTTGCATTGGAGTCGAGGCATTACTGAGTGTTCGGTGGGGTAGAGTTTGGAACGTCCAACACACATCATGTGCTTAGCCTGGACAAGTACCGCCATCCTGCAGAGCGCGATGTAACCAGTGACGGCGCACTCACATGGTTGCCTGCATGCACGCCTTGCCAGTGCATAAAAGCTATAAGTTATTTAATTTTCCTATATTGTGGCATTTTTCAGTTTGTAATACATCTGCAATGCTAGGCTATTCTCATTTTCACCCCTGTGACTGCCTATCACCCCAGATCGTCCAGCACCACCAGAGAACCTGCGTGGTGAAGAGGTGGACGGTGACTCCCTGACCCTTCGCTGGCTGCCACCCAAGGATGATGGCGGGGCAGAAATCACCAACTACGTGGTGGAGAAGCAGGAGGAAGGCACCAAGACGTGGCACCGAATCGGCACCTACGTGGTCGGCACTTCGTTCCGGGTCCGCGGGCTTACCGTGGGCCACCGCTACAACTTCCGGGTCATGGCTGAGAACCAGTTCGGCACCAGCGAGCCGGCGACCACCGCTGAGCCCATTTTGGCCAAGCTGCCGTTCGGTGAGTGGCAGGGCATGTGTGGCTTTTGTGACTGGGGCTGAGAGTTGACCAACCTTGATTTTCCACGTAAGCGCTGAGCAAGTACCTGGCACCTTCCAATAGTGTGTGACACACTGCTGTTCTTTTGTGGACCTTGCGTTTGGGAAAAGGAGTTGAGTGATTACCAGTTATGAGTATGGGGTTATTGCAAGCTTTTTTCAGTCAATAGTTATGAAACGGCATAATTGCAAGCCTTTTCCATTCAGTAGTTATGAATATGGGGTAATTGCATGCCTTTGTCATTCAGTAACAAATATGGGGTAATTGCAAGGTTTTCTTTTCATTTAGTAGTTTTGAATATGGGGTAATTGAAAGATTTTTCTTCCCATTCAGTAGCTACGAATACAGGGTAATTGTGAGCTTTTTCTTTCCATTCAGTAGCTAGAAATACATGG
Source organism: Haemaphysalis longicornis (assembly GCF_048455015.1). Classification (NCBI taxonomy): domain Eukaryota; kingdom Metazoa; phylum Arthropoda; class Arachnida; order Ixodida; family Ixodidae; genus Haemaphysalis; species Haemaphysalis longicornis. The sequence goes on along the minus strand of NW_027526225.1, from coordinate 90,701,336 downwards.
TAATTGCAAGCCTTTTTGATTCATTATTTACAAGTTTGGGGTTATTTCAAGCTCTTGCTATTCAGTAGTTACAAATGTGGGGTCATAGCAAGCCATTTCCATTCAGTAGTTACAGATATGGAGTAAATTGCAAGGTTTTTTTTGCCCTTTCAGTAGTTACAAATATGGGGTAATTGCAAGGCTTTCCCTCCCAATCAGTAGGCACAAATACGGGGTAATTGCAAGCCTTTCCCTCCAATTCAGTGGTTACGAATATGGGGTAATTTCAAGCCTTTTCCACCCAATGAGCTGAGTGATCACGAGTCAGGTGCGGAAGGTGTAATCGCCGACTGTCTCCCCAGACCCTCCCGGTGCCCCCGGCGTGCCGCACGCGGTGGACACGTCGCCGGACTCCATCACCATCTCGTGGACCAAGCCGCGCAACGACGGCGGCTCGCCCATCACGGGCTACCTGGTGGAGAAGCGCAAGGTGGGCGACACCAAGTGGAGCCGGGTCACCCCGGCCACCGTGCCAGACCTCACCTACAAGGTGCCCGGCCTCACCGAGAACCAGCAGTACGAGTTCCGCGTCTGCGCCGTCAACGCCGCGGGAGAGTCGCCCTGGAGCTCCGCTTCGGACGGCATTTACGCCAGGCCTCCGCCAGGTACGACGGGGACCGGCTCTTCTCTTGTTCTTGTCCTGCTCTCTCGTTTGGGCAGCGTGAATCTTAGAGGGCTGCAGCAGCTGTTATAGCATGGGTCCTGGCACAAAACTAGGAGGAGTTCGAACATTAAAGCAAACTAACTGGAAAAGTTGGACAAGATGGTTGCTGACTAAAGAATTCATTGGGCTCACAAACGTTGAACAGTATCGAGTGAAGAAGAGATGAAAGACACAGTCACAACTACCACATTAATATTGGTAAATGTGGCTTTCGAGTGGGTTGTTTGAGTTAAATTAAAGCCTTGCAGAAATGAGTGATTTTGTACTGCAGAAGCTGCTCTTGAAAGGTAATGCACAGTTCACTTCAGTAGAGCATACAGAAGCACGTTATTGTTCTTACCATCCAATCATGATTTCAAGTGCGATAACATATGCAGAGTGGGATGTGTGATGTCACTGCACACATACAGGGTGTTGCAACGATAACTGGAACACTTTAAAAATTTTTCCTGAGCGATCCGCCGCTCTGTTCGCGCTCAAACTTCACACAAAGGTCGCATTTTGTGGTCTATTTTGTTTGACACCGGGAACAACAACGGTACTTACCTGTTTATTCTGAAAATAAATAAAAACGATTTTCGCCTATGGGAAAATGGCCGCTGATTTGAACGTGCGAGCCAGCGCAAGTTGATGTTGGAACGACGGAACCACCTGCAGAGTGAAACGCACGTTTGGGATTCACGTACGGAGCCAACTGGTGCAGCAGACGATCAGAAAATGCACCTAGAAATGAGCTAACAGACGATCAGAAAACCCGGTTTTCGGGCTCGCACGTCCAAAACGCCGCCATTTTCCCATAGGCGAAAATCGTTTTTATTTATTTTCAGAATAAACAGGTAAGTACCGTTGTTGTTCCCGGTGTCAAACAAAATAGACCACAAAATGCGACCTTTGTGTGAAGTTTGAGCGTGAACAGAGCGGCGGATCGCTCAGGAAAAATTTTTAAAGTGTTCCAGTTATCGTTGCAACACACTGTATTTTTGTGTATCTTGTAAAATAAAGCACAGAAATATTTGTTGTAGCCATTTACTAACTTGTCTTTGTACTTTCACTCACTCAAAATCAAGAGCGATTTTGGTTACTGCCAGACTACATTTGCTTCAGTGGTATTCAGTTAACCCTGTGAATGTGCACTTAATCAATGCTCTGTGTGTTTTTCTTAAAGTGGTGCACAATCTTTATTTTCTGAATTATTTATAAGCACCGCAGCAACATCAGCTGGCTGTTTTCATTGCTTGCCAGCCTACCACCTTTTAAGTATTAGGCTCGCATCAAAATGTTCTTTTCTGCGTCTGCTTTGCTGCTTGCAGCCGCGCCCAAGATCGACAGTGGCTTCGCCATGCGCGACATTGTGGTCTTGGCTGGCGAGGAGTTCACCATCAGGGTGCCCTACAGTGGCAGTCCAGCTCCAGAGGCCTCCTGGACCATTGTGAGTTTTGGGCTTCTCAGTTAGGTCTACTGCCAAGCAGCAATAGACCTCGTGCTTCATTCTTTCTTTGAGAAGCCCCTCTCTGCTTCAACATGCTGAAGTGCCCTCTTTTTTCTCTCTCTCCTGACTGCTCTTTGCAGAATGGGAACGTGGTGCTGCCTGATGACAGGATCCACACTGAAGTCAACGTTGCCTTCACGGTGTTCCTCAACAAGAAGGCCAAGCGTGACGACAGCGGGAAGTACACGCTAACCCTCAAGAACCCGCAGGGCTCAGACACTGCGTCCTGCAAGGTTCTGGTCGTCGGTGCGTGACCGTTCTTTTCTCTTGCACTGATAATCAGTGTTGAATTGGAACCATTATTAGTGAACTGAAGAGCAATTTGCTCTGAACTGAGTCCATTTGACGCCAATTCATCCCAGTAGTCGTCTAATGTAATTTGAGTTTTGCATCTTACCACTGTAGCAGGTGTCCTAACTCTTTGTGCTTTTTACTTTTCTAGACAAGCCTGGTCCACCACAGGGTCCCCTGGAGGCTTCGGATGTCACTCCAGAGACTTGCTCGCTGTCTTGGCGGCCTCCGCTGGATGATGGTGGCAGCCCAATCACCAATTACATCGTGGAGAAGCAAGATCCCACCACCAAGGTAAATTAGTCATATGATGCTGGCTACGCAACAAGTCCCTGATTATGGCTCATGGTTGCAAGGGATTTTAAATATCAAATATTATTCCAAGCTTCCACCACTTTCTGATATTCGATTGCCATATTTTCGCGCATATAACCCACCCCAAAAAATCCTCGCATATCGCCCGCACATTTGGTACAGGAAAGGGTGCACCAAAGCTACTGCTCAAGCAACTGGTCACATACTACAGTGTAGACCGCTTATAACGTATGTCGCGGGAGCCGCAAAAATCCGCACTATAAGCGGTACCGCAATATAACCAAAACACGCGCGAATTCAACCACATTGCCACCTATCTCTCAAGTCAACCTATATTTATCATCACTCAAACGCACAGCACTTAAAAACGAAGGCACGGTCTATATTTCGTGTTATTTTTAACATCAGCCGCTGCTGCAGGGCAAAAGCGCAGTCTCACAAACGGCGAGCGCGGCTCTAACTTCTGTTGTGTTTGTTTTGAGACCATGGCTGCGTTTTTAGCGTCTATGAACAGATGCCGCAAGACGTGATAAGAACGACAGCGGGATTTTTTTTTTTACCCCACCTTGTGTTCACGATGCCGAAGGCGGCTGCTTATCAGCGCAACGGAAATCTTCGGCTTCGCGCGGCTCGAATGTTCGGAAAGGCAGGAGAGGGAAAGAGCGGTGGCTTATCAGCAACAACGTTCTAAAGCGTGAACCGCGTGGTAGATTTGGTATCGCGAAAACGTGCAGTGCACGCCAGCGCGGATACAACTGGCGTGGTGTGGGCGGCGCAGTAAAAGGCGGCAACATGGCGTCGGCACTGGCCGTGAAGCGGTGCAGGCAGTTCCAGTAAGTTCCAGCGACCGCTTCTAACCGCTCGCTGAAATGCCGCACGGGGCGCAAGCGAAGATGCTCCTGCAAGAAAGGAGCTAATAATGTGGGCGAAAAGTGGAATATAAACTGCCATCCACGCTGCTTGTGAAAGCGCCCATCAAAAAATACCGCGGTGGTAAGCCTAAACATCTCTGGCGCGGCTAGCTGGCTCGGAGCGCTTCGAATCTCCCGCCATTAGGTACGCGTCTCCCCATTGGTGCAAGTCGTCAGGCTCCTCCCACTGCCACGCGAAGAAGCCACCGCGAGCGCGGAATCGTCGACACGAGCACGAAAAAAAACAAAACAAAAAAAAAAAAAACTCACGCGCAACGCTGATGTGCACGATTCATGCGCGAAAACGGGCCATGCGGTTCACGATTAATAAAATCAACTTGCCGCGCGCGGATGGGGAGTCTGTCGCTATCTTCCGAGGTGTATCAAGCAAGGTCAGTTGTGGTTATCAGGTACGCACGAACTAAAGGGTGCCTATTTTTTTTTCTTTGGGTGTCTACGTTAGAGGAGGGCAAGGGGCAAGGGGTACACGCTGCGTCAGATGGCCGATTTCATCCTTTCTTTTTTCTTTTGCTACCCTAAAACGATGCCTCAGCTGCGCCGGTCGATCAGCAGACCCGCCGAAAAACCGCACTATAAACGGTATTGTGCTTCGGCCAACCGCATCTTAAAGGAGCCATGAAGAGAAAACACAAGTTTGGTTCATTCAAAAGATTGTCTCGTTAGAATCATACTGACACCACTTTTAACGTAAACTTCGCTCAAATAAGCTACATAATTAGGAAAAACGGGAATGGTCATGCGACCTACCAGCTCATTTCCCGCAACAGAACCTATGTCGTCACATGAGCTAAGCTCTGCGATTGGCGGAGGCTGGCAGAAGCAGACGCAAATTAGGTAGAACTTACAAACTAGACGAACGAGCGATTTGCGCTTAAATTTAGGGCACATTCTTTACAAAGCAATAAGAATGATGGGACAAACAGTGGAAGTTACGAAAGCACATGTAAACATAGAAGTACTGATGCGTTCTGCTGTTCGTACTGCGCACAACATGCTTGGTTTCGCTGCATGCTTGGTTTCGCTACGGGGCTTGGGGTTGTCTCAGACGACACTGGCCGATTGACGCAAGCAACGGTGTCTCACGTGACCCCATTTGTCGAGCGAGCACTGTTTCAGGGAACGAATATTTTCTCCCAGAACAAAAACAAGCCAGGTTTAAATGCGGGCAAAAACAAACCAAACGCTTTCCACGGTATGGTGGCGCCATCTAGGTTACGGAACGTAAAGAAATGCGGGAACAAACCAACACCGCTCTACAGGGTGGAGACAACCTTTGAACGGTCCCGTGCCGCCGCAATTGGGCCAACGGGCTCAGCGCGTTATTCTTTTCGTTTCCCACGAGACCTAGCAACGCGAAACAGACAATATGATTCAAACTTCTTCAGCAAACCGCGTTGCGGCGATAATTTTAGCGCGGTTTTGACACAATGACTTGCTTCGGCGGCGAGCGAGCAACCGAAAATGGCGGCGCCAGCGTATACGTATCTCTACCCTGTACGGCGGATGCGTGAATGAAGGTACTCTAGGCTGCAGAGTGGTCGGTTACAGTGATGTCACTTGGGACCACGAAAACGCACGATTGAGCGGGAAAATCAAAATTTTAACCTGAATTGTTTAATTTCTCAGTGAATAAAGCTCCGTTTGTATCCGGACAAGCGCTGGGGGCACTATAAAACACGAAATCTTTCGAATAAAACCAACTTGCATTTTCTCTTCATGGCTCCTTTAAGCGGTATGCTTATGCATTGAGTTCTATGGGAGGCAAACCGGTGGTCGCAAAAACCCGCGTTATATCCGGTCCCGCACTATAAGCGGTTACGTTATAAATGGTCTACACTGTATGTAGACAGAAAAAGTATATATTTAGCAACTAGAATATACTGACTGCAAGGCGAAGGTCACAATTCACTAATAAAATTCAGTTGTTAAAGTGCACTCGTCCTTGTTTCTTTTTTTTTTTTTTTTTTCTTCCTTGTCTTTGTATGTTTTGCACAATTGGTGCTATAAGACTTGGTCAGTGTTACTGCGTAGGAGCTTCACAGCACAACGTGCATTGCTGTGAAGCCGCAAAAAGGAAAAACCCTGCCAATTATCCGCACCCTTACTTTGCCACTGAAATTTTCACATTTTTGTGTGGGTTATATGCGCGAAAATACGCTATGTTACACTACCCTGTCTGCAAAATGGGTGACTGATTTATCAGTCGTTAACTGCAGTGTAACAATCATTTATTGTTAATGCATCCGTTGGCACCCACGCTCATTGGCTTCCTCTGTGCCACAGATCTGGACCAAGCTCTCAAGCTTTGTCCGTGGCTGCCACTACGACGTCATTGGACTGGAACCGAACAAGAAGTACAACTTCCGAGTCCGTGCCGAGAACCAGTATGGTGTCAGCACCCCGCTGGAGACCGACCGTCCCATCACGGCCAAATTCCCATTCGGTGAGAAAACTTACACAAAGAGAAAATGTTGGTGAAAATATTTCATTAATGTGAGTTTTCTTTCATAGGGTTATCTTTACAGGATTTCTCTTTCAAACGCTTTCATTGACGTGGATCCTGTTCCATTCTTTTAGTCGCTGAGGGTTCAAACACAAACACTTAGTTGCCTTCTCAGTGATGGCTGTGAAACTGGGGCCATTGCGCCCAAAGCGAAAAGATCCCTGTCCCTATGAATGGTTACCACATCTCCATGACGTACAGGGCTGCCCACTTGTAGCTAAAAAGCTTTTAATTATATCAGCATTCAGTTTTGTTTATAAAATAAAAGTTCGCTAGCTGTCAGGCAGGAGTTTTTTCACTTTTTCAGAGGCAGGGTGCTTGTGGCCAGCTGGAAATGTCATGACGATGAGCAGCCATGCCTCCTGAATAAGAAACATCCGCTGTAACTTCATTGTGCATATGTTTAAAATTAAGGAGACACTGTGAGCAAGGCCTCTCTGCTATTACAAGCGCTCGTTTGAAGGCCATGAGACATAGAATAGAGGGAAGGGACACGCTTAACCTCCCTTCATTCAAGTTTCGTCAGTGTTCGATGTGCATTGCTATTTTGCGCGTGCATGCAATACAGGAAAGTACTATTCTCCGAATTCAAAAATGTCAGTGGACCGCCTGACACCTAGACAAAATTTCTGGTAGCTAACTGTTCATTGTAAGCACACGTTGCCACTTCATTGCATTTCAGTGCATGCATATGGTATCTGGGTGACTGACTCCCTCCCCCTCCTCCTCCTCCTGCATTGCCTCTTCCCCCAGATGTGCCCAGCCCGCCCGGCCGTCCAGACATTGTGGACTATGACGTGTCCAGCGTGAGCTTGAGGTGGGATCGGCCGAGCAGCGATGGTGGCTCCAAGATCCAGGGCTACCAGGTGGAGTACCGGGAGCCCATCGATGGCAAGTGGCGCATCGCCAATGACGGCTTGGTCAAGGACACCTCCTTCACGGGTGAGCAGGGCTATCCATCCACTGCTGTGTGTGGCACCGCTGCAGTGCCGTTCGCACAGACCCTATGGCATGGAGGCCCTCTAAGGGGGTACTGGCCGCAGCAGCACCGTAGAGTTGGCCTTCCCACCTAGCTTAGAAGCCTTAGAGCTTTTTGCAGTTTGAAGTGAAAAAAAAATATACATATGTCTCATTATATTCAGGGCACTTGAACATAACATGAGGCCTGCAATAAATCAGGAAACAAAAAAAAAGAAACAAAAAAAAGAGAAACTCACTTTACATTCAGGTGAATGCGGAAACCGGAGTCAACTGTGAGGGTTGTGCTACGTTTATTAGTAATAAGCGAGTGTTCGGGATAAGTCAGATCGTTATAAATGATCTTCGCTGTAGTATTACGTAGAATTTTATATTTTTTGTCTGAGCAAATACATTGTACAAAAAGCTATCTTTTTTTTTTTTTTTTTTTTTTTTTTTTGCATAAACTATGGCAGCAGTAACTCGCCTTAACACTAGTCATTCTTCTAGTTTGTCAGTCGTGATAAGTATACATTACTTGCAGCCAGCTCATATACGCAGCGCAAGTGATAGCTTTTCCCTCCATGACGTACAGGCCTAACCGGTTGTCCCTTGCCACTGCTCTTGTGCGCAGTGACGCGGTTGTTTGAAGGCAAGGACTACGAGTTCCGGGTGAAGGCCAAGAACGCTGCTGGCTTCAGTGAGCCCAGCGAGCCCACAGCCACACTGCGGCTCAAGCCCAAGTTCAGTAAGTCCCTCCCACTGGCACTGACCTCTGTTTCCGCTCTCGGGCTCCATCTGTGTTGTCAGAGCTAATCAGTGGGGCACTGCTTTCTTCGTTACAGCCGTCCCGTCACCTCCCCAGAACGTCCAAGTGGTCAAGGTTGGCAAGAGCTACTGCGACCTCAAGTGGGACAAGCCACGATCGGACGGTGGCAGCCGCATTACTGGTGAGCCCCACTCAAGTTACTAGCTATACTCTTATAGCTACGTTCTTGCGCTTGTTCCTAAGGCATCACAGTCATTGTTTTCTAGCATTAGTTCCTTCCATCTTACTCATCGCGTTTGTACTTGTTATGCACCTCATTTTCCAAAGAAGTGTTTTGCGTCTGTTGGTCTATTTATTTCTTGGCGCATCATTTACAAATGTCTATATTTTACCCGAACACTTTGGGACAAAGGAGCTAAAGGAGAGCTGTATATACCACAAGGAAATAAATATTTCACTGCTAGTTTGTAATAACAGAGCTCAGAGCCTTTTGTAATCATTTCTGTAAAGACAAACAAACAGGTACTCTGGTCATCCAGGATGCATTAGAAAAATCTAATTTCTTGTGGTCGTGTGTCGGTGGGTGTGAGAAGTGGTGGCAGCCAAGTGAGAGACCCGTTCCCTCTTTCTTGCAGGCTACATTGTGGAGCGCCGTGAGGTGGGCAGCCCCTTCTGGCTTGTGTCCAACGACTACACCATCCTGGACTGTGACTACACCGACATGAAGCTCAAGGAGAACAACGAGTACGAGTTCCGCGTGTACGCCGTCAACGCGGCCGGCAAGAGCGAGCCCTCTGCGTGCACCACCCCGGTCAAGGCCACCGAGTACACAGGTACTATGCCATTACTCCCTCTTCTTCTGCTTCGTACTATTACAGTACTCATTCTATGCTGCAGGGTCAGCCTCGTACTTGCCACAGAGATACAGAGGGCAACGTACCGTATTTTCACACGTATAATCCGCACTAAAAATGCGAAAATTTCAGTTGCAAAGTAGGAGTTTTTCCTTTAGTGCAGCTTCACGGCAATGCGCGTTCTGCCGTGAAGCTCCTACGCAGTAACACTGACTAAGCCTTCCATGGCAGATTTTGTGCAAAGCATACAAGGGCAAGGAAGAAAAAACAAGGACGAGCGCACTCTAACAACTCGATTTTGTTAGTGAATTGTGACTTTCGCCTTGCAGTCAGTGTGTCCTACTCCCTAAATATACGCTTTTTCTGTCTAGCTCCTGCTTGAAAGCTCCTGCTTGAGCAGGAGCTTTCGTGCAGCCTTTTCTGTATCAAATGTGCGGGCAATACGCGAGGATTCTTTTTTCTTTTCCGGCGGGCTGAAAGTTGGGGTGTGGATTGTAAGCAGGGGTGGGTTATACGCACGAAAATACTACAGTATTTGTCTGCAGCATAGCTTTGATACTTTCAGCCTTATTCTGCCTCGCCTGAGCGAGATTTGAAGAAAACTACTGCCATGTTCGGAAGTCTAAGCCCATTCCTTTTGTTCTCAACATTTTTGTAAAAAGTTTGTTTCAGTAGTTTTTAGATGTAACTATAGTTGAATTCACTGTTATAGACAAGTGTGTTGTGCACTGTGCATAAGATAGCCAATGTACGGTTGTCAGTTTCAGGCACAAGTTGGCCATAGCGTACAATGAAGGCTGGCTATTCTATGCCATTGCCATATTGTTATTATGTCATCTGTAGGTTTCCAAGGTCCCCTTAATTAAAAAGTGCTCCAAATCAGGCCACCTAAACTGAGACTGGCAACTATACAGATGGGCTGATGCATCTTAAAAAGAGGTTCTAATAATTCTGCTCATTTAGCTCCACTTAGTGCTGCTATTGCATATTGATGGAGGTTTATCTCTGGTTCAGGCGGAGCTAAGCCAGAGTTTGTCCGTCGGCTCTTCAACAAGAGCGTCAGCCTGAAGAAGCACGTCGTTCTGGAGTGTGAAGCCATCGGGAAGCCCGCACCGACTGCTAGGTGGTAAGCGAGCGGTTCTCTTTTGTCTGCTTTCCAACTTGGCAACAGGGCGTTCGTAAGGTGTGCATCCGGTAAGGTTGGGTGCTTGTTAAAATATTAATAATAAGCTACTGCTGTATGAGAAGTTTCATTTTTGTGTATCATGCACTTGTGCTGTCGCTTTCACAAAACTGCCTATTTTTCCCCTTTCCCTCTTTCCATTTTGTCCTTGTACATGCTGCAGGAAAATGCTGACATGTAAGTTATGCACACACAGAAACCTCGATTAATGTGTCTGTTGATTAGAGTGAACATCTGCTGACCTTCACAGGGCAAGGAAGGGAGCTGAGCGCTTTGCACTAAGCTCTCCTTGATGCCTTGACTTTTTGAAGGAGACCTTGACTCCTTCATAACCCCTTTTCAGTCGAAAAAAAAAAAAAAACAATTGGAGGCCCATTTGGGCCTGCCAAAAACACAATTGGTTCGATTTGAACCATTTGACAATGCAAACAGTTCTATTTGGACCAAGGGCCAATTGGGCCTCCAATTGTTTTTCTTTGGCTGGGTTGTACAAGAAGGCGGGGGTTGCTGCACAACGAAACGAAAGTGAACGCACTGGAGCACGGCTCCCAAACCTCATATATTTTATGGGCAGTCAAGAAGTGTTTTCAGTGATGGAGGTGTCAAGGAAGCTTGGGGCAGATCCTTTGATAACGATTCGACCCACCCCCTTCACAGAGTAATTCACATTTTGTGTTGCACTTCTGGCAACTGACAGTTTCTCCTTGTGTCCGATTTCTTATTTTTGTTTTGCTCTTTGTGCTGCAATGCTACTTGGAAACTCTAACGGAATTTGAACCTGGGTTGTGTTAGGTAGCTTTTTCATGGTCGACCAGCTGAGGCAGTGGTGATTTGACTGTTGTTCCTCTTCTACTCAAGGCTGAAGAATGGCCGGGACATTCGCATCGGCACCCGAATTCGGGCTGTGGAGAAACCCGAGGAAGGCGTCTACCAGCTGGTCTTCAGCGAGATCGAGGATGGCGACGAAGGGGAGTACACGTGCGAGATCAGCAACCCGCTGGGCTCGGCACGCTGCTCTGCTGACCTCAAGATCGCCGGTGAGCCAGGGGGCCCTGCAAACGTGCCTCCCACCCACTGTCATATGCAGTGTGTGTGAAGCTGCTTAACTGGCTCTGAAGTGGAATTGATCCCAGTAGGAGCTTAGTTAAGAGTATAATGGCAACAGCAAAAAGTAGCTAGTAATGTCGCCATGCCATTACTAACTGCTATTAGGGAATGTTCGGGATGACTTGTCTAAACAGCTGATTCCAAAGACATTTCCTGCAAAACTGTGTTTAAATAGCTCTGGCCATGGTCAAAATAAGGACGTATGGTCTTACGTTTGAAGAAATCATCTTTGCTACACCAGTTGCTTTCGTAGACTAACAAAAGAATTTATCTCTGATGCGCCAATAACTTCTAGGCCAGCAGAAAATCTGAAAGAGCAGTTCTTTTTGTCGCAGTTCAGTAGTCTCTTAATTGACAACAGACTCACCTTTCTTTAGTTTGGAAGGTCTTGTTTCAGGTTTGGTTTTACTGACATATGAAATAGCCATATACATTTTGGACTCTTTAAAAGATGAATCGTGGAGGAATAGCATTACAATCGGCTCAACAGAACAAGAAACTTTGGCTCAGTTGACACCATTTACCAAAAGCATTGAAGGCTTTGCAGTCATCAACAAAACAGTCCTTGCTTCAAACTTTTTCTTGCTCGTCTGACGTGTAGCAACGTACCAGTAGTTTGGACACTGAACTGACTAAGCTACCAAGTGATTGTTTGTACCAGCCCAGCTGCTTAGGTAGTAATTTAAGGGGTTCGTGTTTTCCCGTCACAGCGCCGCCACGGATTGACCGCTGCCCGAACGAGGTGTTTGTCCCCGAGAAGGACAACGGCAAGGTCAAGATCTACTTCTCCGGCTCGACACCGATGGAGGTGTCGCTGTTCAAGGGAGGCCTCGAGATGCCCGAGAGTGACCACCTCAAGTACACGGTGTTCGACGACTACGTCATTGTGTACCTCCGCGAGGCCGAGAAGCCCGACGAGGACAAGTACCAGCTCACGCTCAAGAACGACAGCGGCTCTGCAACCGCCCAGTTCACCCTCTACGTCACGGGTGAGCTTCCCTGCGAGGCATCTTTCACAGTTTATGTGGCCTTGTGGCCGTACGTGACCCTTGGTTGGCCTGACATCGTATTTATGGAAGTGGTCTGCTATCACTCCCAGGTGCAAATATTGTTTTAAGTGCGAATGCACTTTATAAGCGACCCCAAACCATCCACCGCCGGCATCGGCGGCGTCGGCGTTCGCAGTGCTCCTCTATAAAGAAACAGCATCCGGCGCCAGGTTTCGATCCGCGGACTTTGCGGCCGCAGCGCGACGCTCTACCGACCAAGCCACGGACGCGACGTGATATCAGCGTTAGTGACGCGCCTTATATCTTTAACGCATTCAAACTACGTCGTCAGCGGCGTGCGTTGGCGACTCAGCGGCGTTATAGCGGCTTGATAACTGCGTGGTGTACACGTGATACTACAAACTCGATGGAAGAGATGGAAGAGAAGGCGGCGAGGCGGTGGGCTGCGGGGGCCGAGCGCAAGCGCCGCAAGCGGGCCGACAACCGTGCATTCGCACTTTCACATTCTCCCCCTCGGGGAAATGCGGGGGAATTTTTTTCCTAGCTGGATCATTGAACCAGAAATTTCTTCTAGCTAGAAATAGGCAGAATTTCTGGCTAGAAATTCAGTTTCTAGCTCATTTCTGGCTGGATTGAGATTTTTTTACGGCTGACAGCTTTTACCTCCAGCTAGCATTCGTCAGTCCAGCTGGAAGAGAAAAACCCTGCAAGCTGGAGATGATCGTCTCCTGCTACACGAAGAATTTTTCCAGTTTGAAGCTGTCGATTAGCTAGAATCTATAAATCTAGTGAGAAATGAAGCTGGAAATTAGGATTTCATGCTAGAAATGCTCCTTCCATTTTCACGGGGGAGCTAAGACATTACATGTGTCTGAGAAAAACTTCCACGTAATATGCGAATAAATTAAATTGATTGTGGTGTAGAAGAAGTTCTGTCGCAGATGTTCACATTCAGAAGCAAGCTTGTGTTGCGTCTTTATAGTGCACATACTAGCGTGCTCCTGTGGGAGTGTCATTGCCTGACGCGGAAGGTGTGGATTGCAGGCTTGCCCGGACCTCCCATCGGCCCCCTGGAGGTGTCCGACATCACGCAGCACACATGCAAGCTGGTGTGGCACCCGCCCAAGTACGACGGAGGCTGCAAGATCACCCACTACGTGGTGGAGCGCAGGGAGACCACCCACAACCAGTGGGTGGCCGCCAGCACCTACTGCCGCGTGAGTAGCTACACCCCACACTTGCAACTGCCGTATACTCGACAGCTTGCTTTTGTCTCGACTGCACGTGGATTACCAAGCTCTATAGTAATTGGGTGCACTTGCATTGCAACACAGATCTCATGGGCAGCTTCCAGAGAGTTGGAGACTTGTGTCATCACCTTTGTGTCAGTCTTCTGCAGGTTTGGGTTATCAATAAAGGGAACCTAATAAAATATATTGTAAAGTTAAACCCTATGTGAATGAGAACTGGCTAATGACTACACCAGACGTTTAATTGAATGTGGATCTCGTAGAAACACCCTTCGCAAAGAAATGCAGTTTTAGAAATGAGATACAGCATAGACCATTTATAACATAACCGTTTATAGTGCGGGACCGAATGTAACGTTGGTTTGTGTAACCACCGGTTTGTCTCCCATAGGACTCCCACCAACCGCTCTTGAAACATGGTTGCCCAGAGCACAGTACCTTTTATATTGTGGTTTTACGGCAGGTCCGCTGATCGACAAGCACAGCAGGGGCATCGTTTTATGGTTGTGAGAAAGAAAAAAAAAAAGACGGAATCAGCCATCTGATGTAGCGCTGTAGTGCTGCCAGAAAGGGTATGCTTGTATTCAACTTGTCGCAAATTGTGCCACCTCCTAAGATACGCACCCATTAGCAGTGTGAGGATGTGTGACATTTTAGCCCAGTACTAGTGGTGCAAGGCACAGCCCGTGAGGGCACTGGCAGGCCTGAATAAGGGCGTAGTGCAGGACTGCTTTGTTCTTCCAGCCACTGGGCTAGTTTAACACCGCCTAACTTAGTGTACTTAACTTTTTCAGTGCGTAAAAAAAAGCTTTTAAAAGCACACACCTACTGAAGCTGTGGCTCAGCTTTGAGTGCAGAAATTTCAAATTCCTCATGGGGGTCTTGTACCTCTGACTACGTCTTTTCTGGATTGACCTACATTGCCAAAACTGAAACAGCCATAGCGGCATGGCGTGTGCCATATGTCACCACTTTGTGCATGCTTTCACATGACTGCACCGTATACCGATCAGCTGCAGCCATAGGGGAGCCAGGTTTTTCCTAAGATGAGTTGTGTAAGCGCTCTTCACGCCCTCTCTCTCTTTTTTCTGTGGCCGAACAGGACACCACCCTCACGGTGCAAGGCCTGACTGAGAACGGAGAGTACCTGTTCCGAGTCATGGCTGTCAACGAGAACGGCATGAGCGTGCCACTCGAGGGAACCAACCCCATCATTGCAAAGTTGCCATTCGGTGAGGGACACGCAGCCAGTGTCGTGTGCATGCCTTGTGACACAACAGAGTGTGCTTCGATCAGTCTTGCAGGTGGAGATCAGATTAGATGTAAATGCCCCGATATGCTGTCACATTTTTGTGTGGACTGCTGGCTGCGAGAGCACTGCCAGCTCGTGTGAAGAACTTGCACTTCTATCTGCCACACTACATCTACAGTCAAGGGTGTGCAGTTAAAAAGTTCGAAATTACAAGTGTGGCTGTGATGGCTGCTTGCGGATTCAGTTGTTATGCTCAATCTAGACGCATACCGGTTGTCACACCCACCCACCCTTCCATTTCTTCCAGCAGTGGCTAATGCTGACCTTCTCTTGAGATCTTCAATGCATGGGAGCTGTTGGATGTAATACCTGAAAAAATCACATGTGCTCCTACTCCTGACTCTGCTTGTCGTTGTCCACCTCACAGATCCGCCAAGTGCACCGGGCATCCCTGTGGTGACGGAGGTTGGCGGGGACTTTGTGAACCTGTCGTGGGAGAAGCCTGCCTCGGACGGCGGCGCCCGCATCCTGGGCTACTGGGTGGACAAGCGGGAAGTGGGCACCCAGGCCTGGCAGCGGGTCAACCCCGCCCACCTGTGCCTGCCCGCACAGATCAACATCCCCAACCTCATCGAGGACCGCCAGTACGAGTTCCGCGTGTTCGCCGTCAACGAGGCCGGCCAGGGACCGCCG
This sequence comes from Haemaphysalis longicornis, assembly GCF_048455015.1. NCBI lineage: Eukaryota > Metazoa > Arthropoda > Arachnida > Ixodida > Ixodidae > Haemaphysalis > Haemaphysalis longicornis. The sequence continues at coordinate 90,686,028 of NW_027526225.1, read as the reverse complement.
TCCTCCAACTCGCAGCAGATCAAGATCAAGGACCCACACGGTGAGCGAGCACCCACGTTCCCCCTTTCCTATCTTCGTACACCCACCTTTGAAGGAGCCTCTACATGCAAACTGAGGAGACAAGAAATGGAGAGAAAAAAATGGAAGCTAAAACGTCGTTAGAGGTGTACAGGGCAGAGAAATTGGACATCGGAAAAGAAAATTTCTACGATAATTCCAAGGGCAGTGCTTTGCTTTTTGAGGCTAGAGCAGGTTGCTTGACAACTAAAAGCTTTGGGGGGGGGGGGGGAGGGGGGGGGGGGGGGGGGAGTATACTCATATTTGATGGGGTATGCGTGGTCTGCAGAAAAGAAACAGAAACTATGTGGGACATAGTGTTAGAACACGAGGGTATCCATCCAAATATACATGAGGGAACTATTCGGCTTCCAGAAGCCCTGGGATTTAAAGGTAGCCTTGAGGGAGTTAACTTCAAGGCTGTCGAGACAACGAAAAGAAAATTAGAATGCTGGCGGACAAAAAGCACAGAGAGGAATAATGCCTAGTGCAGGTACCACCTACGACAACAAAAAAAGTATTTTGTTCTTGCCCTTGAGCAACACTAGTATTAAATGAAGAGTGTAAAGCATAGATATATTAGTTTTTTTCTTGATAAGATGACACGTCATCACCTGTTTCAGAGGGGATACCACTAGCTGCTCTACAAAATGTAGGGAGGCAACCTCTTTAACGAGCGGAGCTCCTCCTAAATTTTTCCACGCCGGTCCTCCTTCTGAGTGCCGCTCACGTGACGTGCCCCCCCCTGGTGTGCAGCTGCGACGCCCCCCGAGTTCACGCAGCCGCTGAAGCCGGCCATGGGCATCAAGAACAAGAGTGCCCAGTTCCAGTGCAAGGTGGTGGGCAACCCGACGCCGGAGGTGGCGTGGTACAAGGGCACACGCGAGCTGCACGAGAGCCTCAAGTACAGCATCACGCGCGAAGGTGACCTGTGCACGCTCATCATCTCCGACATCTTCGGCGAGGACGCCGACGAGTACGCCTGCCGTGCCGTCAACAAGGGCGGCGCCCGCACCTCGCGCGCCGAGCTGCTCATCAAGAGTGAGTGCTCCCGGATCAGTCGGGGATGCGGGGGGGTTTTAACGGCACCTGTCTCAGCGTAATGAGCGCTACAAGAGGTGCTCATAGGTGGCGCCATTTACCTAAGCTTACCCAAGTTTACCCCAAGTTTACCCCCTCCCCAAGTTTACCTCTCCACCCGCCACAGTGGCTCAGTGGTTAAGGCGTTGCGCTGCTGAGCACGAGGTCGTGGGTTCAATTCCCGGCCGTGGCGGTCGCTTTTCTGATGGAGGCGAAAAGCAAAAATGCCCGTGTGTACGAGATTTCGGCGCATGTTAAAGATCCACAGTTGGTCAAAATTAATCCGCAGCCCTCCACTACAGCGTGCCTCATCGCCTGCGTTGCATCAGCACGTTAAACCCTACAATCAATCAAGTTTACCTCTCCACAAGTTTACCTCTCTACTTTTCGTCTTATGGGTGAAGCAATTGCTTATTTTCTGCTGCCACGGCGACTATGAACTGAGGCTACCTTATTGTATTGCGCTGGCGTGGATGGGTGAAGCCTTTCAAAGGAAACGAGGACATCGTGAGTGAGCCAGGCCTGCCGTGATAGAAGTGGTGACATTGATTGGTCTTGACAGCATTCTTCGAAGTAATCTCATGTAAGCTGCGATGTGCACGATAGGCAGTGTCAGAAAGCATTGTCAAAATATGAAGGCTTGCGAGAAAGCCGTACAAAAATCTTCCAAATAGTTTAGTTTAGTTCTGGGGAAAGTCTTTCCGAGGCAGCACAGAAAAGCGAACACAAGTTTTTATTTATGTAAATGCGTGCGAGTCCACACTGTATAAAACAAACCATAGTCAAACGTGCAGCTTCCCTGTTGCCGCTCGAGTTTTCTGACCAGTCGCTCGTCGTTCGTCCTTGATGCGCAGCGCCGCCGCACATCAACGTGCCTCCTCGCTTCCGCGAACTGGCCTGCTTCGAGAAGGGCGAGAACGTGGTGCTCAAGATCCCCTTCACGGGCTTCCCGAAGCCGCGCATCAAGTGGTTCAAGGAGAGCGAGGAGATCGAGAGCGGCAGCCACTTCGACATCCAGACGGGCGAGCGGCACGCCATCCTCACCATCCGCGACGTCAACAAGACCGACAGCGGGCCCTACCGCCTGGTCGCTGAGAACGAGCTCGGCATGGACTCGGCCATCATCAAGGTCCAGATCAGCGGTGAGCACTGCTAGAGACCCTCCCTCCCTTACAACACCTGTCACTCAATTTGTAAGGCCGCATTGACTGAACGAGTTGGTGCGCTTGTTCCATGCCTACAGACAAACCCGATCCACCAAGGCACCCGGTGGTCGAGAACATCAACGATGACAACTGCCTGCTTTCCTGGAAGCCGCCACTATGGGACGGCGGAAGTCACGTCACGAACTACATGATCGAAAAGCGGGAGAGCCCACTGACTACCTGGGTGCGGTGCGGAAACACCAGGTACTGTGTCCGTTGCAGGCAGGGGTCCTCCTCTCCTGGTCTTCTTCATTGCCGTTGCTAAGCTGTGATTGTCCGTGATGTTGCCTGGTTCTGCATCAAGAAAGGGCTGAAAGAGGCACGAAGGATTTCGCAGATCTAGTTTACGAAAACTTTCTATGAGCGCTCTCAGATTTGCTACAGTTTGACAACAATGCATGAAAGGTTCTCGTTGGCGACGGGTGCTGTTTCCTTTTGCAGGTTCACGACTCACCAGATCACGGGTTTGAACCCGGGCAAAGAGTACCAGTTCCGCGTGTACGCTGAGAACGTTTTTGGAAGGAGTGAGCCTTGTGAACCCACGTCTCCCATCACCACCAAACGTAAGCCAAGGGACTCGCAGAAATACTTTCTCCTCTCTTCTCGCTCACAATAAGTGCGTTGCGTTTTTAACTCTTGCTGTCTTTCTTTCTTTTCTTTTTTACAGCTTCGAAGAAGGACAAGAAGAAAGACTACATGGGTAAGCCCACAGATTGGGTGTCTTTTTATTTGCTTCTAAAAGTAATCTGCAGTATGCACCATCATAGCAGACCCACTCATAAATGTAATAGGAGCACAGCCCATACATTAGTAATTTAAAAAAAAAAAAGCATTTTATATGGAGAACCTAGCACATGGGAAAGGCTTGGTGCAATGCCAATCAGTATCATGTTAGCAGAAAAACAATAACTTCACTGTAGCAGAAATAGGTTTGGCGTAACAGAAAAGGGACAGTTTCTGTGGCGCACAGCAAAGCACGACCACCATCGCTAGAATTCAGAGGATTCTCCTTTAGATATTCATTTGTTGCTTCACTTTCGGCAGCTTATTTCAACCACAGTGGGTTCAAGTTCCCGCAAACAGAAAAAAAAAATAACTTGGCTCGAACTTGGCCTGTAACTTAAATAATCTGAGTTGGCATCAAGTTTTGGACATAATGTGCACCTGTTGTGTATACACGATTAAGCCACTAACTCGCTGCCATTTAAAAACATTTTTGCTTTCTTGCCTGTTCCGATCACGCTCTTTTTTTTCCGGTTTTAGTGGATGAACATGGAAAGAAGATACGAGGAAAGTCAGAAGGCAAAATTTCGAACTACGACCAATTTGGTAAGTCGTTGCAATCTTTTACACTTCGTGCCAGTTAAATTAGAATCGGTAATTCTCCCACACACAAACTAATTTTCATACCTTTTTTTCTTTTTCTTCAAATGCAGTACATGACTTTGACAAGTACATTCCGCAACCAATTGACATCAAGACCTCCAGTGTTTACGACTACTACGACATCTTGGAAGAAATTGGAACGTATGTTGGCCGTTTTTCAATCTCTTGGCCTTCTTTTTATTCATTAATAAGAAGCTGAGGCATTCATAAAAGCATGTAAGGAATCAGTTCTACGCTTGCATGTTATTCAAATTGTTACGAATGATGTTTTTTAAATGACTGTACTCTATTTAATAGAGTTGCAAACAATAGGAAAAAAGATATCTGCAGCAGGTTCTTTATGGGCATAGAACTTAACAGCATTTGGCAATGTTGTTTGAGGTGCTTGACCAAGGGCGTCCGCAGAACTTTTTGCAAGGGGGGGCATCCATTAGCGGAGGGTGGGGGGGTACGGTTGGATAGCACCAAAAAGGCCCTATTTGTGGTTACAAAAAGTACAAACAGCGAATTGGAACCAGACTTGGAGGATATACATTGGATTTTATTACCGAACAAAGAAATAAAGTTAACAAAAATGCGAAAAGTTACTGTCACTTTGTAAAAAAGAGTGGCCAGTCTCGCTGCGTGAGGGTTCTCGACTCACGCCAACTGATCACCAGCACACAGTACAATACATTCACATACAAAGAACTGCACCATGTCAATCCTCCTTGAATAGCAGCTGCAGACGCCTCGGGTATTTCTGGGCAAATTGCGAGATGACATGTGTGAAGTCTGTTGAAATGGCTCAAGCAATAAAGATACTACTCGCCTCCCTGGCTTTCAATGCAGTCCAGGCGTGCAAGCGTTTTGAGGGGCTGATTTATAGGTTTTGTTTCGGGGCTTGGGTGGTGCCGACATTTCGCAATTTCGAAGGAAAGGGGTGTACAAGGTGATGGGACGGCACGGGAGGATGTTACACTCTTCCTACTAGGTGTAGCGGTGAAGATAGCTGAAAGTTTGTCCGAAAACTGAAGTTCTTGCGGTAAGACTGCATAGATCTAGAGTTTAGAAAAACAAAAACAAAAAAAAGTCAAACCTTTCAGAATTGTTCGCTATCTTCAATATCCAGCAAAGACAGTCTGTTTCACTGCCGTCACATGCCCGGAAATGTTATTCAGTGTCTAACGGTGCAATGTTGTCCGCAGTCCTGAAGGGCGTTCCATTCAAATACACAAAACCTGAGTGTGCTAATCATTTGAGTTGAGTGGATTGTTGCGCTAGTTGGTTCACGTACATAATTTAAAAAACTTTGCGTTAAAGACGGGACAAAGGACAGAACGTTGGTGTCGTTCTCTCCTCTCTTCCGTCCTTCAGGGCAAAGTTATTTAATTATGGGTCAACCAAGCTGTGCAGCTTTTTTGTAGTGCATAAAAATATCCGAATTTCCAAGGGGGGGCAGCTGCCCCCCCTTGCCCCCCCTTGCGGACGCCCATGTGCTTGACCCTTTCTGGTCCATTGTTGGGCCCTGCCCGAAAATGCTACACGGACGTTGCGGTCCGTTGTTTGGTCCTGCCAGACTTGGGTGTTCAAGGTTAAATTTTGCGTTTTTTTTTTTTTTTTTCACTGCGATGAACTCGCATTTTCTGTATGCATGATGCGCAATCTCTTGAGGGATAAGTGAACTTTGTTTGTTGAAGTTTTCTTCTTATTGCACAAGAGTGCAGCACAATCTTCAGCACGGGCCTTCTGTATCCCAGAGCATTTTCACGACCGCTGTTTGCTGAGATTCATGACCGCTTTCTCATCGCGTGCGTTCTACGGTGGTACACTTAGCAAAAGCGATGATGACTTCAGTGGGTAGAGAATTACACGCCTTAATTCAGATGTGCCGTTTGTAGCGATAGAAAACCAAAAGGAGGCTGGAGGGAAAGTTTTTCTGCAAAACCTGCAGTAAAAACACTGGCCTGCACTCAGGAGAATGCCTTTAGCACTTTTGCATGCTGCTAAAACATTGATAAAAAAGTTGCAAGCAGAATTTAAAGAAAAAATAAATATCCTGTGAGTTTTTCTTGCACAATTTGTGTTTTTCTTCGTGGCGCCAGAAATTTGCGAAATAGTTTCGGACCAGGACGGCCGGAAAATGGGTAAAAGTTCCAGACTGGAAAGGGACCGGAAGCAGAGTTCCACTAAAGCTCATAATAAACTGGATGCATTGCTGATTAGGTGCTAAAGCCAGGATCGTCAGAACACTCACCCCCAACCGGGCTTTTTAATTCCCCCAGGGGTGCCTTTGGTGTGGTGCACCGGTGCCGAGAGAAGAAGACGGGCCACATCTTTGCGGCCAAGTTCATTCCAGTGTCCCACCCCCTGGAGAAGTCCCTGATCCGCAAGGAGATCGACATCATGAACCAGCTGCACCACCCCAAGCTCATCCGACTGCACGACGCGTTTGAGGACGACGACGAGATGGTGCTCATCTACGAGTTGTGAGTCCCGCTTTCGCCTCTGCTTTTCCATCAGGTCCCCTGAGGAGGAGCGCAAGTCAGCACTACTTCAATTAAGTGCAGAGCACTTTAGGGGCTCGCCTTGTTGTCGTAGCTCGCCTTGTCGTCGTAGTAGAGCCACACAGCGTTCTGTCGTAGCGGCTGTCGTCGCGGCGTAACCCAGAGGCTTTGAAAGCCAAGCGGTTTATATAGTCATAACTTGTGAACCGCTGGTGCTTGTCGTACATCTCCCCATTGTTTAGCGCAAAGAAAACTGCAGGTACATTTGAGGAAACATATACGTAACTAACCGGCAGCGCCTGCGTTCATTTAGTTCAGAACGCTCGTTGGGTTGGTTTTTACGATAGTAAGCTAACAAAAGTGGCCGTGCAACGCCAGCACGTGCGGGAGGAAAAACAAAAAAAAAAGCACCAAAAAAAAAACAGAACTCCCGCTGGCGCAGTTTCAGGCACGGGGCACGCAAGCACTGCGGAGGCGGGAAATTTTAATTGCCTTGGGTGGTAGCAGTGGGCGGGTAATGACGCTACAGCCCGTTTTAAAGCAAATCACTGCTCTGCACTTCCGATAGCTTTCACATTGAGTGGAACGGCTTTAATTTTCGTGAAGGGCACAGCCTTCAACTGCGGCGGGGGTTGTTTTTTCTAGCATGTCCGGAGGGGAGCTGTTCGAGCGCATCACTGCAGAGGACTACAAGATGTCCGAGGCAGAGGTGATCAACTACATGCGCCAGATCTGCGAGGGCGTTAAGCACATGCACGAGAAGAACATCATTCACCTGGACTTGAAGGTAAGCGGCACGTGCCAAAGTGAGGAACAAGCAGCGTCTGACTTCTTTTTTTCTTTCTTTCTTCTAACCTTTCTCCTAGCCCGAAAACATCATGTGTCAGACCAAGAACAGCACCAATGTCAAGTTAATCGACTTTGGCTTGGCCACAAAGCTGGATCCAAACGAGGTTGTCAAGATATCGACCGGAACGGCCGAGTTTGCGGCTCCCGAAATCGTCGACCGCGAGCCGGTTGGCTTCTACACGGACATGTGGGCAGTTGGTGTGCTAGCTTACGTCCTGTGAGTAACAGGCACCCAAATTGTTGTTTAACAGCCTCCTCGGCAACAACACGCCCATCACTTACATCGATTTTGTGTTCGCAGGCTGAGCGGTCTGTCTCCATTTGCGGGCGAGAACGACGTGGAAACTCTGAAAAACGTCAAAGCTTGTGACTGGGACTTTGACGACGAGGCCTTTGCCAACGTTTCTGATGAGGGCAAGGACTTCATCCGTCGGCTGCTCACTAGGAACAAGGAGTGCGTGCCAATTTTATCCTCCCTTTTCCGTACTTTATCAGCACATAGGCCGTAAAAGAAAGTCTCTCTTTCCTTTTTTTTTGATCATGTAGCTGGCAGAAATTGATCTCTCGTACACAATACACATTTGTTTGTCTCTCTTTCCATAGAAAGCGCATGACGGCACACGAGTGTCTGGAGCACGATTGGCTCAAGGTACGTCACAGGCATATTGTGCATGTGGGAGGAAATTCCGCCGATGCTCTGTACGGGCTATAGTGTACAGGAAATATTCACTCCCCCCCATCATCTCATTTTTCAGGGTGATATCAAGGAGTCGGCAACCATTCCAATACCCAACAGCCGGTACATCAAGTTCCGGGATCACATCCGGGCCAAATATGTAAGCTTGCACCCTGCGTCAAGTTGTTTTGTGCCCCCGGTTACTGTGCGCCATATGAATGCCTCTGACCTGGTGCTTTCACCTGCATAGGGTCACTACTGGGACAGCTGCCTCGTTCCGATCGGACACATTGCGAACTACAGCTCATTACGAAAGTTGCACGACAAGAAGTACAACATCCACGACTTCTACTTTGGTGAGCACTTTTCATTTGCAGCCCTTGCTTTCACAGGGGAAATACGGGGAGGAGGATACATCTGGTACCATGCTCAAGTTGCTCCAAAGTCTGGATATTAAATAAATTGGAGTGGGCAGGAAAGTGCACAGACATAAATGGCACATGACACCCTTTGTGCTTACCACTTTATGGCGACAGTTGTAACTTTTGCTAACTGCGCTACTACCTGTCAGTAGTACTCCTTCACGGGATTTCTGCAGAGCAAGCTCTTAAATATTTCTAATTCCACCAGTTATTTAACTGCTCAAGACTTAGGTACCCCTCAGGGTTGCGTATTGCGCCAATGCTGTTGGCTAGTCAAAGCATGTCTCGCATCAGGTCTCAAACGTTGCCCTCTCTCTGTGTGCTCTTCTGCATGTACAGACCGGAGGCAGGCAGCTCCCCGCTTCGTCATCAAGCCCACCAGTGCCTTTGCGTACGAAGGACAGAGTGCCAAGTTTTACTGCCGGGTTATTGCGGCTGCACCAGCCACCATCACCTGGTAAGGCTGCCGCTCTCTTCTCACCTACAATGGACATGGTTCAGTGGAGGCTATTCCTTTGGGATCGCTTGCCTTCTTTTATCAACGATGCCTGCTTTGTGCAATCTGAAACATGTGCCTTGAGAATCTTTTGTTGCTTGGTGTTAATAATGTACATTGTCAAAATGCTGCAATCCAGAGAACAAAGATGGTGCACATATTGACAAGGGGCCCATGCATGGCACCAACTTGAATCACCATGCCTTCTTAACATTCTTTGGACCTTAGCACCCTTACTGTGATCTATGAATTGACGAATGCTATTGGGAAGAGACCATTGCTTCACACTATCATGGCCGTGCAGGCTTGAGTGAGTAGGGCAGTTGGAATACGAGTGAAAGATGTTATTATTCTGGCTGCATTTCATAAGCTTAACGCACAAGGTGCACACGTTCGCTCAAGGCAAATGTGCCTTTGCAAACATTCTTTGCATCTGGGTCCGGGTCACAATAACCAGGATGCCACATGGCACCCTGGTTATGGGAGGTCAGTTTTGGATCATCCATTCCCCCTGGGGCCAGCTATCTCTCGTAGCTGTTGCTCGCTGTAATGTGCTGAAAGTGCAGTTGTGATCAGGACAACCCACGTGTGGCTGTATGGCGGAAACTTGCCCCTCACTCTGGCCTCACCTTTGACCCCGGCGTGTGTACCTGCTCGTAGGTACCGCGACAGCTGTGAGCTGCGGCAGAGCGTGAAGCACATGAAGCGCTACGAGGGCGACGACTACTACTTCATCCTGAACCGGTGCCGCCTGGACGATCGCGGCGAGTACATAATCCGGGCCGAGAACAGCTACGGCTACCGGGAGGAGCCCGTGTTCCTCAACGTCCAAGGTAGGCTGCTGCCGTGGCACCTCCCCATACGATAGACACAGTGTGGTGTCTATCATCAAGCGGGTTAGATGGCACATCCATTGTCAACCTTACCTTTGTGCTGCTCTGTCGAACGAAGTACACACCTGCAAACTGGGTCACGAATGACAGGCCTGCTTGCAGTGTGTCGGGATAGGCTGTTGACGACTCTCCTGTACTGACTTTGAAATCATTTCTTTTTCCAGCCATGCCAATCACAATTCCAGAAGTTCGACTTGAGGAGCCCATTAGGTGAGTCTTTTGTTTTCGCCTGTTGTCTTGTATAGCTGATTTGATACATGAGCTTCTCTGAAATGTGGGAGTTTAGGAGGGCACACTGATCTTAAACCAAAAAACTTTATTTTTACAGGTATGGTGATGGAAATTGGGGGACAACATATGTAGTTCTTCATTCTGATTGTAGATATGAAATTTGTTTTTGTGTAAAATGACTATTTTCAAATCAGATTTTGTATACAGTAAAACCTCGTTACAAGAGACACTGTTACAAGAGACACTTGGTTATAAGAGACATTTGAATGAAGGCAGTTTGGTTGGTTTTCCTATGTTCGCCATGTTAGCAACATTGCATACAAGAGACCTTGGTTACAAGAGACACGTTTTTTGGTTCCCTTGAGTGTCTCTTGTAACGAGGTTTGACTGTATTTGGTTTTGTGACAGGTTTTGTAAGAAAACTGCTGTAGGGATGCAGCTGAACAAGGTACCAGTGAACATAGCCGTATTACACAAAAACAAATTTCATATCTACAATCAGAATGAAGAACTACATATGTCCCCCCAATTTTCATCATAAGTGTAAAAATTAAGTTTTTGGTCAAAGACCCATGTGCCGCCATAAGGGATGAGAGATCTTCAACTCCATCCTTGCTGTTTGTGCATGTTTAGAGTCGTGCGAGGTAATTAGTCCAAGGCTAGTCTGGAGGGTCAGTAGTATTCCCCTCTGACCCCGTGGTGGTGCTGCTGCCGCCCTGTGGCCCCCCTGCAGGCGTCGCAGGGAGCCCCTGCGGTACCAGCCGTATGAGGAGCCCGCGGACACGGCTCCCTGCTTCACATTCCACCTGCGGCCGCGAGTCATCCAGACCAACCTGGGGGTCAAGCTGCTCGCCTGCCTCTCGGGCAAGCCCCACCCAGAGGTGGGTGGCCCTGTCGTGGAAAGCGCCACACACCCTGACCTTCCAGGCCCGAAAATGTGTCATCATCGCGACCCGCTTGGCACTAACTCGAGTGCAGGGGTGGTATTCTCGAGTTTTGTCCCTTTTGCGTCCCTTTCAAAAGTGTCCCTTTTGGCGAGCCCTGATTGACTGAAAGCCAACAACTGGAAGTGACGTAACGCAAGCGCGGCAAACCTACTGCTAACCTTGCTCTATGCTGCCAATGTCCACCTCTTAACCGGAAGTTAGTCGCAATGAAAGGGACGCAAAAGGGACGTTTTCAAAATAGACAGTTACGAGAATACCGCCTCAGCTTGTTTCTCGTAACAATCCCGCAAGAAGGAACAAGGTTGGGTTGTCTTGTTCCTCACTTTAAGAATGGAACGAAGACTCGGGCAGTTGCCCCAACCATCGGGAGGTGGTGGTAGATGAAGGGACAATCGAGTAGAGCAAAGTATGCCTGTGTTTTTCTTGAGGATCCTTGAGGAACCGTGATGTGCAATTGCGATGCTTTTCAAAGAGGTCATGTCTCTTGCCATCTCAACTAGCTTATAGTGTTGACGCTCATCATCATCACAGACTTTCCTTTGTGGGACTATTTTTTCTGCATATTTTCCAAAATGGCATCCAGAGGATTGTCAGAGTGGTCAATACGAAGCCAGGTTGTTAAACTGTTATGTCTTGTGCTGGTGCCTTGTGTCTGCATCTTGTGTCTGCACTGTTTCACATGTTTTGTATGCTCAAATCTGAGGCAGTTATTTGGGCGTTGAGGGCAGTCAAAGCAGCTCAGGAATTTCTTCTTAAGGGGGACACTGGTCTTAAAACAACTTCTATTAATTTTTAAGTACGTAAACTCTGTAGAACTTGCCAGTCTTGCTGCTTTTTTTCCCTCTGATTTCAAATATGCTATTATTTTTTCAGCTGGTCAATTAGTTCCCAAGATAACTAGAGATAATTAGACATTTTTGGTCAAACAATAGACAAAACAGTGTTGGTCACAAAACTGTAATCTTTATATTTCCCAATACTATGAACACTGATGAGTGCAATAATTGAAGTAGTCTTTTGATGCATCGCTTGGAACTAATTTTACGGCTCATTAAACTTCGGTGGCACCAGTGCCAAGGAACCATTTTGAGTGCCCATTTCAACCGCCGAAGTTTAGTAAGCTGTAAAATTAGTTCCAAGTGATGGGCTTTCTTACTGAATTCACCAGGGTTCATAGTATTGGAAAAGATTACAGTTTTATGACCAACACTGTTTTGTCTATTGCTCCTCCAAAAATGGCTAATTATCCCTAATTATCTTGGTAACTAATTGACGAGCTGAAAAAATAATAGCATATTTGAAATCAGTGGGAAAAAAGAAGCAAGACTGGCAAGTTTCATAAGGTTTACTTGAAAATTAAAAGAAGTCGTTTTAAGGCCAGTGTCCCCCCTTAAACAATGTCTGTGTGGCAGTGAGCGGGTAGAGCGCAGTGAGGCTCGGAACAGTGGCAACCACCAAGTGCGGTCTCTGTCCCCAACTGCAGATCAAGTGGTACAAGGATGGCAAGGAGCTGAGCAAGTTCGACTACAACATGGCTCATGCCGACGGTGTCGTGACCCTCGAGATCCTCACGTGCAAGAAGGAGGACGCCGGCAAGTATGTCTGCAAGGCCAAGAACGCCCTGGGAGAGGACGAATCCAGCTGCTTCCTCATCGTTGAAGGTGAGCACGGAGAGGGACCCACCCACTCTCACTTTTCACCTTTCCCGTATCTGTCAAACAACCTTTGAAGAACACTTCTTTGTATTCTCTCTTCACTGACCCCTAAGCATAAATTTCTGTCTTGCATGCGTCGATGTTGTTTACATGTTGATGTAAGAGTTTTTGTGGCTAAAGTGGTTACTTGTACTCTAACTTCTGTGAGGTTTGAACTGGTTGAATACCACGGCTAGCCTTTGAGCCTGTGGTAGCAGCGTGTAGTTCCTGACCTGGGCCTCTTCTCTGAGTCAGTTTCCACCAGGAATCAGGTGCTGTCTTTAATGACCTGTAGCCACGCAACTTTGGTCTATTGCCCCATACCGCACAGTACTTTGCGGTCAATCCAAACGTTGCAGTCTTCAGGTGGAATTGATTCCTCATGGGAAATGACTCTGAAAAAGGCTCTGTCTCTCAAGGTATGCATGGATGTTGATTCTGTGCCGCCAGGATGTCTTAGTGGTAATGTTGGTGTACTACCATATTTTCTGGTCTATAAGTCGCACTTTTGTATAAGTCGCACCCCCCTCAAAACGACAGTCTTTCCGGAAAAAAAATGTAGATAAGCCGCACTGGTGTATAAGACGCACTGTTTTACAAAACGCACTTGTTAATCAGGTAAACTCATAGAGGATCAGTTCATTAGAAAGTGCGGCGAAAGTACATGGTTGCCCGCCTCTGAACGCATCCCCCGGTAAGCAGTGCTAGACACTTGCATCTACTGCCCAAAGTCTAGACAGAACTAATTTCTCAAAAATGGTTTATTGATGCACACAGATGGCACGTATTTACAGACAGCGTTTAGGCAAAACCATCAAAGCCTTCTTCTTCCGACTCACCAACAAATAATTCATTCATTTAGGCCATAGAGCTGTGTCTCTTAACGTGCACTGACATCATGCAGTACACAGGCTCCTTTTCGAGCGCGGACCATGCGCGGCTGCCACATACTGGTTTTATTCCATACATAAGTCACACTGGTGGATAAAGACGCGCCAATGAAAATTTCAGAAAAAAAAGCGACTTATACACCGGAAAATACGGTATATGTTTATGGAGTGTCTCTTATGTGAAGTGTCATGTTCTGTAACTTGTCCCGGGGTCAATAATCTGTGGCGTAAGTGCCTGCATGAGAGTAACCAGTCTCTCAGCCTTCTACCATATCCCAGTCATTGTGTAATCTTTCCCCCGAAGGGTTGCCTTTTCTGCCTGGCATGGCATTTATTGCTCTAACGCACTAAGAACATTTTCTCTTCAGGTCCTAAAGCTCTGTGCCTGGGTGGCACAGACACACAATATATGCGCTATACGGGAAAGCCCATAAAGGTGCAGAATACTGATCACGTACACTTCTGCTGTATATGCTTAAATTTAGGCTTTCTCTTTTTTATCTTCAGTATAAAGGAAACAATGTCTCTGTTTTTTTAATGACTGAACACTGTATAGTGCCATATTACAGGGAAGGCACTATTAGGCTCACTGCATGGTTGCATGAGATCAATAAAGGACCCATAATGAATAACCAAATGCTAGAAATAAGCACACGCAAACAGAAACGTGCCATAGACCAATTTTAGTGTTGCTCTAGGTGACCTTACAGTCGTCCGCAGGATTCTCCCAGAGGGGAGAGACAAAAATAAAAAAAACGAGCAGGCAAATATTCTCAAATTTTTATCGTAACAATACAACAACCAAGTAGGTAGTCTATCCACCGATCTCAACTGTGAAACAAAGTTTCTTTTTGAAGTTTCGAACTCGCATCAAACCCCTCCTGTGGACGCCCGAGGGCACACACTTCAGAAAATTACAGAATGACTGGAACAACAAGATGTACCGAACAAACGGTACCCATTGTACATGCCCACAGTCGTACGGTCCTCGTAGCTTCATCCCCTCAATGACATGTGGCATCAGTTACAAGTCACAAACAGCACAAACCAGGAATCAGGACGTCGCCTCTGTTGCTTTGTGTGTTGAAAGTGTGGCCTAGAGGCAACATTTTTTTGCAGTGCGCTAATGTGCACCTAATGTGCTGATAGCATACCATATGTATCAATACTCCACGTGATACGCTTCATACACTTGGTAACAAAATGTCGTTGGTGCTAAAGACTACATGCTGTTTTACATAATCATTCGGCTACAATCTGAACCTTTGATTGCATAAACAGAAAAAAAAAATGTTCGATTATAGCTCAGAGATTGTGTAGGAACAGAGGAAATCTATTTCGTTGAGTGATATCTTTGGTGACCACATCTGTTTCCTTGGCACAAGTGCATGTCAGTCAGCTGCTGTCCATGGCAGAAACGTCCAAGACACTTTGGCACATTGAGTGCTGTCAATGCTTCAAATAGAGGATGAGGCACCTCAGAAAAAGCCAGTCTATTTGCTGGCTATCCAAGATGAATGACCTCAAGCAACATTACCATGTGGTACTGAAGTGCCCCACTTACAGGCTCAGTTTAGTTTTCATTCCATGCTCCAATCACAAATTTGAACTGCACATATCAGTCTCTCAAGGTGTTGTAGTAACTCTGTGCATTGAAAGCTTGTTGTGCAAGCTTTGTGCACAGTTGTGCAAGTAGTGCAAGCCACTAAGAGCAGTGGTAATGCTTCTGTAACACTGCTTCTAATTCACACCACCGACCCTTGTTGGTAGAAAGGGCTTCTTTGCTGCAGACAGTGGAAGACTTTCATCGCTTGCCAATAAATAAATGCACATCCTGTCACCAATGGTGATAATATTAGGCAAACTAGAGCACAGAATGTTTGTGAGGTGTGACAAGTATGGCCTCCACACAACAGTTTTAGTAGCGTAGACAAAACGACATTTACTGTCATTCAGTATCTAGATCATTCAGTATCTAGTGCATATTGCACTGACCTAGCCCAGGCCGCATTCACCCCGAGAAAGGGGATGGCCCAGCACGGCGCATTAGGGGCACATGAGGGCAACACTCTCCTGCTTCCTGGTTTGCCTTTGACCGCGAGGGTGCGACATGAAGCGACATGCGCGGCCACCGGCACATCGCTGACATCACGCTCTCTGCGCCACTCTCCACTGCAGACCGCCGCAAACTTCCTGCTGGCCAATCCCCGACCGTGATACACCACCACACAGGGGCCGCTCCCGCCTCGCCAACCCCTTACTCTACCACCAAACCCGCTCACTCTGGCTACTACGACTCCTCCCTGCCCTCGTATGCACGGGCCTCTGGCCTCCTCGGGCTGCACCACTCCGGCCGGGGAGACTATTCCCACACGTCCTCCAAATTCGCAGATTCCCGATCCTTCAAGAGCTCAGGGCTCAGCACCGACTACTCCTCGGCCGCCTATTCGGCCAAGGACTACTCCTCCGCGAGCAGGCACCTCGCAAGCTCCGACTACAAGTCCAGCAGCGCGTACAAGTCCGACTACAAATCCGACTACAAGTCGGACTTCAGGTCCAAGTCTGATTACAAGTCTGACTACAAGTCCTCCTCCACGCTCAAGTCCTCGTCGGACTACAAGTCCTCGTCAGACTACAGGTCCACGTCGGACTACAAGTCCAAGTCTGACTACAAGTCCAAGTCTGACTACAAGTCCGACTACAAGTCATCTGACTACAAGTCCGACTACAAGTCGTCTGACTACAAGTCGGTCGACAAGAGGAGCACCGACTACAAGGCTTCGGACGTGTCTTCCCTGTCGAGGAGAGACTCTGCGAAAGACCGCGTTGCAAGCACCCTGAGCTCTGCGGCCTCCAAGCTGTCTCCTCCATTGGACTCTGCCACCCCCAAGCGCGTGCAGAAGCCCTACGGTAAGAAGGAAGGCGCCGAAGGCACCAGCCCCAGCCGCTCACGAACCGCCACCCAGGAGCTCAAGCGTGAGTACAACTAGTCATCCAAACTTGTTTGTGTATGTGTAAATGAGAGGAGCTGCTGTCACAATGGTGCTTTTACCAGACGAGCAGCACGCATGGCAAAAGAAGCAATGCCCAGTAGTACCAGGGTGACCAGGGCTGTGCTTTTCACCACCTTTCTGCCCTCAAGAAAGATTCCAGGCAGTGTGCACTGTAACGATTGAGGGACCGTAATGACAACAGTGTTTCATTAAGCAGGAGTTTTCATTTAAAAGGACGTATTTCAATATACAGTCTACGCTCGTTACAGCGGATCCGGCAACAACAGACTTTCGGTTACAACAGACCATTTCTGTTGGTTTGTCTGGTACCCATGCATTTTAAATGGAGTCCACTCCGCTCACAACGGACCCGGCTAGAGCAGACTATCGGCTACAACAGACTAAATATTAGGCGAAAATTGTTTCGACTGAACGTTTATAGCGGACTTCCGCGGGGCCGGCGCCCGGTGTGCTTTTTCGTTTATTTTGGCAAGAAAACTATTATGTCTGGCAACATTGCTGGCAGCCGGGTCGTTGGCGCAGCCAAGCCAAGCCAGTGGCTTTTTTTTTTGTGCGACCAGCGGCATGAGCGGCAGGGTAGCTGATTTCACTGTCGGATAAATTAAGCGTAATTAACGCTGTTGAACACGAGGAAAAACAGGCTGACATCGCCAGAAATACAGGCCTGTCTAAGCACAGTGTCCGCTGTACCGTCAAGAACAAGGCCGCTGCCGATAAACGCGACTCCGGTGAGATTGAAAACAGGGCAATCGAATACTCGAAGTGGTGCACTCGGAGGCGAGTCTGCCCTCGTCAGTTTTTTTATGTAATAAAAAACTCGTGTTCAGTGAAGTTCGGCTTTTATTATTCCCACGCATGCATCGTTCCCGTTCCGTTCGGTGAAAAAGGTAAGAAATGCCTCAAGTAGGGGTTGTTCCCCATCCATTGTGTGCAATCTGCCGGTAACCGTGCGCAGTCCAACTGGTCTAACTTTCGATTTTACAGCTGACTGTCATCAGATTATTTCATTACATCTGTTTCAATGACCAGAATAAAATCGCTAAAAATGTGGAATCTGCCTTGAGGGAACGTCGGGCAGCGATCCGATTTGTTTGACGAACGGTTTCGGGAAAACCTGCCTCGTCGTGAGGGGATTTAAAAGAGCCTAGCTAATGCTGATGGGCACGACTGATGTTTTATAGCTGGTTCATAATTGCGCCTAGTTATATTCTTCCGTTATTTGCTCAGCTCATCTTGCGTCTTTACACGCTTGACCACATGCGCTAGGCCTTTTCGAAGTGCCGGTGCTAAGTTTTGGAAACGGTGTTTACGCGATTCTTCGCCCTCGCGCGAACACTGTGCAGAGGTGCTGCAGGCGTGTAAAAAGAACAAAGTGTATGTACTATGCATGCAATATCGGTCAAAGTACCCAC
Source organism: Haemaphysalis longicornis (assembly GCF_048455015.1). Classification (NCBI taxonomy): domain Eukaryota; kingdom Metazoa; phylum Arthropoda; class Arachnida; order Ixodida; family Ixodidae; genus Haemaphysalis; species Haemaphysalis longicornis. The sequence goes on along the minus strand of NW_027526225.1, from coordinate 90,668,290 downwards.
TGTAGGGCGTATAGCCCCCCCCCCCCCCCGGTCGGATACTGCATACTTCGGCTACAGCGGACGTTTTTTTCCGGATTCAGAGGGTCCGTTGTAACGGGCGTAGACTGTACTCACTTCGTAAATTGCCTTTGGATATACAAATGATGAAGTTTAAATTTATGGTTCATATTTGACTATAACTGCACAACTTGTGCTCAACTAAACTTCTGTGTGCCAATAAGAAAATGGGCACTAATTCAAATTCATATTGTTATCGCATATTTAATGGCGCACGGATAGTGGATCGAATGAAGCTTCGTGTAGGTTGCTCTGTTACAAGGGCGACACAGAGGACAGGTGCTGCCACAGCTTTTAAGTGCAGAGCACTTTAGGGACTCACCAGGTCATCGTAGCACGCTCGCTTGACCCAAGTAGAGCCCCACGGCGTTCTGTCGGCACGGCATCCCAAAGAGGCTTTGAAAGCCAAGCGGTTTATATAGTCATAAGCGTTCGAAACTCGTGAACCGCTGGCACTTGTCATACATCTCTCCATTGTTTAGCGCAAAGAAAACTGCAGGTACATTTGAGGCAAAATATACGCAATTAGCCGGCAGCGAATGCGTTCATTTAGTTAGGAATGCTTGTTGGGTTGGTTTTCTGATAGTAGGCAAAAAAAAGTGGCAGTGCAATGCTGGCACGTGCAGGAGGAAAAGCAAGCATAAAAAGAACAGAACTCTTGCTGGCGCAGTTTCAGGCCGGGGGCGCACGAGCTCTACAAAGGCGGGAAATTTGAATTGCATTGAGTGGTAGCAGTGAGCGGATAACGGCTCTACAGCACATTACAGCGAATCCCTGCTCTGCACTTCCGACAGCTTTTGCATTGAGTGAGACGGCTTTAATTTTTTATTTTGCGCCTCATGCCTGCTGTGAACGTGCGAGTGCCTGCCAGTGAGGACATAGTTGTGAACCTTGTTGTCCTGGCGTTGCAGTTCCAGACGAACCCATGGTCCCGCCGTGCTTCAAGGTTGGGCTTCAGGACATGAGCATCAAGGATGGCGAGCCCCTTCTGCTCAAGGCTGTCGTAGATGGCGACCCCGAGCCATCCGTGGAGTGGTTCAAGAACGGACAGGTAATGACCAGGCGTGCCGCTGTCGACAGCGTGCCCCCTCATGAGCAATATTTTGGGTGGTCTGCTGTTGAATTCTCATTTGTTCACATTATCTAGGAAAGGGCAGTCAACCTCAAAATGAATTTAGCTGGGCAGACCTCTTTTGCGTGTGGTTTTGGTTCTGCCTTCTTCAATGGCAAGCAACGCTTTAGGGTGCGAGTGACAAGGTTTGCTGCCCGGCAAAATGTTTTCCGGTAGAACTGCTTGTGCTGTGGTGTAAGTCTTGATGTGCTTTCCTTGCAAACACCTGCAGCCCCTGAAGTCATCTGACATCGTCAGCCTGAAGTACAAGAACCGAGAAGCCAGTCTCAGCATTGGCGAGGTCTACCCCGAGGACGAGGGCGAGTACGTCTTGGTCGCGACCAATGCTGAGGGAAAGGCGGAGACCCGCAGCAAACTGACAGTCCTGCGTAAGTCTGCATGCCACCCTGAAGAGTACGGCCACCACTTATCCCAATACAGCATGCGAATTTGCATGAGCGTCATAGATGTAAGATGCTGTTTCAGGCCTACACAGCCTGATCACAGATGCTTATTAAGGGGGCACACTGGCCTTAGAAACTTTTTTTTGTTTTTGCTTTCCCACCAATTTTGACGAAACTACATTGAAATGTGTTAATTAAAAATGTTCCTTGATTGTTCTTGAGAAAAATAGGGGAAAAAAACAACAAAAAATTACCAGCAAGGCATGAATAGATACCAGAAGGTGGCAAATGAAATGTGGGGAGCAGATTTTTTGTTCTGCAATCACATACACGTTTACATCGATTCTAACTTCTAGGTTTGAACTACTCCTGCTGACCAATTAAAAATAAGTTAACGCTAATTAAACAACTACTGAAACACAAAATGCGAAATCTGCTTCCCATATTGCTGGTTTAAACATTCAGCATCACCGTGCAAAAGAAATTATCTTCCTAGCTGCACTACATGCTGGGATGGTACCTCTTGGGAATTTTGTATCACTGCGATACCACTCTGGCGAAAAGGCAGGGAATTATGGTAAAATTGTTATTTATTTGTTGAAGTTGGGCCTCTATGGCTTTTATAAGTACCTGGTACTGTTCCACGTACAGAATTTTCGGAGAAAAAATTGTGCAAATCAAGAGAAAAGTGATACCTAAAAAAATGCTTCTTTGGGCAATTTTTTGGTTCCAAAGACTCATGTAGTGCTGTAGCACATGTAGAAACAAAAGTTAGGGGACTTAACTCTGTGCAAATCACAAGGAAAATCTCCCTCATGTGCTTACAAAGATGGCTTTTTGGATTTAAGTCAATCTTGCAGACCATTCATAATGGTCATCAATATGGAGGAGCTTAAATTGAGTGCTAACGAACTGTGCTTCACTTTTGCCATTTTCTTCCTGTCGTCACAGCCATGGAGAAAGAGGAGGCGGAGTCTCGAGGCTTTGACGGAAAGTCTCCCAAATTTGCCGAGCACCTCAAGAGCCACGTGGTCAAAGACGGTGATGCAGTGACACTACAGTGCACAATCAGAGGTGAAAACACTTTGTTGTCTATGCACTGACAAGCTTGCCGACAAACCTGTCGCAAAATGACAGTATCTTAGTAATGTGAGTCATCAGCTTCCATAAGGACAGAATGTGTGCATCTCTTGAGGCATGTGCGAGTTTTCTAGTTGACTTTTGTTAGTTATCCCCGGTGCTGTGTATCTTAATTTCGCATTGTCTTAATTTCGCATTGGTGTGTTGTGACGTACACAAGCAGAAACTGCCTTGTTATGTGCAGTTCTGGCTCTTGCATCCTCGCAGTTGGTGACGTTCCAAGAGGCATCTAGGCCATTTAATGAGTTGAGCACTACAGGTGATGCGAAAGCCCTACTATGTATCCTTCTCTCCTCCAGGCTCGAGCAAGTTCGACGTGGTGTGGCTGCACAACGAGAAGGAGATCAAGTCGAGCAAGGACTTCCAGTACGTGACCGAAGGCGAGGTCTACAAGCTGGTCATTGCCGAGATCTTCCCCGAGGACAGTGGCACCTACACCTGCGAGGCCTTCAACGACGTCGGCGAGGCCTTCAGCACCTGCACCCTGGACGTCCTGGGTGAGGGAAGCCACCTCCGTTGCTGCGCAGCTGCCTTGGCTGTGTTTCTACACTGCATTGACACGCTACGCTATGTGTATTTTTGGCAGGGCTGAATGCATGTTGTGTTGTCATTGTCACTTTTTAAGTGCAGAGCACTTTAGGAGCTCACCTTGTTGTCGTAGCTCACTCGCTGGACCCAAGTAGAGCCACACGGCGTTCCGTCATAGCGGCTGTCGTCACGGCGTGACCCAGGGGCTTCAAAAGCCAAGCGGTTTATATAGTCATAAGCGTTCGAAACCCATTAACCGCTGGCCATACATCTCCCCATTGTTTAGTGCAAAGAAAACTGCAGGTACATTTGAGGCTAAGTATGCGTAATTAACCGGCAGCGCCCACGTTCATTTAGTTGGGAATGTTCGTTGGGTTGGTTTTTGCGATAGTAAGCGAAAAAAATGTGGCAGTGCAATGTGGGCACGTGTGGGAGGAAAAGCAAGCACACAAAGAACAGAACTTCCGCTCGCGCAGTTTTAGGCAGGGGGCACAAGAGCACTGCAAAGGCGGGAAATTCGAATTGCATTGGGTGGTAGCAGTGAGGGGATAATGGCGCTACAGCCCATTATGGCGAATCACTCCTCTGCACTTCCGACAGCTTTCACATTGAGTGGAATGGCTTCAATTTTTTTCCCCCTTGTTCCGCCTATTTTATTTAGGGACTTTTATGCATTAAATCCAGCAGGACTACGTAGTTTGGGAGGCAATTTCCGACAGTATTTGAAATGTGTGAATGTGTGAAAAGCTCAGATGCTTGAACCAGTAGAAACAAGGTACTAACTGAACTGAGTAGCAAAGGCTATGTGCGAATTGCTCAAACATTTATAGTACTCATATGGCTTCACTTGGCACCTTTATTAGTGCCAGTATTCATGCCCTCTGATTGACTTCGAGGACGTTTTCTGAGACTGTCTTGTACCATTTGGCACACATTGGGGTTATTTTTTATGCAAAAAGAGGGACTTCCTAGAGGCAGCCCCTAGTATGCTCAAGTATCATAAAAGGAAAAGCACTTCTACCCGTTCCAGCATTCCAGCAGTGGCTGCTCCGTTGATGTTGAGGCACATACATGTCAGAGACACCTGTCTAAAAGACAAGTCTAACAGACAAGTCTAAACAAGTCTAGACAAGTCCAAAAGTGTAGACTTGTCTAGAAGGCCACACAAACGCTAAGGAGACTGCAGAGCAACATCTTGCCAGGGCTGGAATTCCGTCGCTCTTGAAAATTGCCTACGTATGTATAGTGGTGCTTGCATCATCCTGTAGGTGACGGGAATGAAGCCGTCATGTTCCACACTAAGTCTGCACAGAGTTCCACTAACACTTGGCCCTGTGCATCTCTTTCCTGGCAGTTCCAGGCGAGCCATTGGTGGGTCCCGGATTCTCCATATACCCCCGGTCCACCACATCGGGAGAAGGCCAGCCAGCTGCCTTCAAGTGTGTCACCGACAAAGAAGCACTCGGAGGTGGGTGCCAACTTGACTTGGGGCACTAATGTGTGCACCTCGAACATCTTGCAGTCACTGCAACGCCTGTATTACTCCACTCACAGTTGCCTGATAACAGCACAGGTAGGGTCAAGAGTGCAAAGGAACAAAGACATTGTGTGGACGCGCACAACGCGCTCTCTTCTCAACATGCATTTAGTCCAGCCTGCTTAAAAATGGGGGTGTGACAGCGTAAAAAGATGCAAGAAGCACCGCACATTGCGTAAGCAAGGAAACTACGATCCTAGGTCAACTTATATAAAATTAAAAAAAAAAGCCAGGAGCAATTTGCAGAACTTGTCACCTGATCTGTGCTGTTTCTTGAAAGCTAAGAATAGTAATGACTGTTGCTGCGAGGAACAACGCAAGTTTTGAGACAACGATAAACCACAAAAAACAAATGAAGCATACAAATGATGAATTGCTGAACTAACTTTCTCAGTCGCACTGGAATCTTCTTGCAGTGTTGTATAACTGCGAGCATACATGAATCCTGTTTGTTTAATGGCAGTCAGTATAAGTGATTTTCTGAACTTGTGGTAAAGTTTTTTCACACTGAAACTGGGTTTTGGCGATTCCAACCTTCATTTGGCGATTCCCATTTACAAGTTTTGGGGGCCCACAACCAAGGTTACTGAAAGGATAATTACCCTTCACTGTGCCACTTTGTGCAATAATACTCGCCTTTAACTCTGATAACCTCTTTTCTCACGGCAGCATTCTGCATTTTCCCATCTTCGAATGCCATAACTGCGCCAGTAATGGTTGTGGAATATGTTGTGGGCCTCACCGAACTCAAATCAAATTTGATCAGGAAATCAAATCAGATGTGTTCGATTCCTGTCAGTGGTGATTGTTTTTCTGATTGAGGAGGGGAAAAAGGCACCCGTCTGTACAAGGTTTGATGCACATTGAAGTGTTGTACACACATACCTCCGTAGCCTTCCACTATACTCGGTGACAACTTAAGAACGGCACCGAAAGTTGCCGCTCTGCCTTATCACCGTAGCCGGATGTTTCTCCGCGTGGCGCAAGTAGGGCGTTACTGGGAATATTTTGAACATGGCGTGAGCCGTTCCCGTGATTTTTTGAACTTAATATGCTTATAAGCAACTCCAGTGACGACAAACAAACTGCGTGAGACAAGGCAGATGATATCGCGCATTCATAGCAAACCCCTTTCAAAACACGCGCGCACAGACGTCACGGGTCCGGCGCTTTGGCGGAGTAATACACTACATGAGGTGGTGCCGTTCTTGAGTTGTAACCGAGTATAGTGTGAGACTCGCAACACATGTGTAGCTTTGTAACCCCACTTTGAAGCGCATGCTGACCAGGGGTGGATTTTGCGACGCCTTCTTCCCCCCGGTGCAGTGCGGTGGCAGAAGGACGGCCAGACGCTGGAGGAGAGCGCCCACTACAAGCTGGGCCAGGAGGGCCGCACCTTCACCCTGACCATCCCCCAGGCGACGGTCACCGACGTCGGCCAGTACGTGGTCATCGCCAACGACGCCAGCGGCGAGAGCACGGCCAGCTTCGCCCTCAACGTCGTCTCCGAGGCCGACCAGCTATGAGCGTCTGCACGCCGGCACCGCTGCCGCTGGCACTCGCCAGGTGAGGCCACTTTCTCTTTCTCTGCCTCTCTGTAGCCAACAAGCACTGACGGGGTCCCAAGAGCAAGCAGTCTAAGTCTAAGTGCAAACTGCGCGCAGTGAGCCAGTAGTTCACAAATTATATTACATTGCCAATTCCCAGTGCCGGCATGGCAGTATACACAATGTACGGCATTCATAGAAAAGGTGATGCGTGTACGTGTGCAACCTGCAGTAGTTTGTAATCAGACATCACAGGTAATTCTCAGCCATCATAAAGACAAAAACAAGGGACACAAGAAGATGGTACCGCCATCCCATGTCTCTTCTTTTTGTCTCTGTTACAGCTGTGCTGGTAATCACATCTTATTATGGCTTCACTTTGTAGGCCAACCCTCAATTTATTTTTGCTGCTCCAATTGGCTGAAATGGTTTTTGTAACAGCTAGGTCCTCCCTGCGTGTTTGCATAGTGTATTGCTGCTCACGCAGCAGTTGCGAAATTGCAGAAGTAGGCATAAAATGTCAGGAATGGCCACATAGACATGCTGCTAATTTCAGCATCAGCTCTGAAGTTACTATTTTACTCACCCATTGACTGAAATGGTTCACCTATTGTAATTGATTGACTGAAATTATTTGATTAGTTGTTTTCTGAAGCCTTGGCCAATCCGTTCTGAGATTATCCTAATCTGTGGGCATGTTTTTTTGCAAGCATGGAGGGTGCCGCACATCATAAAAGCAGCAATTTTGGCGCTGACAGCTACCACATTGTGCATCACTGGCCCATGTGGCCGTGTTAGGAAGCCCAAGCAAGTGCTTGGACAACACTAGCGCTGCCCACAGCAGGGCCACCATAGCTTGGAATGGCGCTATTGCAGACCTGCGTCAATTTATGCTAGTTCGATTGTAATAGAGTGTCATCTCTTGGGGCAGTTTGGTTGACAGTGAACAGCTACAAAGACCACCGATAAAAATCTACCCTTGGGAGTGTTCCAACTTGAGGGACAACGAAATGGGCTGACCAAACGGCTCTTAAATGATTGCATGATACTGTGGGCACGTGCCTTTCTCTGCTCTCTCCGCTCTGTCTCTCAGACTTTCCTCTCCTCTCTGTCGACTTTCAGGTGCTCCTTCATCTCGAACCTTTCTGCAGCAAACCTTCCTCCTCCTTTCTACAACTCGAGAGAAACGAAAAGCACGCAATGTGGGACGGCCTGACCCTGTGCTCGTCCAAAGGAAAAAGCTCATCAGTATGCCAAAAAGAAGGGCAGCGTGCCACCTACATAGTGGGCGCGGTTTGTGCTACCGCGTGTCGAGAAGAAGTGCCACTATTTAAGTGAGAACATCTTTCAATTTTAGCACCAAGGAGGAGGATTGAAACTAAGTCACATACGTACTATAATAATTTCCCCTGCTCTAGGTTTTTATTTTTTTCCCCTCTGCTTGCTGTAATTTTTCTTTTCTGTCATTTCTTGGAGTGTTCCTCTCTTCTTCCTCTTCTTCCCCAGTCTGTTACCGTGCCGAACTTCGCCCCTTCCTTTCTCTCCGAAACCGAAAGCGCCGCAAGCTGGCAGCACAAGCTGCCTCTCTGGTGGCTAGGCCTGCTCTCGGCTCTGCCACGGCCCGTCAGCTCACGCACACTCGGCCAAATTTGCGACAAAACCAAAAGCGTGGCTTGTCCACATGTTGACTCGCTACAGCAATCTGGCAATCGTGCATCTCAGAAGGTGGGGGCAGCTTCTGACGAGTGCGGAGCGCCGGCCGCGCAGAGCTAAAAGCAAGTCTAGCTGGCAGGGAACCCCCTTTTCTGTAGCTTGGACGTCATTTTGTGGGCATATGTGAATAAAAGAGAAGTCGGTATGAATCTGTGTTCCCTGGTCTTCTTTCTTCTTGTGCGCTGACGGTGTCTCCTTCAGCAGCAACACCACAATGTCAGTAGCTCTTGATTTCAGGAAGGCATGCATGCTAAGATGCACGAGTTCAAACTTCGTGCTGTTGTGGCTGAGTCAAGTAGTTGCCAAATAATCCGACATGATTTCCAACTTATTACCATAGTTGTGGTGCGACTGATAGCCAAGGGCATTGTGTCAACACCTGAAATCTCACAAGTTGGAAGCTTTGACAGTACAAACTGCCATTGCGTGGCTGCCTCTAAGTGGCACCGTCTCTGTTCAGTCAGCCACGCTCCCAGCTAATGTTTAATAGCATTTCATTAGAAGTTTCTTTAAAAAATTTTCTTGGGGTTTTGACAAACGAATGGGCAGGGTGCCTAGCACATGCCCTCCTCCCAAATGGAAGAGGATAGGGATCGTTCTTCATCGCAACAAAAAAACGTAATCACCGGCCAGCTAGAGAGAATAAATCTGCACTTCTGACGTATCTTTAACGTAACAAATTTTGGCTAGATGTGGAATCATGAATGGGAAATTGGCTACACTTAGTGCCGACTGTGATAGCACACATGCAAACGTATCAACAAACTTGGGGACTGCAGATTCCTGCGATACATATCTAGCTATCACAAAGGAGAAATCGTATGAGGCGAGTATTCACAATTATAAAACGGCATAGCTCTCTGTACAACGCTAGCTGGGACAAATTGATCCCGCAAACAATGGTTTTGACAGACTGGAAAGGGTTGCTAAAGCTAACGATGTGCGATGTGTGGCCATTTGTGTGTGTGTGCGTCTACATATTCCACTCCACACATACCAGAGATGTATGCGCAGTAAAACCTTGTCACAAACGACACTCGAGGGATCCATGGAGGAAGCATGCCTCTTGTAACCGCCGTCTCTTGTTGTGAAAAGTTGCTCAGACACTCAGGAGTCAGACCAGACTACTTTGTATACATCAGCATCAAAGTGTGTTTAAACTCGTCTACAGGGAATTGCTTAGGATGGCATAAGAAAGCTATTCATAGTGGTTTTAGTGACAGCAGATTGTATCGACTTCTTTCCCAACTTCTGGAAGCAAAGTCCTGCACTTTGCAAACCTTCTCGTTGCTCCCAATACCAGTCAAGTGCTCTTAGACGTTTGTAAACCTCAACTGCTGACACTGCCTGGTTGATTCCCTGGTTCATCCTCTCGGGCGCCATTTATTTGCACAAGGATCGCATGATTTGTGTGCTCCTCCGAGCACATGAGGTTTACATCTGCAAAGACAAACTTCTCAAAAGGCTCTAGAACCTCTGTGGTCTCTCGAATGCAGGCCATAGCTTCATCTCCAAGATGGTCTTCCGCAAGGTCTTTTATATAAGGCCCCTCTTGCTTCAGTTCTCTTCTAAATGGTAAAAATTTACTCTAGGGAGCTAAAAAAAAAGTTGCCCTTAGTAACAGAGGTGTCTCTTGTAACCATTTCTTTTATGTGATGTTGCTGACATGCATGGTGAACATGGGAAAACCAGTTAAACCATTTTCAAGTGTCACTTATAACCAAGAGCCTCTTGTAGCAAAGTCATACTGTACAAGTAACCTCAATGTTTGCTCATAGTTTTCACACATCATCATCAGCACCGTTGTTGTATACTACCCAACTTCAAGCTTTCCCCTCATCAATAGTACAAATATGAAGAAAGTGTATGACAGCTGCATCTTACCGGTGCTCACCTGCGGGGTTTCACTTGGAGGCTCACTGCAGGTTCAACTTAAATTGAGAACGACTCAGCGGGCAATGGAACGGAAGATGATGGGTGTAACATTAAGGGACAAGAAGAGAGTGGAGTGGCCAGGGAACAAATGCGTGTTAAGGACATATTAGTAGAAATTAAGCAGAAGGAATGGACATGGGAAGGGCATGTAATGTGAAGGCAAGATAACCATTGGTCACTAAGGGTAACAGAGTGGATCCTTAGACGAGGCAAGCGTGGCAGGGGGCGGCAGAAAAATTGGGCCCATCTCCCCGCGAGGGGGACTCGAGTAAATGCGTCGCATAGGGGGTGGGTGTATTGCGTTAACGTTTAGTGTTTGGGGAGTTGGTGGTAGTGAATGCGTTGTATCAGCAGCTTCTTGACGTAGTTTGAATGAGTCAAGGATATAAGGCGCGTTCGTAGCCTCCCATTCTGTGTCGGCTTTGTGGCGCAGTGGGTAGAGCACCATGTACATTGCGTTCCGCCTGCAGGGTCGAGGGATCAAAACCAGGCACCGGATAGTATTTTTTTTCATATAGTGTAGGGGGAGGGGTGCGGACTACGACTACGGACGTCAACGCGGGTGACATCGTGAGTTACTGAAATGCTCTGCATTTAAAAGTTAGATGGGCAGATGAGATTAGGAATTTGCAGGGATAAATTGGTCGCAGTTGGCACAGGACCGGGATAATTGGAGATCTACAGGAGAGGCCTTTGCCCTGCAGTTGGCGCAGACAGGCTTGATGATGATGATGACCGCAGTAGCCTTTGCCGCACATGCACTACCCAAAATGAATGTCTGTTATGACGCCAAGGACAGTTATGTATAGCAGGTAGTTGCTCACATGTTCAAAACATGTCACGTAATAAAATTCACCCCTTATTATTGTTTATTGAAGAACTTGAGATTTTCCTCACCTCTGCTCATCAAATGCAGTGCAGCCCCCTTCGACCAGGGAAACGCAGCTAAAAATTGGGTAACGACAGGATCACCGTGGCGATAATGAGGGTAGCCATTCGGTCGCAAGGAGCGCTCCCACATGTACCGGGCACTGCGCCTGGCGTGCCTGCTATTCTCTTCTACTCGGGACAGCATTCAGAACGATGCGAGCGAGCTAATGACAAGAATAAAACAGTGCCCCGTGAAAGGACAGTAGAAGGTAGAACTGCCATTTGGGTATGATTACCAGTGTGTATGCAAATAGCATTGTATTTGCTGTTAGCGAGTGAGCTATGGGTGAAGTGACCTCGCCTTGATCGCCTCCATTGCTCGGGTGGGGTTGAGAAAGAGCTGCTGAAAGATTTATTGGAGTACAGGGTGGTAGTTGGATGCATGGTAACCTTGGAGTGACCATTCCAACTGAAGCAAGGGGGTCTGCGCTAGCAGTGCAATTCTGGTTGCATGGCAAGCTTACACTGACAACTTCTACCACCATGCTTTTCAATCTGTGCTCCTGTGATCACCAAGTCCTCCCCCGTAGATGGCTCATCATAAGAGGCTAGACAGGGACACGCATGCTGCGAAGTGGGTGAATTGGGCAAAGAACACTAGCCACACAAAAAGGTTGCACCTCACGTTCTCTGTTCTTGAATGTGAAACGTTCGTGTGCAACTCTATTTTCGTGTGCCATGCAGTGTTGTGCATGCTGTCGACCAACAATCTTGCAGCGTCCTTAGGCATATGAAGGCAGGAAGGTGCTGGGAACGCACTCTGCAGGGTGAGTGACAGCCTGCCGCTGGTATTGGGGAGAGGGAGACAGCCCCAATCACGCCGCCAGCCAGCAGGTCTTGTGGTCAGTGTCAACATAGCCACGATGGAAGTGGGGTCGGCGTCAGCAGGCAAAACGTACTCTAAATGCGCCACTTTGTCAACACTGCTGGCACTGTGAATATCCGTCGTTTAGAAAATGCTACAAAGAGGAGAAGTACCCTGTCTTTTGGCTTTTTGCCCCTAGTCGGCCTTGCACGGTACCCACGCAAAATACCTCGCAGCGTGCTCGTACAAGTTTTGATGTTCGTACTGTGAGAATACCCAGAAGCAGTATCCTGAAGCACACTGAAACACTGAAAGGCGGCAAAGTCAACCTGATACTCCCCCATCAAAACTGACTCGTGTGAATGGTCTCCCATTGTGGTATAAAATAAATGTTGGGCCAAGTGCCGAGCGAATAGCATCGAAAATTAACATCTCCCCTACGCAACACAATTAATTAATTAGCGCGCAATCTTTCACAAGGTTAGGTACTCTCATGGGATTTCAGACAGTGCGGAGAATTGTCCATGCAGATGGCCGAAAAAGTGAGCAAGTAAATAGTACTACTTTCTAAAAGTGTCCAATAAAGTTCCACCAGGTTTCCCACTGAAGTAAGAGCAGCCGACTGGTTCCATTCAACCACACAGCAAAGCCGCAGCCTGCATGATGTAGCAGGTACCAGAAGGGGCCAGAGGCACAAATTGGTGTTATATCTTTATTCTGGAGATCTCAAAAATCCAGGATTGCACACACTTCAAACAAATGCTTGCACACTGTGCGTTAAATTCGAAGCCAATGTAAAAAAGTTTCAATGCAGCAGGCTTCTGGCAAAGTGCTAACAACTTCACTGTTTTGCATTCTTTGCGAATTAGTTACGATCGATCGGCTTCAATCAAGCCGTTGAAAAGGAGCAGCTCTGTTGGCCGACAAATTGTCCTGGTACCCTCCAGGCTCCAAACGTGCAATTCGCAAGTACATTTGGCTCAAAGCAGCGGTGACATCAATACTGTCAGACATTGCATGAGGAAGCTTGTGAATGCAACTACAACAAACAAAAAATTTAAAAACTTGAAAAACTTGAGGCTTGGTTTCCGTAGAACGGGCAAGATTCCGTTTAAATGCGTAATGCCGAGTGTGTGGACCAGCCACAAACAAGACACATTTGCACACGTCCCGACTTTGTACTGGAGATTAAACAGAAACTGAGGCATACAACTGACTACTGCAAAAGCAACCCTCATCGGAGGGCGACAACGAAAACAAGATAAGGAAATGCTACGAGAAAGCTCGCCAATCTTAAGTTCACCCGCAAAAGATCCGTGGCTGAACCGGGGCTTTTCTTTTTTTTTCCAGGCAGGATATGTTGTTTAGTACCCGTTACAAAAAAAGAGCAACCCAAATGGAGCAGAGCAGAACCTGAGTGAGGTTGTGTGCTAGATGCAGCAGAGCGTCCGTGTTACGTTGTACCCCAGCTGTTCTCACGACTAGCATTCTTTGTCTCAAAATATACGACCCTTTGTTTTAAGTGGTTTCTGCGTGGGAACACGTCTCCCATCTAAACATCTCTCAGGCATTCACTGCAGCCGATAACACTGTACCAAGGACCGGCCCCGGTACAGCGAAGGCTGCTTGATGTGTAGACCTCTCATTCTTGGAGAAAGGGGGACAGAGAGAGCGAGAGAGGGTAGAAAGAAGAATCGAACATTAAGAGGTGCTCAGATTCTGCCTAGCAGTATACACTACGTAGTACTAGTAATAAACCTTGACAAATGGCGAACCCTGTGTAAAAAAACGAAAAAGCAGAACCGAGGAGACGGAAAAACACAGCTGCGCTGAGGGTGACACGCACTCCTAGACGTACCAGAGATCGTGTCTCCATCTAGTAGGTCTCGTTACCTTATGTTTGATCATCCAGAGGCTTGCGGGAGGGGGTCTCTTCCCGGTTAAATGCAACCTGCCACCACTCGGGCAGCGAACCCAGTGTCGGCACTGGGCCATCGAACCAGCAACAGCCCAGCAGCAGCCGACAGCGAGTGCCGTCACCAAGTGACGCGCGCTACGGGGCTGACACAGCTCCCAGCAGTGATCGCTCCAATCCCCCGACCCCATCGCAAGCCTCGTCACAACACTGGTCACACGTGCCGGCCACAAACCGTCGGCACTTGGAGCATGAGTGCGTTGGTCTACCCTTTCAAGTTCGTGGCTGTGCACTGGAGACGACCGCAAGGCAAGCAGCAGCGGCAACAGGCTTCAGCAAAGGACGCTGTGTGCTGGACAGGCTGCATTAAAGGCCCCTTAACATCGAAGCACCCCAAAAGCGCCTTTAAAGGCAGAGATTTCCTCATGGTATTGCGTGGCCACAATCGTGCCATTCTATGATAATTTCTAAGCTTGCTTTTCCTCAAAGGAACTTCAGACAGAAGTGAAGTGCACTCTTAAGGACTTGAAGCCTTTCTACACACAAGGTAACCAATCAGCTGACAAACTGAGGCAACACCAGTACACAAGAACCAAGGCCTGCAAGCAGGTTTTAACAAATGCTGCCTTGCCGTGAAACTGGATATAAACTCCAACATCGTTTTTTTTTTTTTTTTTTTTTTTATGCTTCACGGTGGATGTCTTGAAAAGATCTTGACGTAGTCTGGAGAAATTTCTTTTATGCAGATCACAGACCACTTTGCATTGCGACACTAATTTAAAAGGGAAAAGCAATTGGCAATCAGGTTTACAGTTACAGCTTCTTTGTCACTTTGGGGGAAAGTTCCACTTCACACCAGTAAAAATATTAGTTAAGAGAGATGCCGGACTACAAGGCCGTCTTTTTTTATGCAACACTTTACCACCTTCACTTCTCGCCCCTGCCTCGAGCACCGCACAAGAGTGCAAAGTTGCTCTTCCTTCTGAAGTGTAAAAAAAAAGTTTGGGCTCTGAACTTGTTCTCACAGAAACTGCAGCTTGTCAATTAGGGACCGTAAACTTGAGCTATCTCATCGCAATCCATCCAACAGTGCTGGAAAATGCACCCAAAACCCTGGCACAAGTGCGGCCCGAGGCCAGTGCATGTGGAGAGGGAATGACCAGGGGGGACCAAGCTGGTCAGCTCTGCAGTGCACAGCCACAAACGCAAGGGGCCAAGCACGAGAAAGTGGAGCACCCAGTGATCGCCACATGGCACACATTGGCTGAATTGCGCAGGGTGCCATCTTGGCGCCATTACTGTTCACGTGAAGATTATTCAGGCTGTAAGGGTGGACCTTCGCGATAGTGAGATAGGATTCGCACGGCTTTGTGGCATTCTAGGTCGCCTGCGCAATTCGTGCCAGCGGCCATGCGGAGATGGCTGGGCTTAGATGAGCAGGCCATGGTATTTGGCCCGGGGGTACTTGTTGGTGAGCTGGGGCCACTGGACGACGAAGTGGTCCGCCAGGTGGTACAGAAGACGGCCCGATATGGACAGCGTCTCCACCCGGCAGAAGCTCTCCACAAACACCACCCGCGTCCGCTTCACGCCCAGCACCTGGCACAAGGGGAGGCAAGGAGAGAGCTGACTTACTTGGTTGAAAGAGGAGGGCATGGCAAAAGGGCACTTCTCGCCTGGGTAACAAAATAACCAGTGTGGAAGAGTTTTCTTTACATCCTTGGTTCCCAGTTAGCTAAGCTAAGCTTCCTGGTAATGCTACACCTTTGAGCTTTACTAAACAAGACTGTACCTGCAGATGAAAACTTTGTTAAATGTTTGTTAGTGCAAATGCCTTCCCAAGTTGCACAAACCTGCCTTCTGCTACGAGACAGCCGCTACTAAATTACTTGCACACTTATGGACAGAATCCTGCTCAAAATGGTGATGACAGTTTTGCAAAAACTGGTGAGAACACCTTTTTGACACCTATGGCAGGATAAAAACATCAAAACTGCATGCTGTTACAGCCGGTGATGATTTCTAAGTTTTTTTTTTTTATTATTTCATCTCCATTATTTTCACAAGGAAGCATCCCGAGATGTGCTCTAGCGGAATTGTCTTCTTACCAATCACTTGGGTCAGTCAATGCCTTTGCACTTGCATTAGGGAATGGGGTCTTTATTTCGCGTGGAGTTGCACTGGTGATCTCAACGAAGTTAATGGCACTGCAAAACTGTTGCACAGTAAAACACCGTTCCACGAGACACTCAGGGGTCCCAGGAAAAGTGTCTCTTGTAACCAGGGTCGCCTCTATGAGATGTTGCTGACATGGTAAGCATAGGAAAATCAACCAGACGTATTTTATTTTAATGTTTCTAATAACCAAGTGTCTTTTGTAGCGATGTTTTACTGCACTCTCAAGACACCAGAATGTGGTACAGTCTGTGGAAGTGTCAGTGGGTACGGCACTTTCGTACCCACAGACTGTAGCCAATGTGTGGCAAACAGGGCGTTACTACTACAACAAAAATCACCATGGTCGGCCGTTCGCTTTTGACTGCTGGCAGGCTGTATATCACCTCTTTGGATGACAAACAAATGCAGGCACACAGCCATGCATCACTACAGTGGTTTTGGTGTCAAAAAGTTAGTGCAATCGTGCAGTTGGCCCTGCAGTGGCCTACGATGCAGATGCCAAGTCCCCATAGTCAAAGTCCCTGAAGTCAAAGTCCCTGTAGCCGGCATACCAATGCATTCACTACTGTGTGGCCTCTGCAGCAGCTGCGCTATAGACACCCTTTAACCTGGCCAGGGGGAGATTTTCTACCGCCACAGGGCGTCATCTTGGCAACTAGGTCACCTCAGTTTAGAAGCTACCCTGCCCACGGCACACGCTGAATCGCCATACCCTCACCATACAAGGGTGGGTCACTACCATTGCAGCTGCTGCAGCTATCGCCACGAAACAGACAATAACAGGACAGTTGCTGGGCATTTTGTGGCTCCACAAACTGCGCGCACAAACACCATGGCCTCTGCTTAGCGCAAATGTGCCAGTGACTTCAAATGTCACTGGCATTTCATATAATCACAGCTGTAAGAAATGCCAACACGGGAACTGTTCAGTGGGCTTTTCATAGCTGTTCCGACACAGCCTGCATAATGTACCTTCTAATAAAACACACAAGTACATACTCTCAATGCCAGTGCTACTCGGTGCTTACACTCTTCCAGCGCTGGTATAAGGGGCACCTCTTCTGTTTACAAAAAAAATAATGCCGTTCCACTCAATGTGAAAGCCGTCAGAAGTGATATGCCATAATGGGCTGTTGCGCCATTATCCGCTCACTGCTACCACCCAATGCAATTCAAATTTACCACCTTCGCAGTGCTTGCGCACCCCCTGCCTGAAACTGCGCCAGCGGGAGT
Organism: Haemaphysalis longicornis; assembly: GCF_048455015.1. Lineage (NCBI taxonomy): Eukaryota > Metazoa > Arthropoda > Arachnida > Ixodida > Ixodidae > Haemaphysalis > Haemaphysalis longicornis. The sequence goes on along the minus strand of NW_027526225.1, from coordinate 90,651,257 downwards.
TCTGTCCTTTTCGTGCTTGCTTTTCCTCCCGCACGTGCCAGCGTTGCACCGCCACTTTTTTCGCTTACTATTGTGAAAACCAACCCAACGAGCGTTCCTAACTAAATGAGCATGGGCACTGCCGGTTAATTACGTACATCTGTGCTTTCACCTCATGAAATCGAGGCACCGCTGCACGTTTATGCTCTCACCTGGTAAAATCTGCACACCCCCTCTTCTCCAAAAATTACAAACTTTGAATGCTTACAATTCGAAGTCTTTGCAAGAAAAGCTGATTGTGGTCACATCTCTCTAAGCACACGTGTTCTCCACAGGTAACATCTTTCCGGTTGAATGCCGTAGAGAAAGAATTAGCCAGCATCTTTCACTGCAACGCAGGCCAACATGCCAGGATGCAACTTACAGCCAACAGGAACGCCATCAGCACAATGGGCACGCACGTTCCAGGCCCATTGCAGATAATCTGCACAGACAAAGACGAAGAGCTGAGCACAGGGTCACTGCTGGAATACACACCAGTGTGCACTACCTGCCATCAAAATGTCCCGGTGTAACAGCAAAAGAAAAACTCAAGTTTGTTTTTTTTTTTTTTTTGGCACTGCAGACAGGTTGAAAGGTCGTAACTTTGAAGCTCGGTGTTTTAGCGAGACCATGGGAATACTCACCACATCTGGTGAATGGCGCAGCAAGATGGGTGCCGATGCCAGAATTGCGTAGAAGGTGGTCGGCACCGTGGTCAGCCAGGACTGGTGCAGTTCGCGGCTTCTTGGAATGCGCTCGACAACGTAGTCGGAGGGCTCATCCGCCTGGAAAGGCGCCAATTTCAAGTCCCTTTTTTGCGTGCAAAATGACCTGGCAAGCATTTTTTAACATTCTCCTAAGCAGCGTACTGGGACACTGGGCTACTGGGACCACTGTATTTGGGACTTTTACCTGTTTTCTCTTTAATACTTTCAAAAAAGCTTTGGCCCGACACTTTGACCTTTATCTATTTGACTTTTAAATGTTTTGTGTGCTTATTATTTCAAGGTTATGTCATTGATTCCTGAGTCGCGCACTACTTACACACCATACAGGGGACCATGCACACAACACATGATTTTGCTTTGTTTGAAAGACTGCCTCAATGGAATAACACTCGTGACAATTTTTTGAAGCAAACTCCAATCATATAATGTATAATAAGGAAAATTTAAAAATAGGGGTTGTGACTCAGCCATTCTTTACCCCACACCTGGCATTTGACGACAAAGCATAATTTGCACAACTGGCTAAGGCCAATAAAAGAAACCGTGAACAAAAACAATATTGTGCTGTTCAAAATTAAACTGTCAGGGTGACGGAATGAAATGTTTTTCGTTCTGCTTTCTGCTTCAGTCCATAAATAGAAGTTCCGTTACAGTTTAGCTTTGGAATGAAAAAATAATGGTTCATGGTAGCCAGCAAAAAAATTGCGAATTGAGCTTCCAGTGCACTTTGGCTGCAATCAGTACATGCTGCTGTAATCACGCCAAACATTTCATTTTGTTCATTATTATGTCGTTTTTCTTAATTTTTGTGCTTATTCATGTATGCACACTCTTACAACAATGCTTTAGGTGAATGGAGGTTATATAAATAAATAAACAAATGAGTTAACGAGAAAAAACAAACAAATATTCAAATAAATTAACAATAAATAAACACGGCCGTGACATCTGCTTTGCAGCCAACTGTGGGCGGCAATCACGCGGAGAGCTAAGCACTGACTATCGAGACAGACATATAATGTTCTAGAGAGTCCTAAAACACAGTGACATGCAGAGGGAGTAGGGAAGCACGCAGCAAGCCTGCCAAAGGAAATATGTCACCAGGAAAACAAAAGGCAATTTGTATACCGGCGAACCAGCTGCAATATCCCACCTCGCTGCATCGAAATTGGAGCAAATGTTGAAATACCTGGATTTTCCACTCGAATCGAAAATCGAAACAATTTTTTGGTTTCGCTCCTGAACGAAATAATAAATAAGATATCGATCACGTTTTCGTTTTGGCCAAAAATATCGTTTTTTTTTTGTTTTTTTTTTCGTTTTTTGGGTTCCGGTTTTCTTTTCATTTCGACACCCTGATTGTGGTTTAAATATAGAGTAACATTATTTCGGGACAATAAGGCAATAAACAAATGGTCACAATTTAAAATGTGTGGAAAACAAGATGGTTTAGAGGCGAACACTACAAGCGCTGTGAATGTTGCACCATCTCCAAGTGCAGCAGCTTTCGAAATGAAAAGGATTATCAATAAATACCCCACTTTTTCAGAACAGCACTGTGGGTTCACACGAGCTCACATCGTCCAATGCTTCTCAAATAAGAACAAAGCTCATGTTACAAATGTATACACTGCAAAACACCCTGGTAGGTTTTACGAGGTTTGATCACTGATCTCCAACATCTAGTTTCTGCTTGACCACACCTTTTGGCACCAAGTAAGTGTGTATACCGGCTACCTGTTTGGAGTTCTCCCCGAAGTACCCAACGGATTTCCATTCATATGTCATAACTATTATGGTGGACAAGGCAGTCCCACATTTGCCCTTCAAACACAGGTTTTAAACGCGTCTGCCCACCATTCAAATAAAGCAAATATTTAAGTTGTTTTCATGGCCTTTTTTGAGCACGCATTGGTTGGGGGTGCACCTCCTATTCTATGTAAAATAAGCAGTGGGATTTTCCTCACCACTACTAAACAATTAATCAAACAGGTTTGAGAGCTGTTTGTCAACTGACTAAAGCATAACTCAGCAGCGCTGACTGTCTGCGGCTGCTGCGAAAGAAACCAGTGCTGGCAAGAAGCTGCAGAATACAAATTACGGCAGCGACTACCAGCAGGGCGTCCCCCGTTTCCCACGCACCTCCGGACTGTCGCTGGCGTCCTTCTTCGAAGAGAGGAACCGCAGCAGAAGGACCTGCGACGACGATGCCACCCTCCACATCTCCAGCTGCTTGGCTTTGTCGGCGCTCATCGGGTCCGTCGTGGCCGTCACGTAGACACGCGGGCTGTACGACGTCGTGGAAATGTTCTCCACCAACTTGAGCATCTCGAACGTGTGGCCGCCTGCAGCGGGAACCATCAATAAAGCACATGGTATTCCGATCAGTAGCACTACTTCCCGCAGTTCCCACGGCAATTGCCAGCCGTCACAAGTCGAAAATCGCCGGGCGACGCAGATTGGAGTTGTCTGCAGGTAAGCCACAACTATGCGGAGCATTTACAGCCAGTCGCGGGGCAACGCCTATACGCCGTCAAGGTAGCCTGCGCGGACAGCTGGTCGTAAACGAGCAGCTCTTATCGGTCTGCCTCACGGAAAAAGCTTATGTACCGGCCTACCCCACGCAGCAATATCAACCGTGACGGCGCAATTTCGCAGCCGCCGGCGATGCACCGTGCATGCAAGGGTGGCACTGCAAACGTAACATCCTTCGTGAACGACGTGTTGTTTACGGCCCGATGCAGGCGCGTCATTGCGAAACTAATCGAGCGGCCGCTTACCTGATCCCAATACGACCATCAGCTTAGCAGGCTTGCTGTGGGGAACTTTACGGGCATCGCCTGCGTGCCTGATTCTGACGAGCACCCAGACTGCTCGCAGAACCAGGATGATCGCCAACGACGCGATCAGGTGCTGGATGTAGGTTGCGTAGGCGAAGGTTTCCATCAGATGAGCGCGATCGGCAGCGTTGGTCGTGCAAAACTGAAACTGGCGAGACGGTGTCCACGTAGGTGCTTTTTTTTCCCCAGAATTTCCCGGTCGACGGCGCTACATCTTCGACTTGCAAGAGCTTCCACGGGCGTTTTAGACGCTTTCAAAATTAGCGTTCACTCGGTTGCAACACACTTCACTTAGCTGCAGCACATAATTTTGCACGATCCGAGATGCAACGGTACATCCAGGTACGTCACTTCACCGATGAAGCCATAACAGCGAGCTCAGGGTTCGAGAGTGCGGTTAATTTTCTTTGCATATAAATCACAACAAGTATTTAATTCTCATTCTTTTTAGTCGTAATAATATTTTATTTGTTTATTTTTTAATACAGTTACTATATACTTCTTGTTACATTACGCGCGTATGACTTGCGAGACGGCCAAGACGGCTGCGCTAAAGGCTTTCGAAGATGAAGGAAAAGGCAAACGCACCGGCGGAAGGCGAGCAGCCCACAAAAGAGAAGAAAAATGAGGGCGAAAAAGAGCTGGAACTCGTAAGTCGCCTCTGAAGTTACTACAAATCTATCTGGGCACCAGTCAATTGCTCCCTTCTCTGAATGTTTGCCGCTTGCACACTTGTGGCACGCGGTGCCAAATCTTGCTGTCTCACTTCGCGCACGACGATGACGCTTTTGTCGCCGCTGCCTAGAAGTTATTACTACTTTGCTTTGCTAAAGCTCAGCCCACATCTCAACGCTGTTTCACCCGAATGTTCGGCAGAATACGCGTTTGACAATTGCGCATGGTCTGAACTCGAGTTGTGTCCCGTTTCCAGACCGAGGAAGACAAAGTCCTTCAGGAGGAGCTGGAAATGCTTGTCCAGCGTCTCACCGTAAGTCCGTGTTTTCACGTATAAACAAGGGTTCCCCGAGTGCGGGGTTCTTTGCTTCGCTACGTTCACACGCTGTTCTTGACGCCAACAGGAGGACGACACATCTCTCTACTTGGCGGCACTGGAGAGCCTTCGAACTCAGATCAAGGCCTCGACCACGTCGATGACGTCCGTGCCCAAGCCGCTGAAGTTCCTCAAGCCCCACTACAAGACCCTGAAGGAGGTCTACGAGAAGATCACCCCAAGTGAAACAAAGGTGACGCGACTTGTAGCGCCGCTTCTGCCGTCAGCGGTCGGCAAAAACCGTGGAGGAGAGTGGATTTTCGTTTAATGCACTACTTACCGCCTTAACAGAGCACTGGCACGAAAGTTCGGATTCTAAAAACTGATAGGTCGCTTCATAAAGATGCCAAAATGCTTTCCCGCGATTATGAGTGTCAAACATTGCTTGTACCCGGTTTTTAAGGGATTAATTGCTGCAGTTTTGAGAAGCTCGGTAAAGGCGCGGCTCAGCCTCTCAGTGGCGTCAAACTAGCTTAAAAAGGGGTGTTGCTGCATAGAAGCTTCCAGCCGGTCTCTGAAGGGTTTGCCCCCTTCCCTCTCGGCTAGAACAGGCATATTAGTCGGGAACAAAATTGACAGTTGCGTGCATGGCAAAAGTACAACACTAAGAGCTTGTGGTGTTTTTTATTGCATTTCACTGTGCCGGCTGCAGCTGTAAACTGTGTCAAACTGGCTGCATGTGGCAGAACTTGAGTTAGGGGGAAGTGGGGTGTAAGCTTGGGGAAGGGAATGCATGGGCTGTGCTGGTGTTGAGGCTACTTGTGGAAATGGAAGTTCCTAGAAGTCAATCAAGTTTGTTCGACGCCAAAATAGATATTTCTAGGGACCATAATACACACGTCAAGAGAGCAGACTGAAAGCCAACAGAAGTGTCTTGAGAGGGGCTCTGCCCCCTAACGTATTTATAAAACGTGTACATCTATACAAGAGCGAAAACAAAAATATATACAAATTAGACACTGGATTGCACGCACCGCAACATTGCGTAAATCCGACTGAAACCACAGCCCCTTTAAAACCGCGCGAAAGAAACGGAACCGAAACCGAAAGCAGTAGGTGGTGGAGGGTACGTCAATTCACCCGCATCCTGCGTACACGAAGACGCTGGCATCGAGGCGCCAACTGTCGGTGCTCATTAGTGTCATGATGACTTACTTCGCTTCACTTCTAGACTGCAGCATCTCCTAGATGGCATCTGAATGAAGAAAATGGTGGGGAAGCTATAAGGCGCGTTCGTAGACCTTCGTTCGCTTGTATTCCTAGCGCAGTGGGCAGAGCGCTGTGTATTTCCCGTTGTGGCGAGAGAGTTGGAGGCTCGAATCCGGGCGGAGCCGCCTCAAGGGAACTTTTTCTGGCAAGGTCATTTCCGTGACGGATAAGAGGCCGGTCACATCTTGGCGTACCCAGGCATAAAACACTTTCGTGTTAATAATCACAGTCCTTGGCGGCAATGTAGTCAATTCATGTTAAAACCAAACTTAAGCACACTCCAACAAGATGCTTGCACAGAAGGTAAACCAGAGAAATGCAAAAGTCAGTAATAAATACAAACACAGCATTATTCGTTCATTACATGAATTTAACGGGCATAGTAACATGTTGCACAATATTTGTTTTCCATAATTGGTACATTGGTAGGGCACAAACCATGTTTCTGGATGAAATGTGTTATAAATGTTATGACACTTCTAATAAAATTAGAATTTGTTTTTGTTTCACTGAAGGATGGTGGCATTTACGCCATGTGTTGGTGTGTTGTTGTGCAGGCCTTCTGTGCCGACATTGTGTCCATCCTGGCGATGACCATAAGCGAGGAACGGGAGTGCCTCAAGTACAGGCTGCTGGGATCCCGGGAGGAGATTGGCTCCTGGGGCCACGAATACGTTCGGTGGGTTCCCACTCCAGATGCTTCCTTCGTTTGTGCCTAATTTGGACTGAGTGTACCTCTGCTGTGTTCTCCGCTTTTGCTAATTTTGACTGGGCAGGCCAAAACCTTCTGCCTGTGATTACAAAGTTGCAGGTTCAGTTCAGAGCATCATTTGCAGAGTTTGGATGGGAGAGAAACTTGCTCAACTGCTTGTAGCAAATGCTCATCCTTGTTTCATATCTCTTGAGTTGAGTCGAGATGTGAGACCGTATACTTGAGTAAAACTTAACTCTTTCCTTATGGCGCCATAGGCCATTGGACACAGAGTTCCAATGATTTCAATAAACTGCAAGTAATTGTACCTTTCACAAAACTGCTGTTATGTGTTTGTAAGAGCAATCTATAAGCTACAATTCAATGCATAGCAATGCTAAATGTGTTGGCTAGTTCAAGAGAAAGAAATAGTTTTGTGGAAGCACTCAAAATCGGCCGTTTTTCCGCCGTAACGAAAGAGTTAAGAACGGCAATGGAAGTTGCCCCTGTGCTTTGTCATTGCAGCTGTGTGTTCCTCTCTGCTTAGTGCAAAGAATGTGTTACTGCAAGTATTCTGAATGTGACAAGAGCCTTTTTCTGGATATTTTGGACTTAATCTTGCTTATGAACTACTACAGCAATGTCAAAAAAACTACATGAGAAAAAGCAGGCAATGTCACACGTTAGACGCATTCTTTTTTAAGAAACGTGTATGCATTGACTGCCGGGTTCGTCATTTGGCGGAGAGATACGCTTCGTCATTTGGCGGAGAGATACGCTACATGAGCTATTGCCGTTCTTAAAAAGCCTCTGCAACACTTTAGATGCACGCTTTCACTCTTTCCTTTGCGTCTAGAAGCACTTTGAACTCTGTAGTTAAGCTAGCTCAGAGAGCACTGCATGATTTGCTCGTCGCAGCAGATGCGCCCTCCGTTTCAGCTTTGCTTTTGTGGCTTTCTTTTTAAAGTGGCTAGCGAATGCGTTCATTGCTGCAACTCAAGGAAAGCTGGCCAATAGCCACTACACCGCTGTCGTAGTTCGAGCGGTCGAAGAACTCCAAGACCGAAAAGAGAGAGAGAGATCTTTTTGAGCAAGTTTCTAAGTTGTCCGATGGGCATGAGCAGTGACTTTTGGCTGAGGTACTTTGAGACAATATAATCTAAGCCCTGGATGTGTTGGTTGGCTGCATTCTGCAAGCATTTAGGATTTTGAAAAAAGTGTTGCAGGGTAGCTTGTACCCGAGTATAGGCTTAAGCAAGTGTTGCTGTGCAAATAACGTTCTGAGTTGTGGTAACAGCACTTGGCCAAAGAGAGTCCCCCTTCCTCACCATTGCCATCACCTGTAGGCACCTGGCGGGCGAGATAGCGCAGGCGTGGGTGGACACGAGCGAGGGAGCCGACCGAGAGGCCCTGCTGGGGCTGGCCAAGCAGATCGTGCCCTACCACATGGCGCACAACGCGGAGGCCGAGGCCTGCGACCTGCTCATGGAGATCGAGCAGCTGCAGCTGCTGCACGAGTACGTCGACCGGGAGGCCTTCCCCCGCGTCTGCCTCTACCTCACCAGGTGAGAAGGGGGCGAAGGCTCGACCGACGGGTGGTGGACGCACGTCCGCTGACTCGGGGGCTTTCCTGCCCGCATGCAGCTGCGTGCCGTACGTGCCCGAGCCAGAGAACACCAACCTCCTGCGGACGGCCATGGAGATCTTCCTCAAGTACGAGCGATACCCGGAGTCCCTGCGCCTTGCCATGCAGCTCAACGACCACGACGCCATTCAGAAGATCTTCGTCAAGTGCGGGGACGTGTGAGTGCCCTCTGTCCCACACAATCTTCCAGGCAGGGGCTGCACGCCCCCTTACGCTATATTTACACCGCCTGCGTAACACTGCCTGACGCATCAGCTGCTTTCCAGTGGTAGCAGTAAGGATGCCTGAGGCAAGTCTGCTGGTGCATTCCACACCACGCATCGACCTGGGGGCCCTAAACATGCAATTGTAGGACCACCACCGCGCAAAGGCTCGACAGACATTGTAAATCATTTTGTGTTGTTTCCGTGAAGTGGTGCTGCCCGGTGGACAGTACTCAGGCTGGCAGCTGGTGGAAAAGTGGGAGGGAGCAACAAGGAAGTGGCTGTTTGGCCATTATCGACTGACGCAATAGGCAGTGTTATACGGGCTGTGTTGGTTGGATTCTTACTGCATGGTCATGTATTGAAACTGTCCGCCAACAAATTGTTGACGGTCTTCCTTTCTGTGCTTTACGTGCCAAGTCTTAACCACACCCCTATTTGTGCCACTCCCCCTTTGCAGGGACGTCCTCAAGCAGATGGCATTCATGCTGGGCAGGCAGCAGATGTTCCTCAAGTCGGACGACTCCATCACCAACTACGACGACTTGAACGACATCGTGTCCAACTCGTCCCTCAACGATCACTTCATGGGACTGGCTCGCGAGGCAAGTCTTCGCTCGGGTCTCTTTTGGCCCAACCTGTTGTGGGCACTTCTGGCTTGAGGCAGGCATTCTCATGCGTGCTTATGAACCTTCATTTTCTCTAGCTGGACATCACGGAACCAAAGACTCCTGAAGACATCTACAAGTCACACCTCGATAACACGCGTAAGTACAGTTCACTTAGCTGTGCTTCTTTTTTGTTTATTCTCCACTAATGTGGTTCGGTGGTGGGTATGGTTGGGTTTAGAGAGAGCATCAACTGTTCTCTTACTGTTGGCTGGCTTGAAGTGTGCATACTGAGTGTCCTAGTCAGGCCACAGAAATTTAAAAGAAAAGTGGGCATGCTTATAGCCTATGAAGAGCTAAGAACCTACTCTTGTAAGCCAACTGTTCAAGGCTTACCGAAAGCGTCCATATTCCACGAGCCCTGTTTTATCCAAGCACTGTTTGTTAAAAGCAGCACCCGCTGCTTGACTGCAGTGTTCTATTGCTAAGAGCAAGCTTTAAACTCAGTCCAGCCACTGGGAGCATACTTCTGCCAGCAAAATGCGGAAAAAGGCTCTTGGCACTTTTCTTATCGCCACCTTTCTGTTTCTTGAGTGAACCTGGTCGGGACATAACGAAGGCATGTATAGTGCATGGCCTCAGTAACACGACATTGTTCCAGGGCTTGTCAGGCTTGGCAACCTCTGAGCAGGCTGTGTACGGTGCAGTCCATCCCCTTGTAAATGATGTGGTAGTGCAATTTGGCGGTTGAAACCTGCCGTGACCATCATCCCGTGCAGGGCCGTCCTTCGGGCCCGGGGGCAGTGTGGACTCGGCCCGGCAGAACCTGGCGTCCAGCTTTGTGAACGGGTTTGTCAATGCCGCCTTTGGCCAGGACCGCCTCCTCATGGAAGACGGCAACAAATGGCTGTACAAGAACAAGGAGCACGGTACGCTCTCTCTCTCTCTCTCTCTCTCTCTCTCGAAAAGCTTCCGTGTTACCACTGCTTCGTTGGAGCTAAGCTTGTGCACCCTGGCTGTGTAAAGTGAGTGGGGTGAGGGCATAGGCGTCAAAGATTTGACCTTACCTGTGTTGTTAGATTTGCATTTCTTCAAGAAGGGGAGGGCGGCGGGATCTAAGGTACGTGAAGGAGGGCAAGAGTGCCAGTGAAGTGAAATGTGCTATCATTTAGAATCGTTTCAGTTGTGTCGAGTTTAAGTGGAACAAGGATAGATGGAAGGAAGTAGTGTTTCTTCCCTTCAGTGGGCCCAAACTGTCAGTGGCTGTATGTTTGCCTCTCATTTGATGCAGGGGCAGATCCGGGGTGTGACCTCTTTATAGGGGCATTGTCCTTATGATTGCATATAATGTTTTCAGAGGACTGGTTTCTTCCAGTCTAAGGGTGCTTCCAGCGTTGCCTTTATTACTTCGAAGGCCGCAAAGCCTGCCGATCTGCTTCTTAAAACCTTTTAGTTTTTATGTATAGCAAAGGTATATACAAAGCTGGGGGTAAAGCAGCTGGCTGTGTGAGGTGCTAGGCCTTGTGTCTTTTCTTCTCCACCCCTTCGCTGTTGTACAGTTGCTTGTGCTCTGTGGGGATTAACTTTGAAAGTGTGGACACCCATAAAGCATTGTGCATGCCAGGTGATGGTGTAATGTGGTGAGTGCGTGTGTGCAGGCATGTTCAGTGCCACGGCGTCCCTTGGCCTGATCCTGCTGTGGAATGTGGACGGGGGACTGGCCCAGATCGACAAGTACCTCTACTCCACAGAGGACTACATCAAGGTGGGTGCCGCACCCACTCGGGGCCTCGTTCTCCTGCTCTGGCTGGGCTGCAGCAGCAGGAGGGCTGTTGTGCACCATGTAGAGGAGGATTTGCACTGTGGCACAGACACTTTGTGCTACTGTTGTTTCGTATGCATTGAATTCCCGCAATTCTAATGTTCCCCCAACTTGTAAAGTGTAGCCGTATTTTATATTCTGTGCACATATATTAAAAAAAATAAAATCACCTGATGCCTCTTCCACGCATGTGAAGTAAAGAAAAGTGAACGCATGCCTACATCCCTGATAGCATTTTTATAGAATGCAGATCAACACATGCAAGACTGCCTTTTATCCTGTTCCAGCAACTGCTCTCTCTCTCATGTCCACCAAACACAGGATGTAATCCTAAGTTGTATCCAATGCACTGAAAAGGACATATACTGCCCAGTTCCCTTCCTTTCTCACTGTTGATATCACCATCTGCTTTTAAACTATGCTTCATCAAGTAGTGGCCTTTCTCTTTGTGAGGCGTAAACACTAAGCAGCTCATTGAGCCAGAAAGTTGCCGTCCCACAAATGCACACACGCAAATTCACATTGGCTGTGATGCATTCCGTTCCGTGGCGTGTGCCTAAACAATATAACACACGTACCGTAATTACCCGATTCTAACGCGCCCCCGATTCTAACGCGCACCCGATTTTCCATGCAAAAAAATTAAAAAACTTGCACCTCCGATCGTAACGCGCACGGAACTTTGTGAGCAAGAAAAACGAATGCGAGAGAAACTGGCAATTTATTTCCCGGAGTAATCTCGCGCATCTCACTCCTTGTCGCTCTCCGAGAGCTCCTTGTCGCCTTTCGCTGACCACGACATCTCGTCCTCGGTGCCATCAAGCGCGTTCGCGATGCCACACTTCTGAACGAATGTTCAACCATGGCCGATGGGGGCGTGGCGCATGCTTCGCACGCCCATCCCGCCAGCTTCTCCAAAGGTGCACGCTTCAGCAAACCGCTCGTTGTGAACGCGTGGGAGCCGCTCGTAAGCCGTGGAAGCGGCGCACCTTCGTTGCTGCTTCTCACATTGCTGCTATCAAGCGCGCAAGTGGAATAATTTGACTATTTGTGTGAACGCTGATAGAAAACCGTAGGCGTGCTAGGCGCCTAGATCCGAAAAATTGTTGCTAAAAGCTTTGGCGCCATCTTGAGATGGCAATAGGTGAAACAAAATTTCAGCTGTTTTGGCAGTTCCGGTTTCGTATCCGATTCTAACGCGCATGCGATTTTTCGGCCTGTTTTTCCGGAAAAAAGGTGCGCGTTAGAATCGGGTAATTACGGTAATTACAGTGTGGGCCGCACACAGTCACAGGGAAAATCAGGAGAACGGGGTGGTGGCTGTTTGGCTGCCACTTCCTCGCACCAGGCATGGCATTCCAGTTCCTCTCGCCTTGTGGTGCAACAGTCACCAGCGAACCAGGGTGTTCTGCGCAGCTTAGTGCGCCCTGTGTCATCCAATTGGCCATTGGCGCTTACACATTCAGAGCTCATAAAGGAGTGCTGCTTAGTTGTCCTTGTGGGGGGGGGGGGTCTCTCTCTCTCTCCCCCTCCCCCCATCCCGCCCCCTTTGTCTTCTAGTTCAACACAGCAGAAGCCAAAACATGCGTGCAGCACCTCAATGAAGAGGGGGAAAATTGTGAATTGTTATAACACTTTTTGAAGTCGTGATAATGTCAATGACAGTAGGGTTTGTGCCAACTTGTATTCACTGTTGATTTTGCTTCACGGGGCCTTGGCATTGTTTCAGGTTCTAAATGCAGTTGTAACTCGCGTGCAAATTGGAGCGCTAATTTTTAGAATGGGAAAGGATTGCGCAAATGCAGAATATATATCCTTCTGCAGACGTTGCTTTCACCATTACTTTTTCATCGTCTATTTGAATTGAAAGTACACCCAATAGCTAGCTAGCCTTGTGTTGTCGTGCGTGGGTTTTTTTTTTTTTTTTTTTTTTTTTACTTTCTCTCTTAAATATGGGGCACACTGAAGCGAAGGATTATTTGCTGTGTAGAAAGGCCAGGTCCCTTCCATGGGGCGTCTGTGCTGTGGTACTTGTGCTTAGGCAACCTGGCTTCAAAGCAATGACCTGGATGCAAGAATGCACCCGAATGGCGGCTGACCCTAATGACATCCCATTGCAGGCGGGAGCCATCCTGGCCTGCGGCATAGTCAACTGCGGTGTGCGCAACGAGTGCGACCCCGCCCTGGCTCTTCTGAGCGACTACGTGCTCCACTCCAGCATGCTCATGCGGATCGGGTCCATCATGGGGTGAGGAGAGGGCCACTTACTCCCATCATCAGCTATGTTAACACATCAACTGGATGAGATTTAATTATGCTCCAACCAATACATAGACAAAAACAAGAAAACAATACATTGGTTGGAGCATAATTAAATCTCAGTTCAGTAACTTCCCAACCCGACAGAAGTCTGTCAAAATGTTCGCCTTCAAGTCAACTGGATGCCTTGTTAATTTAAGGGGGGACGCGGGGATCAGATTTCGAAAAGTGACCAAAAAATCGTTTTTTCGGAACCCACATTTTCGGATTGCACGTTTTATATTCTATGCGTTCACAAAGTTTCCCCGCCACAAACGATCGCGAAGTGCCAAAGAAAAATATTTATATCAACTGAGGTGGCAAAATATTTCCTCAAAATGACGAAAACACGGCAATTTTCGCAGCTCTGTATCTCCGGAACGACGCTACCGGGCGCCGCCATCTTGGTCGCGTTAGATCGGCTGACTCTTTAATTTTCGTTTTCCGGTCGCTCCTTTTGTCATCGCTCGCTCACAAACGCACAAACGGCAGAAAGAGAAAGATAGTGCAACGAAGCAACCGATAGATGGTAACACGCGATTGGCTGTCCGGCCGCGTTTTTAGATACGGCTCTGCTGATTGGGCGCCGCCATGCCAGCAAAAACATGGCCGCCAGGCTGCTGCGCATTTTACGCGCACTGCGCTCCCGATGTTTTCAAGGTTTCCCGGTCGACTCGGTAGCAGTTTACTGTTTTATCTGTTGCGGTACTGAACAGTGACATTACTGTTATCGCGGCGATAATGTTGAGATCGTGCGCGGCTCGAAAGACGCATCGAAAACGTGCCCGCGACATCGCCGTGGTCTGTCCTTGAGTGGGAAGCGCGGTTCGTGCGCCTACAATTGCGGTTCGTGAAGCGAACTTTTGGACGCATTGTGAGCACTGCGATGTTATAAAACGCTGAGTTATTGCTGTGTTACACAGCGTGCTCGCGAGCTTCGGGAATGGAATGACCGACTCGCCAGAAGTTGCGGCGCGCGCTGCATTGGCGCGACGTGTTCGGGCAGCGACCGATAGCGGGATCGGTTGCTATTGCACGCGAGTGATAATAATTGATGTACGCGAAGTGAAATTTAATGGGTAAAGCTAAGTGACCAACCATATCAATGTTACCTAAATTACGATCGTGGGGAACGTGCGCGTAGAGGATTGTAGGGCAGGGGGGGGGGGGGGGGGGTGCAATGGACCGTCACCTAGCTTATTTGAGAGACTTTTGCAGTGGCTCTAAACTAGTTCGTACAACGAAGTCTGGGATTACAAAATACTATTTTCACTGTTAAATAAATTATAAAAGACGCCGTAAGGGTGCAGCGTTCACAATTCGATATTTTTATTGGGTTTTCTATTTTCGCAATGTTTGCAATTATGTTGTCTATTTTGCAATGATTGATTCTCGTGAAGGTGAAGAGCATGGTATGCTAATAATAATCAATCTTGTAATTGTGTAAAAATATTATACTCTGCTTTCAAATAGCTCATCTTATGCTTGTGATGCCCAGATATAACTTTTTGACACTGAACAGCTCCATGTACTAAGCTGTAGCTTTGGCAATGTTATGATATCCAGAAATCTGCTGAAAGTCTGCTGGAATATTAATATAAAACGAAACCATGCCTTGCTCTTCATTTTGGAGACAGCTATGCATTAGGCATACATCAAGTAAAGTATAGGTACCCTAGTAGCCCATAGCGAACTTTGTGGTACACTAGGTGTAAAACTGGTGCTTCTGCCATCTGAAGGCCTGTACATGAAAACCTTCAATTGGCCAGAAAGGCCTCCCAGATTCACCAAATCAAAGGGCAAAGGTCTTTGAGGTTGTCCCCAAGCAAGGACAGCAAGGACTATGCTACTGGTGCAGTTTGAAAAATCGTGAAGTCTTCGTAAACTTCAAGAGCCGTTTTCTCAAAAGTGTGTTTTGCGAGTTCTTCGTTGCTCGTGGAAAGGATAGCATGGCAACCACTAGGCGGAATTTGACACTGTTTGTTTTATTTCAATCCTTGAAGAGTTCTGCAGGGTATGACATTCTCGGATTTTCATATTAGGGTCTAGATATTTTTTTAAGTGACATTAACGGCCAAGTCAGCTGTATACTACTGGGTACAATGGAAAATAATGTTTTGTGTAAAAAAAATGAAGGGTGTAAAAAAAATTCAAAGAATGTCATACCCTGTAGTGTTCTTTTGACTACAATTCAAAAGTATTCTGAACTTCCTACCATATGTCAATACCTTGCTAGGCTTTCCACGAGCGGGCAACATGTACATCTCCGTAACACAAAAACTACTGAAGGTATCATTCTTAAATTTCAAAATTCA
Organism: Haemaphysalis longicornis; assembly: GCF_048455015.1. Taxonomy (NCBI): domain Eukaryota; kingdom Metazoa; phylum Arthropoda; class Arachnida; order Ixodida; family Ixodidae; genus Haemaphysalis; species Haemaphysalis longicornis. Next base: position 90,635,826 of record NW_027526225.1, on the reverse strand, counting down.
CCATTTGGAGTGTTTTCCAATGCGCCTGCCAAATTTCATTACTCTATGTCAAAAAATAAAAAAGTTTGCTCCGATCCCCACCTCCCCCCTTAAAGAGCCACCCCCTAGGCGGTTGTGTTTAATGCAACTCCAGGGTATGTGCGAAATACAGCTTACCCACTTTAAATAAGCGTCATGGACACGTTACAATTGCTTGAAATGCCTACGACTATACTTACTATCGGTTTTGCGATGACGAGAAAGCTGCTAAATGTTGCTGCAAGTTTAACTGTGTGCTTCACAGGCCACTACAGCAGGTTTGATATCCTAGGGGCATTCGACGCAGAGCTCTCACTTTGGATGGAAGACCGCTTGTAGCGTATCTTTCTCTGTATTGAGGTTGCACAACCCTTGTGCGCCACAGCTTGGCATAAGTGCCCCGTGTGTTCATTCCGCTCCTTCTTCCCTTGCAGCCTGGGCTTGGCCTATGCTGGCTCCAACCACAGCGAAGTCATCCCCCTGCTGCTGCCAGTGTTCACCGACTCAAAGTCCACCATGGAGGTGAGCGCCCTGCTTTGGCATTCAGTGGTTTTCGTAGGAGGGAAACGTTGGCCTATCAGGAGGCACTCGCTGCAGATGTCCAGGTGTCGAGTGCACACAAGGCACTGCACTTAAAAACGGAGGTGAATGTGCATTCCAGCTTCTTCTGCCTCAATAGCTAAACTGAATCTGGGCGGTACCTGAGCAGCTTCAAACTCATGTGGTGCCTTGCTAGGAGTGCAGATGGTATTTGGCCGTTTGCAGTTCAGTCCGTTGCATTTCCTGTTGCATCTCTCTCCCCCTCCCCCCCCCTTACCTAGGTGCTGGCGGTGACGTCGATAGCGTGCGGCATGGTGGCCGTGGGGTCGGGCAACGGGGACGTCACCTCGACCATCATGACGGCCCTGCTGGAGAAGTCCGAGGCGGACCTCCGAGACACCTACGCCCGCTTCCTGCCCCTCGGCCTGGGCCTCTGCTACCTCGGTAAGTATTGCTTGCTGCCCCGTTCGATGTTCTCGCTGGACAGAGAATGTCCATTCTGAACCAGCGTGAGTGGAGGCCACTAATTGACTGCCACAATGCACAGAGATGCCCTTTTGAACACCTGGTTGTTGTCGATAGGGGCTGAGGCGTTTTCTTGCTAGTATACCAAGGTGAACAGGTACCATTGTGCCTGTGCTATGCTGTGTCCCAGGATGGTTTGGCGGTGTGCCACACAGCTGGGTGCAGCTTGAAGTGTATTTCATGGTCTGCCACACCGTTGCCTCTGGCCTTGCTTGTAAATGGTGTAGGTTCTTGCCACTATCATCGTATAACGTCTTGGTGGATGCTGTGTGCGTCGTCACCAGGTTCAGAGCTAAACTGGAACAGCTGCTTTTTTGTTTTCATTTAAAAGAAAAACACGGCATTTGTAGGCGCACTGTTACGTGGGCCTGAAAAGCATTATGCCGTGTAGATTAATTCAGAGCCTTCTTGTGCAGGGCAACACAGTTTTGTGCCTAACCCACATTTGTGTACACGCGTGGTCTGTTTAGTGTGATTGTGGCAATAAATCCCCGTGTCCGTTCTAGGCAAGCAAGAAGGCGCAGAAACGATCACGGCTGCCCTGGAAGTGCTGCCCGAGCCGTTCCGAAGCATGGCCACAACACTCGTGGACATCTGTGCATACGCAGGTGCGTGTTGTCTCACGAGTGGTCTTTCCCTTGCTGTGTAAGCACTTTTAAGGGGCGCATGCTTAGTGACGTTCCCTTTGACCACCCTTGCAGGCACTGGCAATGTGCTGAAGATCCAGCACCTGCTGCACATCTGCAGCGAGCACTACGAGGCCAACGAAAAGGTGGGGGTGCCGCCACGTGCCTTGTGGCCAGCTCTGCCCGTCATTCGGGCAGCCTGAAATCTAGCTAACCCTGCGGCGTCTTTAACTAGCAATTCACTAATTGAGGGGTGCGTGTGTGAAACCACTCGTCACTTGTTGCGACCTTCCTACACCCAGCTAAAAGTACGTGTCTGTTCAAGGTCCTGTTCTCTGAGTGATGGGAGCGCAGATGCATGCAGGCTCGTTAGGACAAACATTAGGCTTTGAGCTCTAACGTTGCACACTGGTACCCACAGCTTTATGTATAATGTTGATTGGCATGTTGTAAGGCTCATGGTAAGCCTACCTAACGTTAAGCCTACATATTCACCTAACTGGGCCAGTTGGCCAAGGCTCTGTCACGGTAGCGGCAAAGAGAAAGTTACAAAGGAGAAAAGCAGTAACCACACGCACGCGTTTGCGCACTCGATTCCACACACTCGGGCGCCCGTGAGCCACCTCGCGGCGGCCGGAGACCGGGTGCGAGGTGAAGCGCGTTGTGTTCTCGAAGGTCTGGCATGGCCAGACCTTCGAGAACGCGCATTGTCCTGTACACCTACCAGCCAGGACCAATCAGAGCCGCCACTCGACGCGCTTCCATTTCTCGGGCTGGATGGGCGGCAGCGGGTGAATCTGCCGGTGGCCGCAGCCAACAACATTGCTGCTGCTGTCCGTCTCCTCGTTGTGATAAATCAGCGTAGTTGCTTCGTTATCCGCAAAAGTTTTTTGGGCGCATGCGCTTCCTCCGTGTAACACCAGCAAATTACACTATCGGTGAATAATAACACACACAATTAAACTTCGTCAGCCCGTCAGCTGAAGGCAAACATGGCTCTCTGCTGTCGTGTGTGCCTAGCGAAGCGGCAGTGCAGCTGTGTTCTAGTTTAACGCTGGCATTAAAGGTGATGTTGCTCTGCTGTAAGATGAAAAGCCGGCGTTTATGTGTGTTGCGATGACAGTGTAACAGTGTTGGGCGCTGTATAATGGGGCCATGTCGACAAGGCAGTCCCGTCAAGCGCGGGGCAGCGCACGCTCGCGCGCCTCCGTGTGGGTGCTTGCTTGCCCTCACCCTCATCACGTGATTGGGTGTGTTGACACGAGAACGCGTGTGGAACCGAGCACGCGGGCACGTGCATGTGGTTACCGCTAAAGGGTGCTACCAAGGAGACATGTAATGTCAGCATACATTGCGGCGAGCTTTGCACTGGCTCCCGGCTGCTATGGGCAGTGCCCACAATAATGGCATGTCCACTTGGCAGTTAGGCACTATAATGCTTTTGCATTCGTTGAATCATGATGGGCGCACAGGTGTCCCCGTGATTATTGCATCAGCTGGCAGGTGTGTGCATAGCTGCGTGACTGCAACCTCACTGGCTGCCCCTCTCCTCTACTGCTGTGCAGGAGGAGAAGAAGGACGACAAGAAGGACAAGAAAGAAGACAAGAAGGAGGAGTCGAGCGACTTGTCTGGCCAGCAGAGCGTGGCCGTCCTGGGCATCGCCCTCATTGCCATGGGCGAGGAGATCGGCTCCGAGATGGCCTTCCGGGCATTCGGACACCTGGTGAGGAGGGCTTGGCTGGGGAGGTAGGGCACATTACGACAGCTTTTTGGACGGGCAAGGTGTGGCACTTGTCCTAAGGCTCTGCTCAGACGCTGCTCGTTTGGCTGGGGCTGAGGAGTTGTGCTGTCAACCTAGTCATCGCGGATGCAACTTTCACTGGCAGCGGCCTCATTTCAGATGGATTGTTGAAATCCCAGTTTGTTTGGGTTTTAGTGCACTTTTTTAATTGGAGTTTTTTCCCCACAGTCGAAAAAAAACAATTGGCGGACCACTTAGACCTGCTGAAAACACAATTGGTTCAATTGGAACCATTTGAAAATGCAAATGGTTCCGTTCGGCCCAATTGTGTTTTTGGCAGGTCCAAGTGGTCTGCTTTTTTTGAGGGGAGGAGGGGGGGGGGGGGGCACGTGGCATGTTTACCCCCAATAGAGCACCGTGATCATCGTCCTCCTACACCAGACTACTGGACCATGTTCTGCCTTGTTCCTGGAGGATGCTAGGGTTGTGCGTATGGCACCAGGCTTGGAGACAATATTCAGGGAAAGGAGAAGCTTTGGGATAACCTAATGCATAGTCCTTGTGGTTCATCGTAATGCGCGCTCACTCTCTTTCCTATGCATGGTCAGGTATCTGGTTATCGGGAAGCAAATACGCTAGAAAAAGCCTGTTCATTGGTGCCATTTTGGTAGCTGGCAGGTCGAAACATGTAACTTCTATCTAAATTGGTGAATGAGGGGGGGGGTTGAGTGCAGCTCCTTTCTACTGCCAGTTCAGCAGCAGTGTGCACTTGTCCTTTATCCGAGCACTTCTTGTTTCTGAGGCTGAGAGAACGCGCTTCCGTTGCCCCTTGTTGCCCAGCTGCGGTACGGGGAGCCGGCCATCAAGCGGGCGGTGCCCCTGGCCCTGGCCCTGATCTCGGTGTCCAACCCGCGGCTCAACATCCTGGAGACGCTGAGCAAGTTCTCGCACGACAGCGACAACGAGGTGGCGCACAACGCCATCTTCGGCCTGGGCGTGGTGGGCGCGGGCACGAACAACGCGCGGCTGGCGGCCATGCTGCGGCAGCTGGCCCAGTACCACGCCAAGGACCCCAACCACCTGTTCATGGTGCGGCTGGCCCAGGGGCTGGCGCACATGGGCAAGGGCACCCTGACGCTGGGGCCCTACCACAGCGACCGGCAGCTCATGAGCCCCGTGGCCGTGGCGGGCCTGCTCACCACCCTGCTGGCCTTCCTGGACGTCAAGAACATCGTGCTGGGCAAGTCCCACTACCTGCTCTACAGCCTCGTCACCGCCATCCAGCCCCGCATGCTGGTCACCTTCAACGAGAAGCTCGAGCCCCTGCCCGTGCCCGTGCGCGTCGGACAGGTGAGACTGAGCATGGGGAGAATGAGTGCATTTCACGATAACCACAAGTTGTCACTGCCGCGGGGCGTTGTATCGATAAACGACCGCCTTTCACATCACCAGTAAATGAGGTAGTGTGCAAACAGAAATGCAGTCAAACCCTACTACAATGAACTCTGCTTCAACTAAATATTTCCAATTCCCCATCAGCTAGCCATAGAAGTCAATGCAACAAAGTCCTTGCCACAATGAACTATATGTCTAGGTTGTTTTTGCCTGAACGAAATTTTCACTCAATGGGGCTGGGGTTGAACAAAAGCATAATGACAACCATCTGTAACTTCTAGGGGCGAAGCACCTTAGGACCTCACTTTGTCCGGGGCTTGGCGTCCGTGTACACAGTGTAACGCATGCGCGAGGAGCATTGGATTGGATTGGATTTGGATGGGATTGAAATGGATTGGATTGGATTGGAATTGTATATACTGTACACATGCATTGTCCCTCATTGAAATGCGCGAGTGGGCAATGCCATGGGTGATTTGTGGTAAGAACGATCCCCAGTGCTTCGCCCACTCGTCATGATACACTTTGTGGAAGTGCGTGAATTTTTTATGCATTCAGGGCGCTAAGTTTCACCAGAAACGTGCGCCGTGGGTTCTGATAGCGAGTGCTATTCCACACTCTTCCGCTTCCGTGCTGTTCCCGGAGCGTATGGTGGCTGACGTTACCGTCTCACCCCTCCAGTCGGCTACCGCTGCCACCTTGGCATTTATGGCTGGATAGTCTGCTGCATCACCCCGACCGCCTATCACATCCTGCAGCGAAACCGACTGATTCCACCAGTCCGTCTAATCTGGACACCCTAGCATGCGTGTTTCCCTGGCAATGAACGCGTTCATGCGGTAGCCCGAGGCCTCACTCTCCGGGCGCCAGTGGAAGACCAACCCAAACCAGACAAGACAGAAAGCATCCCACTCACATACACACATATACTACAACACTACAGACTCTCCCGTAGGACACTTCCTCCGCCACACGCGCAACTCACCCGTGAGAAAGCCGCTGCATGGCGCCAGCTACAAACTAACACGTTTCCTAGCCTCTCGCTCCGGCACAAATTCTACCCTACCATGTACCCCGACAGATGCCCATCCTGTGGAGGACACCCGAACCTTTACCATTCCACATGGGAATGCCCCAAACCCCCAACCCAATTGCCTATACCCAGCCCCTCGCCCTCCGGATGGGAAGCCGCTCTTTCCAGCTCAGCCTTGGACGACCAGCGCCGACTGATCGACCGGGCAAGACGGATCGCAGCAGCAAATGGGGCCCTGGACTAAGGGCACCACCCTCTGAGAGCTAGATAGCCTGACTTTATAATAAAGTTTTCTACTACTACTGCGCCGTGGGCCCATACTGGCTCTTATTAACAAAAGCAAACTTACAGATGGACGCCGTTTGCTGGTGATAACGATGTGGCTGGCCGTCTTTACACGAGGTGCAGGCCCGGTTCACTAAGCCAGACCTACAGCCAATCTGTATCCAGTTGAAATCGCACCGCGCCAATGTGCCCTGGTGGCGCTGCACCATCACGTATGCGTTGTGAGCAGCTGTCATTGCTGGTTTTTTTTTTTTTTTTTTTTTCCCCCTCTCTTTCTACCATTCTTCAAAGTCAACAGAAAAAGTAATGTTTTTGCGTTTAGTCTTGAACTCGCGTCATCCTATCTTAATCGTGAGCACATGGTTGCAATAAATTCAAGCGTGCGTGGCTTGCCTGCCCAGGTGAGATACCGCTGAGCCCAGTCAGAGGATAACGGACGCCGCTCCTGCTACAAGCGGTTGGGGGTGCTTCTGACGGTCTAACAGCTAACTGCAAGTAATCTGCTCGGTAGATGCGCCTTGTTGCAGAGCAATATGTTTTGCGACCGCATTTCTTTCCCCTTCCCCGGTAACGCACTCTTTACATGCAGGTAAAAAAATCCCGGGCCATCTCCACTAACGTGAAACCTGGGGAGGGGCGAAGCTTGCAGTGTATAAGCGTAATCTTGGCGCCTTGGCGTTTTTTGCAAGCGGAGATGAAACCGTTGGGGGGTACAGGTATACTGCTTTGCTGTAAAAGTCTCTTGCCTTTGAAGCACAAAGCTCTGTAGCGCGAAGTGTAAACGAGTTTCCCAGTGTTTTAGTAACATGACTACATGAGACAACGACAACAGGAGACACCAACAGCCCCAGCCCCTACAGGGCTTTGCCCCTAAAAAACGGAGAACTGTTGGCATGTGTGTTATCGAATAAGCACTGTAATTGCACGTCACTCCTTTCCCTAAACATTGCATTATGTGGTCAGTGATGTGGATAATGTACGGCGGTATTTTGTTGTCCTTCCGGTGTGTATTGGGGCATTTTCGCTTCAACAAAATGTTTCACACATCCCGTCGATGTCGTTGCAGCGGCATTTGACTGTAGTAACAACGGCTTGCATCCGTTCTTCCAAGCACCAAGAAACACCACGTGTGCTCCCTCAAAACAAAAATATAATGCCATATCTCCAGTTTTGAAAAGCCATGCTGCAGAAGCAGCTGATGTAGGGAAAAATATTTGTCGAAAAAAACGCTGTGCGTGTGCTTTTAAGTGGCATTTGTTTGAGTGTGTGGCTTGGTTCGTCTGCATTTCGGCAATGGTGCAGTACCGCTTATAGTATGTACATATTTCTCTAGCTTATGCAACATAGGTTAAGCACCAGTTTGAGTGGGGCCCTCTTGACATGCGCAGGCGGTCGATGTGGTGGGACAGGCTGGGAAGCCCAAGACCATCACAGGCTTCCAGACACACACCACCCCCGTGCTGCTGGCCTACGGAGAGCGGGCAGAGCTGGCCACAGAGGAGTGTATCCTTTCGCTGCTTCCCTACTTACTTCCCCCCGGTGCTCTGCTTTTGCCTGGAGTGTTGTTTTCCAGTTTCGTGAGCATGTGCAGTCATTTCTTTGCACGCAGCCGTGTTTCTTATCAAGCCTGCTGTGCAGTGAGCTGCTTTTTGAGCCTTTTACGGGGGCACACGGGTCTTTGGGATCGAAAAATTGCCCAAAAAAGCATTTTTTGGTTATCACTTTTCTGTTGATTTGCATAGTTTTTCCTTTGAAAATTTTGTACTTAGAACACTGCCAGATACTTATGAAAGCCATAGAGGCCCGATTTGAACAAAAGAAAGAAAAACAATTTTTTTCATAATTACTCATTTCTTCACCGCGTATCGTAGTGAAAGGAAATTCTCGAGGGGTACGTATGAGCATGTAGTGCAGCTAAGAAGATCATTTCTTTTGCAGTGTAAAGCTGAACCCATCCAATAAGGGAAGCAGATTTTGCATTTTATCTTTCAGTAGTTATTTAATTAGCAATATATTTGTTAGCAGGAGTACTTGAAACTTAGAAGTTAGAATTGATGTAAACTTGTATGTGATTCGAAAGCAAAAAAACTGCTGTGCACGTTTCATTCTCCGCAACTTCTGGTATCTATTTATGTCTTGCTGGTAATTTTTTTTTTCAATAGTTTTTTACCTGCTCTCAAAGACAATCAGAGAAGATTTTTAACTAATTCAGAAACCATTTACCTTACATCAAAGCTAATTGGATATTTGAAATCAGCTAAAAAAAACTGAACAAGCCCATGAAGTTTCATCAATTGGTTGGAATACAAAAAAAAAAAGTTTCTGAGACCAGTGTGCCCCCTTAATGTGAACCGTTTCTTTACCGTGTGAAACTTGCTTGGACAGTGCGAATGGTGCGTTCAGCCTTGACACTGTCCCCACAGACATCGCTCTCACCCCCGTCTTGGAAGGGTTTGTCATCTTGAGGAAGAACGAAAACTTTGCCGCATGAAGAAATAAACCAAGCTTGCTAGGGCCTAACTTGTGAAGGTATGAATGAAATGGCATCTGCTGCTGCTCGCTAACTTAATAAAAGCCAAGGACTGCACGTGCAGTTCATTTCATTGTAACACACAAAAGTGGTATCGTGTTGTGCCAGATGAATACGCGGTTTTGGATTCAAGCTTGCACACTCCTCGCAAGGGGTAAACAAGGTTTTAGGTGACTAGTGCCACCACTGTCCAGAGCCCTGCAGGGGTGCCTATGCCTGTAGGCATTTGGTGCTTTGTAACGTCACGGATCTTAGCACAAATCCCAAGAACAGAAAATTCAGTTCTTTATACACTGTTAAACCTCGATATAACGAAGTCGTACTTTGGGCCGCTAATTTCATTAAATCACGAATTTCGTAAAATTAAGGTTTTAATTTTACAGTTCATTTAACCAGTTATTGAGGTTTCAAAACCTCACCCATCGCCCCAGAAACAACTGCTATGTAGTTATACCTCTCCACTTAAAGCGAAATTTGTACTAAAACTGGCCGCGAAAATTGTGTGAATTAAGAGTTTCAACACTTAGGCAATGGAATTCGGATAGCCGATGGTAGTTCGTGTGTCGTCGTAAAACCAGTGCTTTTTCTACAACGCCTCATTAAATATGATAGGAGACTAGGTTTCACTTTTTCTTTTTTTCATTTTGGCCACTGCTAAATGCAGCTGTTAGTTGATTGAACCTGCGTCTATGCCCCGTGAACTTCACCCCGGCGAGATGCTGGTTCGAAGTTGCACCTCTTTTTGTCCGTTCATTGTTAGGCTTAGGCGTGGCGTTGAGGGGTGCGGCGGGCCAACAGCGGGAGGGTGCCATGAAACATTCGAAAGACTTTTTCATGTACAAAGGCTCTGCAGTATGAGCGCATGATGCAACCACGACACTTGCAATAAAGCCCTGATTGCGAGTTGGACCAGTTCACTGAGTGGAGCAGCGTTTACGTGCTCCCACTAAAGCGGAAAGCTTTATTAAGCAATTACTTTTATGTCCACTAAGCCCTAAAGAAACCGATTTCTTCGCATCGCAGCTGTCTAATGAACGCTGGTGCAACGAAGATGACCACGTTCAAAGAGAGCAATTTATTGCCACCAGCACTCGATGTTCAAGCCGTAGTGAAGAAGTCCGTAAGCAGTGCTTGGCGTTTCTTGACCAGGGTGGGCTTTACGTGACGCTCGTATGCTGACAGCGCTAACAAGGCTTGCTCTTAAAACATTCGTGTGCACCTGCGTGCCTCCACAGAACGTCGATGGCATCCATCGCTTCGGTGGCCGTCGGTTTCACCGACACTTCCTCAGGCTCTTGTTCGGAACACTTTTCTTTCCCTTGGAGTGCTCATGCTGCTTACAAGACTCACCTAATGATGTGCGAACAAAATATTAATTGGCGAGCACAGCCTAGAGCAGGAGCACCGTGCGCAAGTACGCATAGAAGAAAAGCTTGAAGTAGGGCGGTGGCGTAGGCAATGCTGGAGATGTCAAAATGGTGGCCGCACTATTAAACCGTCCATGACCGCTAGCGGTTTGAGCAGCTTCTTTTATCGCTCTTAATTGTTGTCAACCGCAGATTTCACCGCTTTTCTTTCATTTTAGCCATTTCAGAGTCAATGCGAGTACTGAATGTTTTCAATGTAGGCTCCGAGGGGCAAAATAAAACGTGCCTCGGCCGGAATTTTGTTCTTGCTTTCTTGCCATGACTTCGTTAAATCGGAAGCGCCACACGAAATTGCTTCGTAGAATCGAGATAAAAATACATGCATCTAGCAAAATTTTGGTAGAAATGTTTAAAAAATTTGTTATATCGCGAATTTTGTTAAATCGAGGTTTGTTATATGGAGGTTCAACTGTAATGCAAAGTTGTATCGTGGCTTGCGAAGTGAAGATGCCGTTTTGGCTTGGAAAAATAATACTAAGCAGACTAGGGCTTAATTTATAAAGGTATGAATGGAACACACAGTGCTATATCATGGCACGAGAAGGAAGACACAGTTTTGGGTTCAAGCTTGCATACTGGGGTGTGGTTTTTATTCTTGTGCAAAAATAGAAGTGACCAGCTCGGAAGATGGAAGCGACCTGACCGGCAGGTGGGCCTTTGTGAATCTCGGACCAAATGGAATGTAATGTGCTGCGAGTGTATAAATACTGAAAGCCTGGGCGGCCCCTGAAGCTGAGATGCTCGCCAGCACGATCACTTGTCACAGTCAAGTTCCTGTGCAAGGGTGGAAGAATCGCCGGCCCCTCCTTTTTCAGCAATGGTGATTTTGAAGCTTGGAAGTGGGTTGTCGGTGCGGTAACCAGCGGGGTTGGACGTCAGCCACCTCCAAAAGTCCTCGCCTGCAATGAAAGGAAGCTGATTAATCACGAAGCACATTGCTAACTTAGTAGCTAACCACAGATTATGTTGTCAATTTTGTTCAAACAGGCAGAGTGAACTTGGTCCACCAGGCTAGGTGTCCTCATTTTGTCTAGACAAGGTTGTTTGCTTGTTGGATTAATTGTCGTGTGTTCAACAGAAACGCAAGGGCTGTGCAAACTAGACGTGTACAGAGCAGCAGAACACCCTGACACCAAGATAAGACATTGTGCAAGTTAAGAGATGCTGTACATTGTAGTCTGGTTGATTTGGTTTTGAATGGCTTTGTGGGGTTTCACGTAAAGCACCTGTTGACACTTAAGGAGACAGAAGTGATTTTTGTCGAGTATATTTTCTTTATCTGAAGTGAAAGGGCATCACTTCACACACCCTAATCCGAAACGGTTTTGCTGTTAGTGCCTAGAACTTTTGAAACTGGTATTTTCAGGAATGTTCAAAAGAATGTTTAAAAATACATATGCACTTCAAACTTGCACACATACTTGTGCTAAACGGTTTTCAGTAAGTGAATAAACATTTAAGCAGTTTCAGTAGCTGCAAGGTTTGCAGGTCACGTGACCGGGACACATATTGTAGCGCTAAGATTCTGCGCTACAATCCGCCACCCTTGAGATTTTGGAAAGTTTAGTGCCAGATTAAAATTATTTCTGCCAATTTGTTTATAAATTGCTTGTGGTTACCTTTTTAAATAAAACGGTGGCTTTTATGTGAGCTCTAGAACATATACTTGACGAAAATATGTTGTCTGTACCTTTATACAAAAGAACATGTAATGGCTTGGCTTGCCTAGAAAGCTAGTTGAAGAAGCACTGACACCAATTTTCGGCATTAATATTATTGCACAGTTCGCTGCCTTCACTCAACAGAATACCCTGGCTGAAATATGAGCGGCCTGCGACGCGAAGAACATACTTCAATTGGATCTCCTTTATCACGCTGACGGAGCAGCACGCGGAGCGGCACTCAGCAAATGGACATCAGCATGACATCACCCCATGAAAGCCAAAAGGAGTGACATCACTTCATGCGCGCGGCCCCACGAGCGGCGAGCGGGCACAACACCCTCTCAAGTGGGCGCCGGTAACGTCCGCACAAAGCGGTGAGGTCAGGCCAGGATTCGGTCGTATGCGCCATTCGGGATGAAAGCGCAGGAATTTGGAATAAACGATTTTAAGGTCGTTCAATGTAATTAACTATTGTGCGCTGAAGTATCTGAAGTGCTGTTTCAGGTTCGCCAGACCATTAAGCATCGATAAAAGCAATAAAAGTGTAACATAAAATTTTCGTGTCAGTGCTCCTTTAAGAGTGGGCACTTGTCAGTCCTTTTCATGTAAATACCCCCCATTTGAGCGGCCGCCTTTGCTTTTAAAGGAGCCATGAAGACAAAATACAAGTTGGGTGTATAGAAAGACTGCTTAGTCCCGATAACAATGATGCCAATATCATCGCAATCTTCGAAAAATAACGGACATATTAAAGAAAACTTGTGAAGCAGTCGCGACCCCCTAGCCAATTTCCCGCAACTTTCTATGACGTCACGGAACCTTGTTTGTGCGGTTGGCGGCCGCCTAACTGACCTGTCGCGACGACACATGACTGGACGTCTGTAATGGGGCCTCTAGTTCCATTTGACCGCATCACTTGAATGCTAACGTGCAGTTCACACACTGAAAATTGTTTCATTGTTGGCCTGTATGACTTCATTTTTGCTCTTAACACGTTACTGTGGCGCAAAATTTGAAAACTCTTGCTTTTTTTTTTCGTTAAAAAAATCATCTTTTGTGGCTGTAATGGAGCTGAGTCAGATACTGAATCCTAGTTCTTTCAAATTAAACGAAGTTGTATTTTCTCTAACGAAGTAATTTATCCACGTCTCAAGATACGGCTACTTTCTTTAGGGCATCCTGCCATCTGACAAGGGCTGTGAATCTTGCAGTTGCAAACAAAGCTTTCGCCGGCGGAGCCCCGCAGGTGCATCCTTGCACACCGCCGCTTTCTATGCGTAGGTTAGTGTATGCCATTCAAGCGTAATGAGGAGGAGGAGAAAAGTGCGTACACATGCGCTCGATGCCAAACTGCGCTTTCCAGCGGAGCTCCTTCTCTGCCAGGCTGCAGTCCCCCCAGATGGCCGGGATGTCCCCGAGGCGACGGTCGTGGATTTTGTAGGGGATCTGCGCAGGCAAGGTCTCGTCAGCCCACATCCCTCTGCGCCAGTTACCAGGGACACTGTTCTCACCTTCTTTCCGGTCACCTTCTCGAAGGCGTCGATAAGCTGGAGCACAGTGTAGCCCTTGCCGGTGCCCAGGTTGTACACCTGGGAGGAGAAAGTTGTTATGCATTGTAATGCCCCACTCCAGTGGCTGCAGACGCCTGAAATTCTGCTCCTGTCTTGCAGGCCAACTACCGTATTTACTCAAATCTAACGCGCACCCGTTTTTCACAGTCCGACGCTATGTCCTCGATTGTAATGCACACTAGACTTTCATTATTTAATGCAAAAATGTAACTTTTTCTCACTTGGAACAAGCAAGGTTTATTCCAAAGGTGGCATGAAATGAAATGTGCCGGCTATTGCCAGCACGACAGTCACCACGACCATGGTCCGGGGCAGCGCCGTCGCTGCCCCATCAGCTCGCTGTTGCTGCACGTACTCTGCCAGCGGGTCTTCTATTTGGGGATATCGCCCCCTCTTTGGTCCACTGAACCCTTTCCGTGCCACCTTGCTTGCGAAAATTTTCTCTTTCTGTTTGCGCCAGTCCCGCGCGAAAGTGCCCGGAACACTAAACACACGGGACGCGGCCCGATTTCCATCGCTTTCCGCACACAAGATTACTTTCTTCTTAAACGCAGCATTGGGATCCGTGTCTTCGAAGTAGGAAATTCCATGGCGGAAAGAACAGAGGTACGCAAAAAAAGACTCCACAGACGATAAAGGCAAACATGCGCTGACTACGAAGCGCTGGCTACGCGTTCAGTAGTCAAGCGGACACCTTGAGACGTCGATGGCGATACAGCGCTGCAGTTTTGAGTCGTACTCGATTTTTCCAGAAAAAAAGTGCGCGTTAGATTCAAGTAAGTACGGTTGGTGTGCACATTTGCATCCTGGGTGAAGCTTTGGCATGCTAGCCCTCACATTTCAACCACATTCTAATTTCCAGAAGCCGCGGGTCAAGCTGTGTTGGCCAGAAATGGCTACCTTGTATCGGGGGTTCTGTTCCAAGCGCTCCAAGGCTGCTACATGCCCGGTAGCCAGGTCCATGACGTGGATGAAGTCTCGCACGCCTGCATTTGGGCAAGCACAGTGGTTTTAGCGGCAGATGTGGGTGGGTATCGAGGGAGGGGCTCACTTGTTCCATCCTCGGTGTCGTAGTCCCCACCGAGAACTGCCAGCTCGGATCGCTTTCCCTGAGCCACTTCTCCAATGACCGGCATCAGGTTGGTGAACGCTCTGATGGGGTCCTCCCCAATCTTGCCCGATGGGTGCGCCCCAAGAGGGTTGAAGTAGCGCAGGGCAATGATGTTCCATTGCTGCCGTTTAAAAAAGGAGGAGGGGCAATGTGTGTGTTCAGTGCAACAGCACAGATGAGGACCGGGAGGAAGCTACACTCAACACCCTTTCTCCTCTGTCCCTACTTCTGATCCATTGGATGGTTAATAGAGCACCAACTAGGTCGGGCTTGCACCTTTCATCTGCGTAGGAAATATTGAAACCCACCCCCCCAGATTTCCGGAGGTACACGTTATGGCCCCAATTTTCTGAAACATATTGGCTGATTTTGTAAATATTCCTTCAGTTCATGGTCTAGGTAGTGAGCTTATTTCAGAACAAATTTTTTCGTACTTTTTTCTTATAGAACTACTTTACAGTGCAGCAAATTGCTGCAATCTTTTGTCAGTACTAGGTCACGTGCAGTTGAGTTGTGAAAGCTTTTATGCAACCTTAAATACAGCTACTAAGCACAGTCCTGGAAAACTGATGTACACAATTGTAAAGCAGACAAGCACAGTCCTGGAAAACTGATGTACACAATTGTATGTTGGACAGACTCCATAACAGTTGTTTCTTGTCTTGCTTCATTAAGATGTTCACGATTTCCCACTCCCTCACATTTCAGATACATGAACAAAATTTCTGCCACTCCATTCAAACAACCGTGGAATGCACAATCCACTTCTATTGTCAGAAATGTGCAGCAGGCTTCATTTGTTCTGGGCTTTAATTCATACCTTTCAGCCTTTGAATTGTAGGTTGCATTTTGACGTCGTGCATGCACTCCGTTGGCAACAGTGGTGGAGTGCCTGTTCAACAGTTCCAGACATTTTGTGTTTGTGCTTGAGAGACAAATCAGTAGTTCTTTGCCAGTGCTATTCGGAGATGCTTCTAGCCCCACACACGTGCCATACTGGATCTTACTTACTTCTTGATTGATTGTGGGGTTTGACATGCCAAAACCACAGGTTACGAGGCGCGCCGTAGTGGAGGGCTCCGGATTAATTTTGACCACCTGGGGATCTTTAACGTGCCCCGAAATCTCACACGGGCGTTTTCGCTTTTCGCCTCCATCAGAAAAGCGGGGATCGAACCCGCATCCTTGGGTTCAGCAGCACAACGCCTTAGCCACTGAGCCACCACGGTGGGTCTCCAAAATGCTTTTCAGCAGCATTCACTTGTCATTTGCGGGGTGTTTGCTGACCTTCTCGGCCTTGCAGATGTCTTCCAGCATCTGCTCGATGGCGTACTTGGTCCTGCCGTACACATTGGTCACGTTCCCAGTGGGATGGGCCTCGTCGATGGGCAGGTACTGGGGGTTGCCGTACACCACACAGGAACTGCTGAACACCATGCTGTACACCCCGTGCTCCTTCATCACCTGCAACCAGAGAGGGCGAGTCATCAGAGTAGAGATGCTTGCTTTTGTTTTAAGCTGCCTTGCAGTTGGTGGCACTGCTGACAACAGTCAAGCAGCTAAAAGGGGCCAGTTCCTGTGGGTATTTGATGTTCACAATGCTATGATAAGGGTTAAAATGGTAACGGTAGCTGTAAATACTCTGCCGTTCTTTGTCGGTGCCTTGACGCTTTCTTGTGCGCCTCGTGAAGCTGGGATTTTGCTTGGATGTGACAGTTACATAAGTGATTATTTCACAAAGTGGGTTTTCATTCGCAGCACTTAAGTGCCCGCTCCCGTGGTCTCGCAGCACCGTCACCCCTCGTTGTAACTGAGCAAATGCAGGGCACATTAAAGACAAACAATAGAACAAGTAGTGTCACTAGATAAGATTACAGAGTATCGGCACTCTTTTCTCCTATTGTTTTGTGCCACCGCCGCCATCATTGGTCAGTTCGCATCGCATGACATTTGTTTACATGGTGGCGGTTCATGGGCGCCGCCATTTTGTTGTGTTTATGCATTTTAGTCGGTCAACTCTAGAAAGTCTTAGCTTGTCCTACCTGCTATGCGGCTGCACGACTGACATCGTTTCGGCAGCAGAACTTAGTCCGTCTGAAAATGCCGTTCTGCTGCATCTTCGGCTGTGTTTTTAACACGATCCAGTTAACGTTAGCAGCGAGGTCGTAGACACGGCAATCTGGCAACAATGATAAACGCCAAAATGGCCGCCGTTGCTGCCTTGCGCGCCTCAGTAGAGGTACTCTGGTACATTATCTAATGACACTAAGAACAAGCAGAAAAGTGGAGGAATACGGTATGGTGAAAATGTGAGGAGGAGGGGAGTACGCCAAGACAGTGCGAGACATTGTATCCGGCGGCGATGCACTACGAGATAACCAAGAGCGAAGACAGAGCAAGCAGGAAAGTGGAGGATGGAAGTATGGTGAATGGCGCAAGACATTGACCCCTGTGGCGACACGCTACGAGACGGCAGAGTATATCGCGCGCCTTCGCGTGTTTGCTGATGCGGCAATCACTTCATGAGATGCAGCGGGTATGCATTGTCACCTAGAAGACTATTATAGTTCGCCCTGTGTGCAAATTTTGCATTAGGGAGTACCGCAATCATCAACCAAGTTTTTTTTTATGCACATTTCCGTTTTGCATTTTTGCTTCACTGGGGTGCATATTGTGCACCCTAATGCACGCATCCACAGATGTTCAGCCCCAGCGTGCATGATAAAGTTGGCTTTCTTTCATTGTGCACATGATTGCAGCGAAGCATGCTTTGCAGGTTACTGTATGGACACTAGAGTGTGAAACCATTGGACAGGGTAAAGTTTGTCGCAACCTGATCGGTGGACATTTTATCGCTCAAGACCTGCTAATACTGTGCAAACAAAATAAATGTGGGGAGTTATATATGCATACTGCTGTCTACCAAACTGCCCTAGAGTCGGCGCAGTCACAAGAAATAAAGCCTACAAAAAGTCGGGAAGGGACTTGCTGAGAATCCAGCATGGTCAAACTTTTGGTGCGCATATAGAGAGGTACGGACACGCCCCAGGATGCAGGAGTTATCTGCTAGCTGAACTTGACACCGTTCCAGGGCGGTGTTAATGCTGAGGGTGCTCACATACAGGTTACTACACTTCGAGCCATAATTACTCCTTCCACTGCATGCAGCTGACACGGCAGGTGCAAGCACACCCAGCAGCAACAAAGGCACATACCTCCAGCAGGTTGATGGTGCTGACGATGTTGTTCTTGTAGTAGAAGAGCGGCTTCTGCATGGACTCGCCCACGGCCTTCATGGCAGCAAAGTGGATCACAAAGTCGATCTTGTGCTGCGGGAAGACCGTTGTAGTCACGTCAGTCTCGTAATTTATTGGCACTCGTTCCGGTTAACTGGGCACGCTTTCAATTTCTGCCATGCCAACCCATGCACTGCTTCAGTCAGCATGACCCTTGCAACGTGACTGTTGACTGTTAGGTAGCGCCAGTAATCAATGAATCTATTCAGAATCAACTGCACAGTTTTTCATTTGTAGCATCTTTTAGCTACAAGTACAGCCCAAATTTTCGCTCATGGTCATGGTCTGTGAAGCCTCTCGTGTGCGCGCATGACATGGCAGTCTCAGTTCTGACGTGTTCTAGCAAAAAGGCCTAAGCCCTTTATGTTTTCATACAAGACTGCTTGTGTTGCCTCTGGGAAGATATCTTCTCAGAAGTGCAGGTGTGTCGAGTAGTAAAGCCGTCTATAAAGACTGTCAGTGCATAGCTGTTGAGCCCACTAGACTGACTTGATATGAAGATCCAAATCGCTATGCGTATCGGAGTCGAGCACACTTTACAGGCATTTTAGTGAACATCGTAAATCAGTTTTTCTTGCACTGCATTGGTGTAGTGCAGTAAAGCCTACTTTTCCAGGATACCGGTGTCTAGCAGTGAAGCCGGCATGTACATTTGGACGTCCTCGTACGATTAATTAAAAAAAAAAGGGGCACACTCTTAAAAAAAAGGTCGGAGCATTCACTAATGGAATACTAACAAGTTACTTGTCCCAGTATACACTAGGTACTTAGTAACTGGAGGTAGTAAATGTAGCACTTGTCAAAATTACTAACCGAAGCAGGCAGTAAGCACCACTACCCCCACTAGTAAAGTCCCAGCGATAGCACTTTTCTGAGCTACATGCGTTTACTAACTGGCCATGCACAACCTAGTCATAAGCACGACCTTAATCTAGTGCTACCACTTCCTACACTCAGTTAATTTACTAACCATGCCGTTGTTAGTGTCAGAGCCTACGTACAAAACCGCGGAGTAGTAAGGTTCGTAAGGTGTTAGTAAATACGGCCGTTACTACCTTTTTACGACCTTTTTTGTTAAGAGTGCAAGAGTAGCTGTCTAGGTCCAAAACGGCGTCGGAGAGGGGCGAGAATAATACAACAAAAGATTCTTCCTCGAGCAGTCGCCAGCGGCTCCAAATGCACAAGAAAACTCGACTCCACCGGCGGCACCAACCGCTGTATTTGGCTGTTTGGTCAACTGGGATGCATCTAATTGGTTGCGAGCACTGAGCCTGCTTAGGATTTGATGTTCATGCAGATGCGCCTTTCAATTCTCGCTGCGTCTATAATAACTAATAAACATCGTGTAAAGAAATCGGCGTGTTCCAAACGAAAACGGAATAAGCGGGCGCTGGCGAAGTTTTGCGTGTGAAGTAGGGCGCCATCATGTCGCACTTCCGAAGGGACCAAGCAGAGGACCGGCGCCGTGACAGCCGTTGCCACGATTCGCCCGTAGTAGCCATCGGTAACAGCAGCGCCGCTAATGCCCTGACGCCCGCCGCGGATCTTCCTGAACGCGAAGCGATGTCGACAGGGCACGATACGAAAAGAAAGTTGCGTTGCGCAGGTCCCACGATTCCTTGTCGCTGCGCGAAGCCGACCGTGCGAAGTGCGAGTAAATGTGGCCGCGCATCGGCCGACACTAACGTCCTCGATTCTCTCGTTCCGGAAACAAGCTTTATCATCGTAAACGGCTGAAGAGTCGTTAGCGGGCTGGCTCCAGGTGGAACGGTAAGGCGCGCACTGCTGGCATTGGCCGCGTCCACCGCGTCTGACTCCGCGCTGATGGCGAACGCTTGCGGCATCCGCCGCGCCGATCGGGCTGCGGAATTGTGACGTGTAGGACGAATGCAGCATTTATTCCATGACGAACAGTTTCCACTCGTGGCGGCCATTATTTTCTGCGGTTCATAGTTTCGTTGTTACTCAGGCTTAGTTTAAACCGTGCCTCGCAACTTTGCAACTCAAATCGTCGTTACGGGTCAGTGACTGCTGTTAAATTATTTGTTGTTGCTCGGCCTCGCAAGCACATGTTAGGAGTCCTGGCGGCGAAATGGCGCGTTCTCGTGGTGTAGCCTGCATGACACCGCGCCTGCCGTCAAGGGTTGCGCCATACTCGCTAAAGCTTCTCGTCCCGGCGTACTGCAAAAAAGTTTCCATTTTAAAGCAACGATTTACTACTTTCGGCCAGCGGTTTCGCCGCGGATTCGCAAATTCGCCTTTTGACATCAAACACCCCCCCTGCGACACACCCCTTGAAGCGCATCGCGTGATTCGCCGGGCCCGCTTTCGGCGCTGCGCACAAGGCCTCGTTTTCAGTCGTTAGCTGAGCGGCTCGCGGGCGCTCAGCTGATCGGCAGCCGACCAAACCCGTCGCCTCCCACGCATGCGCCGCTGGGTCGTCTCGGGCTACGTGACTCATCTTGCGTCCGGCGAAGAGGAATACCGCGTTCGCCTCCAATGAAAAGCGAGGCTGGCCACCTCCTGTGAGCGTTGCACGGGACCGAACGGCGTTGAGCCGTGGTCGGCAACACAGCTACATCAAAGGTCAGCCAAGCGAAACCAAGATTCAAACAGACTAAGCCCAGCTTTTGCTTCGCATATCCAAGGTTAGGTGAGCTAAGCCGCGGCCATTTTTAGATGCGAAGCATCTCATGCTCCGGGCTGTGGCCCTCCCTCCCTCCCTTGTCGTTGTCCGCCGTCCGCACTCTACTGCGCATGCGCGTCTCTTCAGCCCCGTCAGCGTTTGGCCTGACCGGCCCTGACGTCAGCGCAGTACACTATAAAAAGAAATAATTAGGCGGCGCCCGGTTTCGATCCTACGACTTTCTGGCCGCAACGGGAGATACGTGGCGCTCTTCCCACTGTGCTACGAACGCGCCTTGTGTCCTTCACTCATTCAAACTACGTCAAGAAGCTACTGATACAACGAAGGCACGCGAAGCTGAACGTCACCGGAGACGACGAACTGAAAACTGTAGAGGAGGATGTTGAATTTCCCGCGGGAAAGCTGTGGCGGGAAGCGCCACGCGCCTTGCAGCTTAACCAGAGAAGAGGACGAATAGGGCGGGCAGCGGGGTAGGAGCGTGAGCACGCAATAAAGAAAGACGAGCACCAGGAAGTGTTCGATCAGGTAACGCGGATGTCGGTCTCTTCGCTGTCTCTACATGGGGGTTCACACTACATTCCCATTCGTGCTCTGATAAATGAAACAACATAACGGCAACACAATGGAACTTACACTTCAACCCCCATGATGCTTCGCATCCTCCTCATGGTTCCCCACGGGAAGATGGTGTAATTTTTTCCCTTTGTCCGAACGGGAGTTTTATTACTCTCATTCCGTCTTGATGCATAAAGGAAATATTCTGGGCCTTTCTCGTGCGCGCGTGCTTGCCAAATTTCGTTACATTGCCGCGAACTGTTGCGCTGGAATTGCGGTGGGTTCTTTGCGTGCGGAAGACGCGCTTTAGCCGGGAGTTTGCTCTAAGCATCTGATCGACGCTGTGGAAAAAGGAGACCACCACCACCAGGAGGAAGGGCCGATGGTATGTGGCGTACATCGTCATACCTTGTCGAATATCCTGGCCAGGGAGGCCTTCTCGAGCAGGTCGCACTGGTAGAAGGTCATCTTCCTGCCCGTCAGCTCCTGCGCCCGCACCAGGCTGGCCGCCTGGCCGTCCTCGCCTGCGTATACGGCACCACTATTTGCTGCTAATGCTGTGCACAGTGACAACGCAGGTCTATAGGGCGCGCGTGATTGAGAACTGCGACCTGCGTTCCGACCTGATAGAGCTGCATGCGGAGTTCGCACGCGAGCCCCGGATGCGAGAGTGCACCATACACGTGTGAAGTTATAAACCACACACACCGGCACAAACCATCACATATGGGTCAGCTCTTTGACACAGAGATGTTTTTGACATCTTGATTTGTCTTATTCTTTGTCTTCGTCCCTATCACTCTGGTTTCATTAAAGATGTCACTCTAACTCGCCCAACTTGCAATACTTCTCTAGTTTTCGAAAATAACTAAAGACATTATTGAGGCCACAGAAATAGAGCGCCGAAAAGCCGTGAATGTACCCTCGTTGTCCCTCTCCCAAAAAGTCGCTATGTTGTCGCGTGAGCGCATATTCGCTGAAAAACAAAAGAAAGTCAGTTCTCTTTCCTGATACACCGGCATTTCTTTCCTAACGTGTGTATACTTTTTGTCGTCTAATTTAATCACTGCGAGAGAGACTCCGCCGTTTTTCCGTTCCTCCTTGTTTATAATATCTACGCTGGGCCATATAGCATAGGTTGTTATATATCATCTTCACTGCATAGTATAACGTGGCCGCTTTGTGTCGCCGTGCGACTCATCCGGTTGCATTTTCCCGGGTTGCCGAATAGCGGTGTGCCGGAAAAATTTCTCCTGTTGACCCCGCCTCTTCTGGCCATCGGCGCAGCGCTTCCAAAAGGCAAAATGTTGAACGGAAGACTATCCAAGCGATTTTGTATGTTATAGGTGACCGGTAAAAAGCGCAAAGGCTCATGGGCACGTCGTCTGCTCCCGACACTTCCGGTTCGAGATCTCGCCTGGCCTCCCGTACTATAGTGCCTAGAATATACTGCCAGTATATTCCAGGCACTATACCCGTACGCCGGCGGCTTTCACGTGCGCGTGTGCGCGTTGTTTATCACAGAGTGCTTACCTTGTAGAGGAGCCCCTAGTAGAATTTCTCGCAGCTATTCATTTAATGTGCGGTGCATGAGTGTTTTTTTTTTTTTTTTTTCGGTGGAAACAGATAAACAACAAGGATACGCGCGCGTGAAAGCCGCCGGCCTACGGGAGGCCAGGAGAGCTCTCGAACCGGAAGTGGCGGGGCTCCGTGGGAGCAGACAATGTACCCATGAGCCTTTGCGCTTTCTACCGGTCACCTATTGATGCCTTTGTATTACTATTCAATCCATTTTTGATCCTCAGAATTCACGCGCGCCAGCAGGAACGCTGCTATGTATATCGGCCACCACGTCCCATTGAAAAGTGGTACTTAATGATTCGTAATGGAATATAGCCAGAAACTTGAGTACCCGTGAAAGGGTGGCGAGGTTAACGAGCTGACTTTACGCGATCTGCATCCCCACGAGCTCGGTTCCTTTTAGAGACTGTTCGTTAAAACAGTGTAGAAAATCCAGTATACATGCTATCCACCTCGCACCCTAGAAGATCTCTCAGAACCCGCCTCTGAGTCAAAATAGGTCCGAATAGCAGTGCTCACTTGTTTCAGGGAGGGGGGTACTGGGCTTTTTTATTGGAAGGGTGAGAACGTCTGTTCCCACTCAAGGCTGGCCGCGTGATTCTTTTGTGTCGGCCGTCACGTTGTACAGCTGCAGCGTAGTAACCACGGTCGTAGACAGCGCGCCGTCGTAGTCTCCATCCCCATTTTGCCGCCCGCATGCATGCAGCTGCCGGCGACGGTGCTTACCCGAGACGGCATTGGCGAAGTTGTCGATGCCGATGACCTTGTATCCGGCCCGCAGCAGCTCGATGACCGTGTGGCTCCCGATGAAGCCCGCTGCGCCCGTCACGAACACCGTCTGCGCGCCGCTGCTCATCCTACTGCCTGCATGTACACACGCGGCGCCAAGGCAGGACCCGCTGTAATCTCTTTCGCCGTCTCATGACATGTTCGGGAGATGGCTGCAGGCGACGACAATCACGTTACACGGAAGCTCATACTTGTCGGATGCCGCGTTCCGGGCGTTAATTGTTTCTGCGTCGTTGGCGCAGAGCGACGCCAGTGTACATTAATATTTGTGTTGCGCACGCGTCTGCGTGATTGGATGATACGGCTACAAGACGAGGACGGAGACACAGCGTACGTCTTTTCGTTTTCTGCTCTAAAACATATAAGGAACGCGTAACTTGCTTTAGTGCCAGCACTGCCTGGCTGCGATGGCAAGTTCGCCGAGCATCGCATGTGTATGCGACGCTGAAATTCGCAGCACCGCCTTGTCTTACCGTTTCTTCAGCGCTAGCAACGGTTATCTCTCCGTCTGCAAACTTTTTGGGGCCTCTTATTTTCCAACTGCACCGTGGACAAAATTAAACTTCAGGGTTATTGTTTTAGTAGCTTGTAATTGCGACGCTGCTGTCCAGCGTAGAATATGCATGCCTTCCAAGGAAAAAGTCCGTGCGTAGGTACATCGTGGCTCTGCCCGCTCCGGGAATCATGACGAACAGTCGTGTGTCATCCGAAACAATGAGGAGGAAACTCCCCGCCTCAAGATTCCCTTCTCACTCGCGTAAAGAGTGGATGGAGCTGCGGTTATTTTTTAAACGAAAAAAAATATATAAGGACATGTGATGCCTGCCAAAGAACCGGCAACAGCGTCAATCTGAAATTTTCGAACTATTGGCATCTATCGCCATCGTAATCGTATGGTTGAGAACCCCTTCGATTTTTAACAAAGTGATAACGAGAGGGTATTTGCAGTCACAGCTGACGTAAAAGTATCCACTAATTTACTCTGAGTCTTGTACTTTTGTTTTGCAGTTATGTCCAAGCATGCCCAGTGAAACTGCACAGCACAGCACTTTTTTTAACAATTGCTAATTATTTAACAATGCAACGTTGCAGAGAAGGAAAAACTCGTTGTTGCTTCAGTAAAAGTGCTCAGTTTGTACACGGCACTGCATTGAAGATCACGTGCGCTACCACGACGACCTCGGAAGAACTTCGTGCCAGGGGTTTATCCAGAATTTCGATTTTGTGGATGTGTCGATTTTTTTTTTAGGGGGAAGGGGGTATGGGAGTGTCTAAATCCCTGCTTAGCGCGCATGCGCTATGCCGGCGTTTTTGTGGCACCTGCAGAGAATCCTTGCTTACGACGACACTCAGTAAAGTTCTTGTTCTTGGGCACCAAGAACTGTAGGGACTTCTCCCGAAGAACATGCGCAGCGGCTCAAAGCGTCGGACTCGGGAACTGCGCAGCAGAGGCCCAGGGTTGTACGGTGCTCGTTCATATCGTTTCACTATCACTGCATGTCCGTTGCCGTCGAACCATTCTCGAGCGTGAACTGGACGCCATGCTTCTCGTGTTCACGCAAATGACGCTGAAACTCAACGCGCCGCCAAAACTCTACCCGGCATGTCTCGGATGTATTTAGAGTGCGGATGTCACTATTTCCAATGGCAGCTTCACTGAAATTAACGATGTTTGTCGTGAAACCAAGGCGAGAGTAAATATTTTAGTTGACCTTCCATTTCTGGAATACTTGGTACACCGACGGTGTAGCAAGTATTCCGTGTGTTTTTTAATCGTATGCGCGCCTCTAAAGCATTGCTAACGATCCAGTGCGTGATATGCATGGCCAGTAAAAGGCAAATGTGCGCACAAGGCCACAGGTGCACACAATCACCGAGCTGCGAATAGCAGCTCGTTTGGGAAGCAACTATAGCACACGTAGCGGGAGGTGGAAAAATGTTTGTGTTAATGGTACAGTTAATCCGCGCACAGGTACAATTCATGCGCGGTTGTAAAAATTAAACGCGGAAAGAAAACAAAAAGTCCAAAATGACAGTTGAGTACGCCTTTTGGGTATTTCAGTGCAATGAGGAATATGTCACCATCCTCTGCTGGGCGACGGATAAAATGGTGAAGACGAACGTTCTCTACCATAAAAAGCAAACAAACAATTCCTGAATTATCTAGATGTCCTTGTCGATTAATTCCACTGACGCCTGATACGATGTTTTAACATAGGTTATCTTCAAA
Source organism: Haemaphysalis longicornis (assembly GCF_048455015.1). Taxonomy (NCBI): domain Eukaryota; kingdom Metazoa; phylum Arthropoda; class Arachnida; order Ixodida; family Ixodidae; genus Haemaphysalis; species Haemaphysalis longicornis. Next base: position 90,610,261 of record NW_027526225.1, on the reverse strand, counting down.
ATACATGCACTTAGCTGTTGCTGTCTCTATAGCAACCATACTGCGGACGTCTTGTCTGAGACGGAGACATTGTTTTTGAAGGTTTTTAAAATTATCGAGAAAGAAATCTGTTATACCTCCAATTATAGTAAATCTTCTACAAGAGATCCACTTCTCTCGATGTTTCAGTATGATGATTTTTCGAAATATTTGTAAGGTGGGTATTTCCGGTGGCCGAAGCTGTACCGTCCGCTACGACGCGCTCCTGCAGTGCATATAAGGCCCCTGTATTTTTTTTTAATACAGGGGCCTTATGTGTACAGCTAAGGTGCGTTCAGCCTGAATTTCAGCTTGACCAATGGGGCTTAAGACGCGTCAGTCGGATCATGTTGATGAACCATACTCACTGGAAGGGGCTCAGACCTCATAAGCCACTCTTCTCATATCACGCACTTATAATGTCGTGAGCACGGTTGTGAGGACGAGTTCATGCTCACTCCGATTAAATCTAAATCTCGGCTGACCTGAATGCCACCCGCTGCACCACCCGCAACTCGCGTAACACGCGCTCCTTTCGTCACAGACATGGCAGGGAAGCTTTCGCCAAGAAGGCGAAAGCGACATGACGGCGAAGGCTAATTGCGAGGCACCGCCCCGAGCGTGCACACGGGTGTACACCATCGCCGAGAAGAGAAAATCCGAGGGGCAGGCGGCGGAAGGGGCCTACCGTCAGAGGCGTTGCTTTGCGGGGTCGGGCTTGACACGCGGGGATCGCCGATTCCGTTAGCTTCAGCCGCGTTGCTCGCAAGTCCGTTGTTTCCAGGAGTGTTCACCGACGCCGGCAGTCAGGTGCTCGGTCCAGGCAGGTCGTCGGATAATCCTGGAAGCTGTGCCAATAGAGCGGGTGCACGTTGTTCCGACGCGTGCAGCAGCAGCCGAGCGATCACTTCCTCTTTCTCGGGCGCGCGTCGCTCTGAGTTGGCACGGCGAGGGTCGGTTCTGCGGCTGCGAGGAGGCACGTCGTCTCTGGTCGGGCCGCTTTTTATCGTTGTTCTTCTCTGCGCGATCATCCTCCCCTTCTCTGCCCTTTCTCCTTCTTTGATAGCCAGCGGCGCTCTTGCGTGGCGTTGCCTCAATGCTGCGGCGTGGCCGGATGACTGCGCTTGGAGGAGGTCTGATTAACGTCGACGCGCCGTGTACCCTTTCCTCTCCTACCTCCTCCTTGCCCGAAAAAGAAAAAAGGAGAGGAAGCAAGAGGAGCGATCCTAAACATCTTCGTAGTTCGGACTATGTGGAGTACCTTTCTTCAATAAATGTACTCTCTCTCTCTCTCTCTCTCTCTCTCTCTCTCTCTCTCTCTCTCTCTCTCTCTCTCTCTCTCTCTCTCTCGCCTTGGTATATTTCTTTTACTAGTATTTCGCGTCGCCTGCGTCGTTAACCCCTCCCTCCGTTTGGCTTTGTTAAGGCGGACATAGACGGGATCCTCCAGCTGGGTTGTCAATTTTTGCGACCGTGAAGAGAAGAAACTTGTTTCTGGGCTGTTCGGCGTGTTTTTTTTTTTTTTTTTTCCATATCTACAATACCGCGAGACTGGGAATGAACACGTAGAGGAGTGCGGTCACTGCGCTATCGGGGAGTGGGGTTCCGGCTTTAAGTTCTGCCTTCCGGAAACAGTGTACTCCTTCGAGAGGGACCCTCCTCTCTTAATTCATTTTCCAGATCTACGAATGGTTAAGCCTTGCGTTGCAGTGGAGTACACGGGTTGGGAATCTCGGTACAGACCTGCAAAGGACTGGGGTTTCCGTCGTTTGCTTCTAGCATTACTTGCTGTAGCATACAATTCGCTTTGCTTTTTTTTTTTATCTAGGAACCGATATACAGATCCTCTTTGGACCTCTCCCGCTAACTTAAGACCAAATTCCTTGCGATCTCTTTTATTTCCCATTCCCACTTAATATAAGCAAAATCAGTCTGGGACACTCCACTACATTTTACGTCGCAACCCACTGTTTTTCCCCTGCTATTTCCCACCGTGCACCGTATACTTCAAGCAGAGGAACTTACTTGAGGAACTACAGTCAGAAAACACGGTCGTGGGGCCGAAAATAAATATGAATAAGTCTAAATTAATGAGGAATAAGCATGCCCAGAATGTCTCCTTCAGCTTAGGAAACGAAATGCTAGGAGAAGTAACAGAATATAACTACCATCGGACAGATGGTAGTGGGTAGTGGCACTGAGTAGTGGCGCTGACGGCTTGGGTTCGAGCCCCAGAAGGTCTATCCCTCAGTTGTTTTTTTCGTTGCCTTTTCTTCTAATTTTTTTTTTCTAAACCAAAATCTACGCGTCGTTTTTGTTAATAATGGTGATTTGGTATGTTTTAGGTCGCTTTAGGTTTGGGGCGTAGCCAATGACCACGTTGAATTACCGTTCTCCATCTCGTGGACAGACATGTCACATGAGTGCTCTGTGCAGCGAAGCGTTTGGAAATACGCCGCCCGGTTTCGATCCCACGACTCTCTGGCCGCAACGGGAGGTACGCGGCGCTCTTCCCACTGCGCTACAAAACCGAGACAGGAGCAAGTGCTACGAACGCGCCTTAAGTCCTTGACTCATTCAAACTACGTCAAGAATCTACTGATACAACGAAGGCACGCGAAGCTGAACGTCAATAGAAACGACGAACTGAAAACTTTAGAGGAGGATGTTAGCGTCTCTTGCTCGGGGGGATGTCCCGCGTCCGTGCCCCGTCCGCAGCGCCTCTGATGATGATTGTGACAGGATGCCCCTAGGGACTGGCCAACCAAAGAATCCATCACGAGATAGCTTCGCGTTCAACCACCGTCGTCGTCTTCCCGTAGGGGAACCGCTGAAGAAGAAGGAGAAGAAGACAAAGCTGCGAAGAGGAGGGCGTGTACGTTGCTATCGCCCCGTCCGCAGCGCTTCTGATGATGATTTTGGCAGGATGCCCCTAGGGGTTGGCCAACCAAAGAATCCATCACGAGATAGCTTCTCGTTCAACCACCGTCGTCGTCTTCCCGTAGGGGAACCGCTGAAGACGAAGGAGAAGAAGACAAAGCTGCGAAGAGGAGCGCTTCTGATGATGATTTTGGCAGAATGCCCCTAGGGGTTGGCGAACCAAAGAATCCATCACGAGATAGCTTCGCGTTCAACCACCGTCGTCGTCTTCCCGTAGGGGAACCGCTGAAGACGAAGGAGAAGAAGACAAAGCTGCGAAGAGGAGCGCTTCTGAGGATGATTTTGGCAGGATACCCCTAGGGGTTGGCGAACCAAAAAATCCATCACGAGATAGCTTCGCGTTCAACCACCGTCGTCGTCTTCCCGTAGGGGAACCGCTGAAGACGAAGGAGAAGAAGACAAAGCTGCGAAGAGGAGCGCTTCTGAGGATGATTTTGGCAGGATACCCCTAGGGGTTGGCGAACCAAAGAATCCATCACGAGATAGCTTCTCGTTCAACCACCGTCGTCGTCTTCCCGTAGGGGAACCGCTGAAGACGAAGGAGAAGAAGACAAAGCTGCGAAGAGGAGCGCTTCTGAGGATGATTTTGGCAGGATACCCCTAGGGGTTGGCGAACCAAAGAATCCATCACGAGATAGCTTCGCGTTCAACCACCGTCGTCGTCTTCCCGTAGGGGAACCGCTGAAGACGAAGGAGAAGAAGACAAAGCTGCGAAGAGGAGCGCTTCTGAGGATGATTTTGGCAGGATACCCCTAGGGGTTGGCGAACCAAAGAATCCATCACGAGATAGCTTCTCGTTCAACCACCGTCGTCGTCTTCCCGTAGGGGAACCGCTGAAGACGAAGGAGAAGAAGACAAAGCTGCGAAGAGGAGCGCTTCTGAGGATGATTTTGGCAGGATACCCCTAGGGGTTGGCGAACCAAAGAATCCATCACGAGATAGCTTCACGTTCAACCACCGTCGTCATCTTCCGGTAGGGGAACCGCTGAAGAAGAAGAAGGAGAAGAAGACAAAGCTGCGAAGACGAGGGCGTGTACGTTTCTCTCAGCCGGTGCACCAACGTCAACAACCTTTACCTCACCAACGCTGACGGAGACTACCTATTCTACCACAGAGACGACAACATCGACAAGAACATGATGGACGAGTTTCGGCGCCTCGAGCACCACCGCCTACTCACCGTAACACAACAGTACTTGCGTGCCATTGCCACCGATGTGGACCCAGACGTTGAATTCCCTCTGGCGCTAATGAACACCACATCACTCTACATAACGGCAACACGCCAGCTGCGCGATAAGCGCGCGTGCGCGTCTCCTCTCTCATCTCCTCCTCTCCACTCCATCTGCTCTATATATATTAAACCTGGTCCGCGCGCGCCGCTTCCTCAGTTGCTGCTTCGGTTGAGACACGCTGCACCGTCCGATAAGCTGAATGGACGCCGACAATTCTGCTTTGCATCACCACATAGTTCCTTTCGGGGAGATGGTGTAATTTTGTAAATGCAGAGCATTTCAGTAACTCACGATGTCACCCGCGTTGACGTCCGTGGTCGTAGTCCGCACCCCTCTCCCTACACTATATAAAAAAAATACTATCCGGCGCCTGGTTTCGATCCCTCGACCCTGCTGGCGGAACGCAATGTACATGGTGCTCTACCCACTGCGCCACAAAGCCGACACAGAATGGGAGGCTACGAACGCGCCTTATATCCTTGACTCATTCAAACTACGTCAAGAAGCTGCTGATACAACGCATTCACTACCACCAACTCCCCAAACACTAAACGTTAACGCAATACACCCACCCCCTATGCGACACATTTACTCGAGTCCCCCTTCCGGGGAGATGGGCCCAATGTTTTGTCACTTTCAATAAAGGTTTCAAAATTGTAAAAGAAAGCCTATGTCAAGCAAATGGGGAGCTCTACAGGGGTGCGGATGAGCGACACTGGGGCGACTATGTGCACGAGTAGCCTCGAGTTTACAGTAGCCGAATATCGTAACCCTTCCGAAGCTCTTCAGTTTCATCAGAGTCCTAGCATTGAAGGGCTCTGGTTTCATGAAAGCTGGCGAGAGGCGCCGAGTTTAAATGATCTCTCAGTAAGCACCCGGCATCAGACAACCAAAAAATATGACCTCCTTAGTTCGAATATTACAGCAGTGTGCGTGTATGCGCCTGCGTTCAGGAGAGAAAAAGCATTACAAACAATGCAAGCGTGGAATCCGTTAAACGTATTTGTTTAGTTAAAATTACTCTAGTGCCATAGCTGTGAGCGCTGCAGTGCCCTCCGTCAATGCAGCGACGAAAGTTTTACGGAAAATCCGTCTCACTTCGATTTAGATGAAAATGCGTTTACGCCCGTTGTAGCTTTCAGGCTGTCCAACGTGCAAAATTCGTATATTGATATGTCGGTTGGATATATAGTCAAACATTTGTGCAGCCTTTGTTACCGCCTGCCTGAAATTTGGAGAGCCGATGGCAAACGGGTCGAAACTAAGATTACACCAACACAGTAGAAATTCGGGCTGGTTGGCACATTTCAAACAGTGGAAGCAGCGAAATGGACGGGTCAAAGAATTTTATTTTGTTACGCGACAACCGTGGTACGGGCACTGTAAGTAAAAGAGACGTTTTCGCGGTGTCTAAATCAAGGTGCATGCGTAAACACTTGAATCGGAACTGCACAAAAGTTTAAAGGCGCATGTTCAGAAGCAGAAGCATCGTTTTCCTGCACTTCGATGATCTGCTGTTAGCTTTTTCGGGAAACTTTTATACACAAAAATGGGAAATCGCGCATCGAGTCAACATTTTTTACGCGGAAGATTCGATGTTGAAACCCTGCTGACTGATGGTCTATATAGTGTGCATACATTCTCACAAGTCACGGCTCTAAATTGGAGCCGTTTTGTGGTGGGGGTTGGGGGGAATTCGAGGTTTTAAATATTGTCGTAGGAGGGTTTGTGGCTGGGCTATAGTTGGATAAAATATTGTCGTCTATTTTGCAATCAGCCGTGTTCTACACCATGATCAAAGTTAAGTCGACACGTTATTTTTTTTAATTCGGGGTTTCGATGTACGTGAAAATCTCATCTACAGTGAGGTTATGCGCTCAGGGTGACACAGAATGAGGTGGTAACTATTGATGTCGGTGGCTTAATTAACTAAAATTGAATAATTAACTTTTTAATGGCTGCAATGAGCAGGCATGTTTGTATTGAAAAGTTAGACGCAGTCGTGCTTCTACGCAATTTTATTTGGCAGAATACTTCTAGCGCATCCGTACTCCGAGATATTGAACTGCGAAGTTTAATTTTCGTTCGCATGATTACGCATGCTAGACCGTGAAGACCGGCGCGAAGCTCCTCCCATTTGTTCTGTGTTTCGATAGCGGTTCCGAGTGCTGTAGATTGCGATAACGCTAGCCAAGACTGAAAGGGTGCGAGTTATCACTTTTTCCTATGCCTCCGCCCCGTTTTCAAACTAAACACCGTACGCAGCAGGCACGTCACAAAAGGGAGGAGCTTTGCGCCGGTCCCCACTGCCTTGCACGCGTAATCATGCGAATGGTAATTAAACTTCGCAGTGCGATATCTCGGAGTATGGATACGATAGAAGAATTCTGCCAAAGGAAACTGCGTGAAAACACGGTTGCGTTCAATTTTTCAATACAAACATGCCTGCTTACTGCAGCCGCTAAAAAGTTAATTATTCAATTTTAGTTAATTAGGCCACCGACAAATAGTTACCACGTCATTCTGTGGCACCCTGGGCGAATAACCTCACTGTAGAGGTGGTCTGAACGCACATCTAAGCGCCAAATTAAAAAAAAAACTGGTTGATTCCCCTGTCAAAGGAATCAGTAAAACACGAAGGTGAAATGTGCAGCGAAATGTGCAGCTTAGCATGATTTGCGGGTCGGCGGCTGTCTTGTGGGTGTGCTTGGCGAGCGACATCCTGCTGGCGGATCGCTTCGGCAAAGGTGTACTAGCGTAATTCCCGTGACGGATATGACGTCAGTGAAATCTTGGGGTATCACGGCATAAAACACTTTCGTATTAAAATATAAAACCCGAAAACAAGCAACCATAAGTATAACGTACTGATGATGATGATTGATATTGGTTTCCCCTTTGAAGGAGGGTGATGACATGTCATCTTACCAAAAAGGACTAATATAACCATGTTTTACACTCTTGGTTTAATTATAGCCCTGCTTAGAACAGACACTAAAGCTTATTAGGCACAAAATACTTTTTTTTCCCTGTTACAGGTGGCAACTGTCCTAGGCAATATTCCCATCTCTGCTTTTCGTCCACCAGCATTCTAATCTTCTTTTCGTCCCCTCGACAGCTTTGAAGTTAACTTCCTCTCTGATACCCTTAAATCCTAGGGCTTCTGGAAGCCCAATATTCCCTTCATGTAGATTTGGATGGATACCCTCACATTCTAACACTATGTGCCGCATAGTTTCTGTTTCTTTTCCGCAGACCACGCATGCCCCATCATTTTGTGAATACTTCCCCACAAAACTCTTAGTTCGCAGGCAACCTGCTCTAGCCTCAAAAAGCAAAGCACTGCCCTGGGAATTATCGTAGAAATTTTCCTTTCTGATGTACTTTCTTTCTTTGGTACTAAAGGTTGCTTGCCCGCAAGAAGACCCTGTGTGCAGGGGTGCACCCTTTACAGGCCGCTTGCTTCGTTGTACAGGCGTCACTTCCGTGACGGATATGACGTCAGCGAAATCTTCGTGTATCCGGAAATAAAACACTTTCGTGTTAAAAAAACCTGTTAAAAAAACAATGTATCGTTGTAATATGCTTGCAATGACGCGCTGTCTTAGATGCGACAATTTAACGCATCAACCCGTGCCAATGCGTGACAGAACTATATTCGACGGTTGACAGCGACCCAATGATATGGCTGTGTATGACGGGACTGGATGATGGATTATTGCGGTTCGTGCCCAGTCCGGCTGTACACGAACCTTTGCAAGCAACATCTGGTGCCGGAATGAGTCAAGATATCTAATTCATCGCGGTGTCTGTTGCCGTTTGTTGTCGTCCAGCACACGCCAAATCAAAAAGCGCAACACCTATTTTCCCTTCTATCAGAATCACGGCAGCCAAGGTGTTCAAGTATCTTATGGTGCATAAACAGCATGTGGCGTATGAAACGCGTCGAATGAATGGCCACTGGGTTATCTGGCCATATCGAATCTGTTGTCTTCATTTTTCTCTAAACTTATGATAACAATATTCAACCGCGTATACCATGCATGTGCGGTCTGTCTTATTTTCGACAAAACGATGAAAAAGAAATAAAAAAAACGCGCCTTCCCGCGAGGCGAACACGAGTAAATGCACAGCATTGGGGGTCGTTAACGCCGCGTAAAATCGCGTTAGGGTGGGTAGTTGGGTCGTAGTTGCGTTGGTGTTGGTTTGGGGTAGAGAGAGGAGAGTAAAGTCGCGTTAGGGTGGAGCGAGCGTCAACCAAAGAAGGAAGGAGCAACGCAGTGACTCAAGCACGAGCGACCGCTAGCCGCTTTATGTTTGCAGCGCGCGCAGTAGAGGGAGAGCAGTACGAGGGGGAGAGCGCGCATGCGCAAGCAGCGCGCGCCCTTCCACGCCCCACCGCGCTGCTGCGGTTGAGAGAGATGAGGGAAGGAGGAGAGGCGCACCTGCTGCGGACGCGGAGCTGTGGACGCCATCCGACGCAGGAAGAGGCGAGGCTAAGAAATGCTCTGCATTTAAAATGGTCGCCATCCCGCCCTGCGAAAGTGGATGTCCAGGCAAAGTAATTGTAAACCATGCACTGCAAATGGTGATGGAGGAGGGTATGGAATGTTTCTCGTCATCTCGGCGGGTTTGTCGCTTGCGCAGTGTCACTAGATAAGGGTACGGAGTATCGGCACTCTTTTCTCCTATTGTTCCGTGCCGTCTCCATGATCATTGATCAATTCGCATTACGTGACATTTGTTTACACATGCGACGCTTCATGGGCGCCGCCATTTTGTTGTTTATGCGTTTTAGTCGGTCAACTCTGGCAGGCTTAGCTTGCCCTCCCTGCTCTGCGGCTGCGCGCGACTGAAGTCGTTCCGAATGCGAATCAAAGATAACGCGTGTAACAGCATTTCAGCGGCAGAAGTGTGCCCGAAGATGCCGTTTTGGCGCATCTTCGGTAGCGTTCTTAACAAGCGACGACCCGGTCGATGTTAACGGCGAGGCCGTAAATGCGGCAATCTCGCAACGCTGACGAACGACAAAATGGTCGCCGTTGCGGACTTGCGTGCCTCAGTTGCCGTACTCTAATACCTTATCTACTGACACTACGCTCGACTTCTCTAGCGGCAGATGCTGGGTCCTGCCTAGCCTGCGCATGCGCTCGGCGTCTTGGGTAAGAACTGCTCTATTTAGTGACGCTAGTCCTGCCTAGCCAAAGATAATCTGCAAACATCATCTTTACCAGGAACACATGGTGGGGGGGGGGGGGGTCCATTTTTTACAGGCGCCTTATCATCCATAATGCGGCTTCGATGCTTGTTTTGTGGTTTCCTTAAACTAATTCTTAGCTATATGCCTGATTAGCCTGACGCGTGCGCTCAGCGTTCTAGACCTTGGCGTTATTGTCCACGGAGATCGTTTTTGCCCACGGCGATGAAACCGTGGGGGGTAGAGGTATACAGCTTTGCTGTAAAAAAAAACATGAGCCATTCCATTCTGTGAAGGGGAATGATTAGCGAAGCTATTTTTTGCACACCACGTAGAGATGACACAATGTAAATGAAAGGTATGAGCAAGATTATTTTTTCTCTTGAGCGTTGACGGCTGTCGTCCCTAAGAAAGGCGCATGCACTTTTATTTTGACTCCACTGATCTTGAAAATGGCGCCTGTTAGTAGGGGTGGGCGATTGAAACCGGTTGAAATGGCGCCTGTTAGTGGGGATTGAAACCGGAAAGTATGCTCAGAGATCACTGCGATTAAAAGCGCAAGCTGACAGCCAAGACAGACGGGACAATGGCTACTCTTAATATAAATTTACACCGTACAAAAAACGCCGAGCAGTCACGCACACCGTTTTACCCCTGTATGAACAAACTCTGGCGTAGTTAAACCATAATTAATCAACGCTGCCTGCAATCACAGCGAGCAGTAGAACGGACAAATGGGCTAGTTGGTAGCTGTTCATCTTGAAGGTGGGAAGCGCTCACACAACAGGGACGACAGTATAGAAAAACGCGCGCTTCCAACTTCAACATCGCAGCGAGGGCTGATGATATAGATTCTGAAATAGGGCTAATGATGAACTAAGCGATGAGTGTCAGTGATAAGCTTGCATAGCAAGTGATAAGTGATAAGACTGCATCATTGCCATGATGAAGTTCTGCTTGCCTCATATCAAATGCATGGGAACAGGACGAGGAGCATATTGATATTATTTGTTTATTATTATACGATTATTATTACACTTAAATATTTTTTAGATTTTTCTTCTTAAACCGGCGCAATCGATTAACTGATCAATTAACCCATGCCCACCCCTACCTGTTAGCAACTAATGGTATCCGAATGCGCATCCAAGTGATGAGACGTATACGCTTGAGGTCTAAATCATGTTTTGAAAGACGCGCCGCTCTGGTGGTAACCGCGTGCTGCCTAACACTCACACTCACACACCCGGGTGTTCTTTTTCCAACGCTCGCGCTTCGAAGACACGGAAAGCCTCGGGAGTTTTCTTCCGCGGGAACGGGAAATACATGGAACCCTAGCCACCTAAGCTTCGCTGAAAAGTGGTGTATTTGCGCGCGCTTGTGCATCAGCGTCCATTCGGGGGGAAAAAAAAAACAGCATAAGGTCTACCCGAACATGCGGATTTGCCTGGATCCGGCTCCTAAAAAAGCGTGAAGAAATGGACGCTTCTTCTTCGGGCCGTCTCTTCTGCTCCGACCGGGACTTGGCGGCGGCGGTGTTTCTTCTCGGTAGCGGCGGAGAATCGTTGACCCTGGCCGATGGTTGCAGTGCCAGCTGTTGGTCCTGCTGCCTGTTATTATTCGGGCCGGCCACTTTGCCTGGCGGCGTGTTTTTCCCTCGCCCTCTCGCGTCTTTCGGAATCCGCTGTCGTTTGTCCGCCGCCTGCAGGGCAACGCTCCCGGTCCGGCTACTCTCCACTGTGGGCCGAACCGCCCTTGTTTTCACTGTTTTCATTCTCTTTATATATAGCCGTGCTTCTGCCTCGCAACAATAAATATATATATATATATATATATATATATATATATATATATATATATATATATATATATATATATATATATATATATATATATATATATATATATATATATATATATATATATATATATATATATATATATATATATATATATATAAACTGTGTGGCTACTGATGGTCAAAAAGTAAAAAGGAGCGCTATAAAATAACTTTAATCCGACGTTTCTGGTGGGGGCCGTCCTCCTAAACGTCCCCGTCCGAAACTTCGGATTAAGATTACGTTTTTATTGCGCCCCTTTTATATATATATATATATATATATATATATATATATATATATATATATATATATATTCGAATTCACGAGCTTTTACTGTATATTGCAAGAGGCCTTCAACGAGTCGTCGCTCGCTTATAGAGCAGGGGAAACAGACGCCTTTTATTTGGTGAACGCGCAGCCAAGCAAATCTAGCCTCAGCGATGATAATAATCATGTACAGGTGAAGAAGTTGAAGCATTACTGAAAAATACGGAAGGTGATGATGATTACATATCAAATTGAAATAAGTGAATCATTGTGACGCGGAGAACTGCTGTGCTTACACTATACAGTTGAAACTCGATTTTACGAAACCAGATTTTACGAATTTCCTGATTTAACGAACAAATTCGAATTCACCTTTCAGTTGTCCGTAGTCTTAATGCTTTTACGAACTCGAAATAACGAAAAAAAAGTCGCCGCCAAACCCGATTTAACGAATCATTCAAGGAAAACCGATGCGTAGAAAAAAAAAGGCTTTTTTTTTCAAATTTATGGCGTGTATATATATATATATATATATATATATATATATATATATATATATATATATATATATATATATATATATATATATATATATATATATATATATATATATATATATATAGCGAATCAGAATAGGAAATGAAGGGCTCGTTGAAAATAACACAGAAATAAGGGTTGGCAGTCAAGAAAACCTCGGAAAGCAAAGGGGAGGATATGGTAGGTTATAGAAACAGATAAAGAATTTAGAAAGAAAGAAAGTGGAGAAAAAATGCCCGCCAGGTGGGATCCGAACCGACGACCTCCAGAATACCGGTCTGGTGCGATAACCACTACGCTAACGGCGGGGCTTTTTTCCCCTCCACGTTCTGGGGTATTTATGTCAATGTAATTTTTTCCTGTGCTTGGGGGTGGTAGCCAGCGCCACTCCGACTCCTCGGGGTGAAGTGGACCTTCTTTTTAACCCCAGAGTCCAGAGGTAGCTTCTTTTTAACGAAGAAGCTACCTCTGGACTCGTTATCGCGAATGAGGCGGTACTACATGTTTGCGGAAGGTGATTTCGTAAATGGAGCTCGAACAGCGAACGAAATTAATTGATCAGTCAGTTATGCGAAAGCGAAATAAGTTGTTGCAGCAGCGTAGCGGGCGCGCGCTACGCTGCTCGTTTTTCATTTTGTTGCTTTGCATCTCTAGCAAATTTGGTTTGGCTTGGATTTTCAACACACTGCAATCACTTTGGGCCGACTTCTGCGAGGAGCGATTGGAACCAGGGGGACTCAGTTCAAATTAACCGTTCTGCATGGATACCGATGCGTTCGAATTATCAGTTTTCCACAATTCAAATATACAGGACTGTGCCGGTACCAGGGCGTCAGTTCGAATTAAGCGTAAGTTCAAATTAACGAGCTTTTACTGTATATTGCAAGAGGCCTTCAAGGAGTCGTCGCTCGCTGATAGAGCAGGGGAAACAGACGCCTTTTATTTGGTGAACGCGCAGCCAAGCAAATCTAGCCTCAGCGATGATAATCATCATGTACAGGTGAAGAAGTTGAAGCATTACTGAAAAATACGGAAGGTGATGATGATTACATATAAAATTAAAATAAGTGAAATATTGTGACGCGGAGAACTATACTGTGCTTACACTATACAGTTGAAACTCGATTTTACGAAACCAGATTTTACGAATTTCCTGATTTAACGAACAAATTCGAATTCACCTTTCAGTTGTCCGTAGTCTTGATGCTTTTATGAACTCGAAATAGCGAAACAAAAGTCGCCGGTAAACCCGATTTAACGAATCATTCAGGGAAAAATGATGCGTAGAAAAAAATGTTTTCTGAATTTATGCCGTCTATAGAATTTCTGACAGTGTGCTGCCAGCGCAGTGCAAGAACACGAGCTGGCAGTGTGCCGTTAGCTCGTGTTGCGAGCTTTACAAGCCCGCAACAGGAGCACGAAGAGGCATCGCCCAGTTGTTGGGAAGAGCTTCTTCGGCGTGACGAGGTGGCCGCAGATGAGAACTTTGACGATTTCGTGAACGCCGACGCAGACGCGGGCACTGATACAACAGAAGTTCTTGACGGCGAGGAGATAGTGCAGCTTGTTTCCGGCGCACAATTGAAGAGTCTGAGGATGCGGACGACCCGGACACTGTCGAAGCTCCCGTGCCCACACCACGCGCCGCCGACCTTCTGCGGCGGTTTGCTGGGGGTGACGAGGACGCTTTGACTTCACTGGCCAGCCAGAAGTGTCTGCTCACGCTGCTCACAAGCGGCGCGCCGACGAAAATTCCAGGCGTTTTCGCGAGGCAATAAATTTGTCGTTCTCTCGAACGAAATTTGTCGTTCTCTCGATTTTATGAAGTTCCCGATTTAACGAAATAATTTGCGGGTCCCGGTGACTATATGCGGTGTGTGTGTGCGTGTTCTAAAGGTGGGCATAAAATAAAAGGCAGTGCGCTTCTTTGTTTCTTCGTCTCTGCTTTAGTTCTTAGATTGAAAGATGTTATTTCCTCAAAAGTACGAGGAGACAGGCTGGGGGACTGAGGGCTACAAAAGCCTGATAGAGGCCCCAGTTCCATTTGGTACAGTTCTATGTCAGCGCGTGATTGTCGGCGAGAGACTCAATCGGCGGCTGCAGGTTGCGCTGGCCTTCGTGGCCTCCGACACGCAGGCCTGTGTATGCGCAGGTATGCGGGAACACACGCAGGAAATGCACGCACACAACGAATGTCCGCCTTGCGACATCTTCACTGCCTGCGCGCGATGATGTGCCGCAGCGCCCCGTCCGCGCTTTGCCTTCTCTTGTGTTCGGCTTGGCGCTATGCATTCCATGAAAGACCACAGTCGCGTACTGGGAACTTGCCGATTTTCATTGAAGGGGTGATTATAATCATTGTCTGGTTTAGATGGCTAATTGAAGGGGAAACGCCGATGACGACGTCCTTTGAAAGTAATGTATAGGTTGAGCTGAACTTTGTGTGCATTTGTACTGACATGTGCGATATGTCGCGATGCTCCGCAATCGTGATCACCGTGTGACGACACGCTGTCCGCGAACGGCGGTTGAACCGCATCTCACCAACGCGATGTGCAGAGTAATGATAAGACTGATATCACCCTCCTCGTCTACGAAACAGCGGCGCGTAAGCAGACAGTATACAGTGACACGCGCCGTCGTCCTCAGCCACAACGGCGTATCGTAACTCCTCCCGTAACTGACGGCGAGCAGCCCTCGAGGGGGAGTGTGCGTGTGTGCGAATGCACTCGTCGTCTGCCGTCACATATTCCGCATTCCAATGCCGATTTCCACATTTTGTGAATTAACCGCGAATATTGATTGTGGCGTCAGCACCCGGGCATAAAACAACACAGAAAAAGAGGGAGAAATATGAACGCTCAGGGAAAGGTGAAACGACAGAACCTGACATCCTTCGGGGCGATAAGTACGAACAAAAGGACTGTGTTAAATGCATTTCACTCCAATTTCCAGTCGCATGTGCAACGAAATGAGGATTATGACTGCAGGCTCCTATCTCAATCAAATATAGCAGCGCAAAAAAGACAAGGAGGGAGATAAGACGACGATGACTGCAGTGCTCGTCTTATCTCCGTCCTTGTCTTTCTTGCGCTGCTGTTTTTCAATCATGTACCAATACGCCAAAGTTTTTATCCGGGGGAACATGTAACACTTTCTTTGACAGGTGCCCAGTTATGTTTCCCTCATTGCCTCCCGAACCAGTCTGGGCTGTATACGCAATGCCGGCAGCGATGCACGTGGTTTTGGTCGGGAAGAGACGACGTTTCAAACTTTCACCCAACCACTGCGGCGAGCGGGATCCGCACCCCGCTGCGGGAGGGAGTCGCTGACGTCGAGTCCACTAATTCTCCCGCCATCGAGAAATACCATCACGTTTGGTATCTTTTGTTTGCCGTTTCGGAGTATACTTCTCAGTAGTTCGCGGGCAGTCCAGGGATGCTCTCGCAATAGGAATTCCTTCTGCAAAAAGAAAATAATTATAATAAAATGCAGTGCTGCTCTTGGGCAGTCCTAGTATAGTTATGGGCGCTCCAAAAGTACAAATCGAGTAGATGGACTGTACCACGAATTGCGGGATCAGGTGGTTCTTTAGAATTGGGTAGGACAGATCGGGTCTGGCACAGCAGCCGGTGAGGGAATAAGAAGGGTATAGAGAGGGAAAGTGAAAGCCAAGCTAAATTGAGGACGACTCGGCCAGCAATGGAACGGAAGATAATAGGTGTAACGTTGAGGGACAAGAAGAGAGCGGAGTGGGTCAGAGAACAAACGCGTGTTAAGGGCGTACTAGTAGAAACGGGTGCGGGCAGGGCATGTAATGCGAAGGCAAGATAACCGTTGGTCATTAAGCGTAACAGAGTGGATCCCCAGAGAAGGCAAGCGTGGGTAGAAGTTAGATGGGCAGATGAGATCAAGATGAGTTTGCAGGGATAAATTGGTCGCAGTTAGCGCAGGACAGGGATAATTAGCGGGAGAGGCCTTTGCCCTGCAGCGGGCGTAGATTGGCTGATGACGAGAGAGTGAAAGACAGAGATGAGAGGGCGTGTGGCAAGAGGGAATTGTTGGCTGCGCGATCGAGGGTAAGAGCACCGGCAGATCGTGGCCGTTCGAATCGTGGCACAATCAAATGGGGGAGGGAAAGGAATCCACAGGGGTCGGGGGCAGACTCACTCCACAAAGGGTCACTCTGGACGTGCAGTGGCTTTCAACAAGACTCCACTGCGTCTAAAACCAAGAGGAGGCAGTGAAATATACTTCGCGGGAAGAAGACGGCGGATAGTGGTCCGGGGCACCTTCGTTTCTGCGATTTTGCTTATACGAGCCCGTCTAAGTGCTAGTGTCGCAACTCGTGAACGCAGAGAACAGCGGAGCCGCGGAGCCCCTGTAACCTATTCCAACGTATTCCGTTACGACGAATGCCTCGCTGGAAGGGGCCGCGCGGGTTCAAGGCGCGTCTGCGGGCCGCGCGACCTTGGTGCGCCCCGCGTGCGTATGCGCGCTTTCCTCGAAAAGCGCCGAGTGCCTTCGCCGGCGAAGGCTGCTTGCCCGCCGAGCTGGAGCACTCGCTCCGTACGCACGATCCGGTACACTTTCGCAACATATACTCGGTGTGCACCAGACTTCCCGACATCGTGCATGCACGCATGCTTGCATCATAGTAAAGAAGAATAAGAAATCAGTCTTTCAAGGTACGCGTCAGCTACCTGTAGTAAGCGAGGGCAACCATGATGGGTCATTCCACGCGAAACGTCCCAGCCCAAAAATCGACCATCGCCAATTTCATTGAAAAAATTTGTGCTAGGTGCCGATGAAGTGTAGGAGGTCGGCACGGAGTATTTCCCTTGAAAAAAAATTTTCGGTCGTGGGAGCGCTCCTTGAAATTTCTGCAAACACGCAAAATGTGGTTGGAGATAATAAATTTTAAATAAATAGTGAAACTATGTGTAATGACAAATATTATTTTTGATCATTTCCCTTGCATTGTTCTTTGATGTGGGACTCTGTGTGAAGCTGTGTAAGTATTTTTGGCGTTGTATTGGCTAAGTAAAAACACAAAAAATGGCACGTTTTTAGGAATTTTTCGCAAAGGCACGGTGAAAGTGTCACCCAAAATATTTCTATCGTGCATTGATGTCGCCTTTGAGTGTCGAGTAAAAATAATTTAAGCCGATTACAGAGCACACTTTTCAAGCAAATTGCTTACAAAGATGCAAGAAAATGAGTTTTTGCCGAACTTCACACCTGAAAAAAGCCCCAAGGCCCTCGACGTAAAATTACATGAGATGGCTCATTATACGCACCAGCACCTTGCCTTTTAATTTAGAAAATTTGATTCGGGTAAATTTTGTTTGAGGCGAGAAAAAAATTTTTAAAGTTCACAATCAGCCGCACTTGTGTCCACTATGGAACTGCGCCCCCAACTCGGAACGCGTTCGTGCCGCCACCCCTTTTTGTGGCAGGCATGTGCACACGTGGCTCGATACTGAATGAACATTGGTTGTGTCGCTTGACAACACAAAAAATACACCGTAAACAACATGCTCCACTCTGCCACTTTTTTATTTGAAAGTCTTTGCCCAGTCACTTCCCATCATTGCAGTTTACATATTTAAGAGCGCAGTGCTCGGAATACAGAAACAAAATCAGCCTCAACTAAATGAAGAACTTTATTATTTCTTTGACGGAGCTTCTTCGCAATACAAGAAAAAAATGAAACTTCGGGAGTCTCTTCTACACAAGGATGGCAATAAACTGTCGGCATAATATAATTTCTTGTCCACTTTACATGGCAAAAGTGGATGTCACGGCGTTGGCGGCGCACTTAAACGTCTGACGGAAATAGCATTCCTCCAGACACCTTCTCAAGATCAGATTAAGAGACGAAAGGACCTGTATGCCTGGGCTAAAACAATGTCAAATGAATAATGGTTCCAAGTTCGAAAATACAAGAAACAAGGGCACAACTTGGTGGCAATCCCAGTCAAAGGAGCGCGACAATTTCATCACTTCAGACCAGCTACTCTTTCAACACTTTTTTTTACCATTGCATCCTAATCAAGCTAGAAAGAAATGAAGGTAAAAAAAAAGAACAAGGCAGACTTCGTTGACGGTGATTATTCAACTGGTGAAGCGTTGAATATCTGTGAACAACAACAAAAAAAAAAACCGTAGGCAAAAGAAACAAGTGGCAAGAAATGGTATGTTTGCAGTGAGAAATATTGTGCGTTGAATTTTCTGGGGCTATGTGAAGTGTGGTGCGCAGGCAAAATTACTCTGCGATCGTTCTTCCTCCGCATCAGACAGATTAGGTCCAGCTCGCTGATAACTGCCACTACAAAACACTCACTTGCTGTGTTCACTGTACGAAGACCCAAAAATAAAAATAACAGAAACTCACACTAACACGCAAGACTTGAAAGTAGCGAAGCTGTACGCAACAGTAGCGTGTTTCCTGTTTTCCACCTCACGGCGTCGTTTGAGGCTCGCCACTTTATGAGTGACCACAGCTGGATTTTCATCTTCCTTCATCGCACACGGCTCTGCGCCGCACGTGGCCTCCTGGCCTCCATTCGTGTGGCGCGCTTATCCCTGCGGCGGCGGCGGCTTGCTTGCACATTCCCGTTCCCTCCTCGCCTATCTCTCCCCTGCCGTCTATCTGTCCCTACCCTAAGGCCGCTGCTCCGTGATGGGCACTTGCGGAAGGGGGTTGACCTCTAGCGCTCAATGTCAAAACTGGTCATCCCGCGAAGACTTGCAGAGATAGTGTAGTGTAGCTCCCGCCACAAAAGTGGCAGAGTGGAGCATGTTGTTTACGGTGTATGTTTTGTGTTGTCAAGCGACACAACCAATGTTCATTCAGTATCGAGCCACGTGTGCACATGGCTGCCACCAAAAGGGGTGGCGGCACGAACGCGTTCCGAGTTGGGGGCACAGTTCCAAAGTGGACACAAGTGCGGCTGATTGTGAAATTTAAAATTTTTTTTCTCGCCTCAAACAAAATTTACCCGAATCAAATTTTCTAAATTAAAAGGCAAGGTGCTGGTGCGTATAATAAGCCAACTCATGTAATTTTACCTTGAGGGCCTTGGGGCTTTTTTCAGGTGTGAAGTTCGGCAAAAACTCATTTTCTTGCATCTTTGTAAGCAATTTGCTTGAAAAGTACGCTCTGTAATCGGCTTAAATTATTTTTACTCGACACTCAAAGGCCACATCAATGCACGATAGAAATATTTTGGGTGACACTTTCACGGTGCCTTTGCGAAAAATTCCTAAAAACGTGCCATTTTTTGTGTTTTTACTTAGCCAATACAACGCCAAAAATACTTACACAGCTTCATACACAGTCCCACATCAAAGAACAATGCAAGGGGAATGATCCAAAATAATATTTGTCATTACACATAGTTTCACTATTTATTTAAAATTTATTATCTCCAACCACATTTTGCGTGTTTGCAGAAATTTCAAGGAGCGCTCCCACGACGGAAAACTTTTTTTCAACGGAAATACTCCGTGCCGACCTCCTACACTTCATCGGCACCTAGCACAAATTTTTTCAATGAAATTGGCGATGGTCGATTTTTGGCCTGGGACGTTTCGCGTGGAATGACCCTGATAGAACTTTGCTACATCAATCGTCGCACAATTCACCTTTAAAATTTCTCCGTTATAATCATGGCCTGTTTTGGATTGTCCGCTTAATATGACCCGTTAAACAGGATTCTTCGATAGGGTTCAGCCTCGAGTACAGTGGAAAAAAAAAAAAAACCCGGAAAAATCGCAAAGCCGCTGTGTTTCCATTAGGCAGAGAAGAGCGCGTCTCCTGTCATCGTCGTCATCGTCGTCTCATGTAGTCACGGTACTAAACCACCGGGTAACTCGTTCGCGCCTCGTGCGGCAGCGCTTCGTAACGCGTACTATAAAAGAACAAAAAAAAAACACCGGGACGCTTGTTTACGCGTCGTCTTAGAGAGCATCATGCTTCAAAGACATTGCAAGATACTGTGACAGAAAAACTGTATACAGATGATGATGATTGCTATTGGTTTCCCCTTTGTAGCAAAGTGATGATGTCATCTTAGCAAAAAGGACTAATATACCTAGGTTTTATACTCTTGGTTTAATACTATAGCACTGCTTAGTGGAGGCACAAAAAACTTATTAGGCACGAAATATACCCTTTTTGCTGTTACAGGTGATAACTGTCCTAGGCAATATTCCCCTCTCTGCTTTTCGTCCACCAGCATTCTAATCTTCTTTTCGTCCCCTCGACAGCCTTGAAGCTAACTTCCTCTGTGCTACCCTTAAATCCTAGGGCTTCTGGAAGCCGAATATTTCTCTCATGTAGATTTGGATGGATACCCTCGCATTCTAACACTATGTGCCGCATAGTTTCTGTTTCTTTACCGCAGACCCCGCATGCCCCATCATTTTGTGAATACTTCCCCACAAAGCTCTTAGTTCGCAAGCAACCTGCTCTAGCCTCAAAAAGCAAAGCACTGCCCTTGGAGCTATCGTAGAAATTTTCCTTTCTGATGTTCAATTTCTCAGCCCTGTACATATTCCATTTTTTTCTCTCCATTTATTCGTTTCAATCTGCCTTGCCTCTTTTTTCGTTACCTTGGCTGTTTTGGATTCTCCACTGTTGTTACCGTATTTCATCGTTAGCCTTCTAGTCTTCCACTGCGTGTCCACCTAACAATCTTAGCTTCCCACCTATAGACGTTGATCCATCGCTCTCACCCTCCTCTCAAAACATATTTTACTCCGTGCTTCTGAAACTTCAAACGAAGCCCGGCCCATACCTCCCTGCACTGCTTCGTTAGTTGCTTTTCCATGCGCGCCTAAGGCCAAACGGCCTACCGTTCTCTAGTTCACTTCCAAGGCCTGATAGAACGTGTGATTTTAAGCAGAAAACAGCATTCGCAAATTTGAGAACCGGGACCATTACTCCTTTCCACATTCCTTTCACTACTTCATATTTGTTATACCGCCACAGAGCTCTGTGCTTCATTAAGCTGCGTTTCGCTTTCCCTTTTAAGTTGCTCCTCGTGAGTTCTTAAGTAGTTATCCCCTTCGTTTATCCACACTCCCAAATATTTATATTCCTTCACTCTGGGTAATTCACCTTGCTGGATAGACACTACGTCGGTGGTAGCGTCATTGAAAACTACTATTCCTGATTTTTCTGCACTAAAATTTAACCCGAGGTCGGTGGCTTCCTGGCCGCTAATATTTATGAGCCGTTGCATATCGGTCTGTTTATCAGCTAAAAGAACAATGTCGTCTGCGGATAACATTCCCGGAATACGCTGTTGTTTCACTTCGCCTTGCAGCATATTGGTTAGGCTAAGCCCTACTTGACTTCCTTCCAGTTTCTTTTCTAACCCTGCCATGTAAAAGCATGAACAGTATTGGGCTCAAAGGGCATCCCTGTTTCAGTCCCCGATGGATGTTGACTGTCGGGGCGCATTTCTGTCCTTCCCATGTAAGGTGCACTCTATTGTCTTTATAGATTGCTATAAGGAACTGTATTAACTCGTCATCTAATCCCTGGAGTTTCAGCATTCTCCACAGCAGTTCTCTGTTTACCCCCCCCCCCCCTTTTGTGTTTCATCTCCGTTGGCAAAATCGCCAAGGTGCCAAAAATACACTTATACATTGCATTCTTCGCCACTCCCGAGGTTTCGCATTAGTAAAGATGGCCCGGGATTTTTTTTTTTTTTTGTGCACTTCCTATGCTCCAGGCCCCCCCGGTTGATCGCATTATTTTTCCGCCTGTATGCAGGGGATTTCGATATCACCATTTGGTATATATTCTGGTCTTTTTCACAGAGCCCGCATCGTTCCCCGACATTGACGATGCACTGCCACCCCTCCTTCTCTTACTGCTCTTTCTTTTTTTATCTTTCAATGGTTCTTAATTTGTCCCTCTATTTCTACAGCTGTGTCACTTTCGCCCTTACCTGAACATCCTCGACCTGCACCTTCACCAGGAACATTTCGTGGCCCCGTACTCAGAAGGCAGCATAGTGGTTTCTGCGTCCTGCCTCCGACAGCCTTGCCTGCCTTAATGCGTGTTTTCTGCAGCCCTCCTCCGGCTCACATTATTCAAAATCCCCAGGTGGTCAAGATTAATCCGGAGCCCTCCACACCGCATCGCCTGCGTTGCGTCGGCGCGTTAAACCCTACAATCATCATCATTATCATCATCTAGCTCACATTATCTGTTCCGATCAGATACATATTATGCGTCCGTTATCCCTACTTCATTAAATACAGAATAGTGGTGCTCTATTTTCAGCAAATCTATTTTGTTTGTATACGTGCGAGCTACAACAGCCGTTTGTTCGTGCCCCGGAACGTCTCCCAAATCAGCTATGTACGCCGAAGATAGTTTTCATGGTACCTTGATGGACCAACCAACTGGGCTTGGTGTTGAAGGCAAAGCACATTTTAGCGCGTGATCTATGTTCCGCAATGAAGCGTTTGTACTACTACTACGACTGTTCTTATGAATTTCCTAAATGAGCTAATTTGCTGGACATTTAGAATTCGTTCCTTAGTGTTGCCCAAGTTAGCACCTAGAAATATGAAACGGCATCCTTCTCTGCGCTTACAATGCTTACAATGCTTACTGCGCTTACAATACTGCGCTTACAATGCTTACGTTCCGGTACGCTCAATGTCCCGCGTGTTTATCGGAAAAGCAGACGAGCCAACCAGACAGCCAACGGATTTGCGAGGCCGAAGTTTGAAATGTTTACGAATAAAACGCGAGGTGCTTGGCCTTGCCTACATCCGCTCCCTTTGACACGCTGCTCGCACAAAACGAGGGCGGCTACGCGTGTGCTGCGCGCAAAGCTCACAGCTCACCGTCACAAAGCACTGAGAGAGTGCGTCGGTCACTGGCATGTCGACATGTACGTGCGTGCATGCGTGTTCGCGTGACTTATCCTGCGCTGTCCGCAGGATAGGAGTGTTTGGAGGTCGAGCGGCCTTCCTGAAGTGGATTTAAAATGATGGGGCGTATATAAAATGAAGAAGAAAGTGTATGACAGCTGCATCTCACCGGTATACTCACCTACGGGGCAGAAACTTGGAGGCTCACTAAGAGGGTTCAACTTAAATTGAGGACGACTCAGCGAGCAGTGGAAGGGAAGATGATAGGTGTAACATTAAGGGACAAGAAGAGAGCGGAGTGGGTCAGGGCACAAACGCATGTTAAGGACATATTAGTAGAAATTAAGAAGAAGGAATGGACGTGGGCAGGGCATGTAATGCGAAGGCAAGATAAGCGTTGTTCATTAAGGGTAACAGAGTGGATCCCTAGAGGAGGCAAGCGTGGCAGGGGGTGGCAGAAGGTTAGATGGGCAGATGAAATTAAGAAGTTTGCGGGGAGACATTGGTCGCAGTTAGCGCAGGACCAGGGTGGTTGGAGATCTATGGGAGAGGCATTTGCCCTGCAGTGGGCGTAGATAGGCTGGTGGTGATGATGATTCCGAGACACCAGTGAGATACTGTGCGAGGAACTATACTCGAGAACAATATAAGAATGGCAATAGCTCATGTACTGTATCACTGCGCTTAGGCGACGGACCCCGATGTCAAGGGAGCGCGCGTTTTGAAAGGAGATTGCTATGAATGCGTGATACGTCTGCCTTTTCTCACGTGGTTTGTTTGTCGTCGCTGCAGTAGCTCATAAGCATATGAAGTCCAAAAAATCACGAAAGTAGCTCGCGACATGTTCAAAATATTCCCAGTAGCGAACTACTTGCGCCGCGCGGAGAAACATCTGGCTGCGGCGATGAGTCACAGCGGCAGCTTCCGTTGAGACCTAAACGCCCCACCGGTCATAGACAATTACGTCTGGAAAGGATGCACTAGGACCACAGGAATGAAGAGAGGGGGAGGTGTTGGCATGCTAATAAAAAAGGGACCGACTGGCAGAGAGTGCATATGAAAGCTGTAAAGAGCATCTATGGGTTAGAGACACCATAGAGGGGAAGAATACATGGTTAGGGGTTGTGTATCTGTGGACCGGAGGCAGAGATAGAGAGGAAAACGAGGAAATGGTAAACTGTTTGAGAAGAGATATAAACGAGTTCAAAGATTCGGGTGAAACAATCTTAGTTGGAGCTATGAATGCCCACATATAATATTTGGATGGATACACAGATCACAACGGTTCTCTAGTGATAGATCTGTCAGGAAAACCGGCTTGTTATAGTAAACACGGAAAACAAGTGTGACGGGCAAATAACGTGGGAAAGCGGTAACACACAGTCCAGCATAGACTATAGTCTAGTCTCCGAGACAGTATATGAAAGGTTGCGGGAAATGAGGATAGATGAAAACGGAAGAGACAGCTTAGGAAGCGACCACAAGAGGATTACCTTGCGCGTCGGAGGCGCAACCCTGACGAATTTAGAAACCGGTACAACCGGAAGAGCTAATTTGAACAAAGAACAGTTAAAGATCATCGCTGATATAATCGACGACGGAATCAATAAAGACCCAGGCAAAAATTGCGATTATGACGAAACGATAGCGTTCATAAAGCGTAAGATGAATGCAGCCAAGCAACGAAACCGATGGAAAGGGAAAATAAAGCCGAGAAGCTGGTGGAATAAAGAAATAAAAGACGCTATTGACCAGCGAGAAAAGGCGTCGAGAGAACATAGAGAGGCAAAAACAACTGGTATGGAACCGAAGGTAGTGAAGGAAAAATGGGTATCTACCGAGGAAAAAAAAAACTAGAAGAGCAGAAAATGGTGCAAGCAAAGATCAAGCAGAAAATCGAAAAGTGGATGGCAGAAATACGGAAGAAGGACAAGCGCATCCAAGAAGTTTTGAAATCATGTAAAATTACTAAGCTCAAAAAACCATATCCATCAAAAGTTCTTGATTGATGAGGACGGGAAACATTTAAAAGGAGAGCGCACGTTGGCGCATATTCATCGAGTGATTAGTGAGAAGTGTAGGGCAATAGAGGTAGGGAAGCCTGCCCCGATAACATCAGCGCCACAGAAGACTGCGGAAAGGGAAGTAAGTTTGAGCAACCTTGATTGAAAAAAAAAACAGAGCAAAAGGTTTCCCCCATAACAGAAGTGGGCCCGGACGGAATACCAATGCAACTGATAAACCTGTTGGACCTAAAAGTAAGGCGTCGTTTATGAGGGCAATAGGTAAGGTGATACGAACCAAAACAATGCTGGAGGACTGGCTAGAAAATAGGATGAATTTAATATTATAAAGGCAGAGGCAACAAAGCCAGTATTGATTCATACAGACCACTAACAGTAACGTCAGTGGTGTATTTAGATTCATATTGCAGGCGATAAAATCAGAAATTCAAGCATGGATGGAAGAAAATGAAATCCTTGGTGAACTGCAGAATGAATTTAGACAAGACAGGCGATTGGATGATGGTTTGTTCTTGATAACACAGTGCATTGAAATTGCGAAAGTGCAGAATAGACCAGTATGGATTACGGTCTTGGACATTAAAGGGGCATATGATAACGTAAACAGAAAACTGTTGTGGGGAATTCTGAAACGCCACGAATTAGACAACGAGTTAATACAGTACCTTATCGCAATCTATAAGGATAATAGAGTGCACCTGACATGGGAAGGACAGAAATACGCCCAGCCAGTCAACACCCATCAAGGACCCTGAACAGGGATGCTATTTGAGCTCAATACTGTTCATGCTTTACATGGCAGGGTTAGAAAGGAAACTCGAAGGAAGTCAATTAGGGCTCAGCCTAACCCATATGCTGCCAGGCGAAGTGGTACAACAGCGTATTCCGCGAATGTTATACGCAGACGACATTGTTCTTTTAGCTGATAACCAGACCTATATGCAACGGCTAGTAAATATTAGCGGCCAGGAAGCCACCGATCTCGGGATAAATTTCAGTGCAGAAAAATCGGGAATAATGGTTTTCAATGGCACTACCACTGACGCAGTGTCTATCCAGCACGGCGAATTACCCAGAGTGAAGGAATATAAATATTTGGGAGGGTGGATAAACGAAGGGTACAACTACTTAAGAACTCACGAGGAGCAACTTAAGTGTAAGGGAAAGCGAAACGCAGCTATAATGAAGCACAGAGCTATGTGGCGGTATAACAAATATGAAGTAGTGAAAGAAATGTGGAAAGAAGTAATGGTTCCGGATCTCACATTTGCGAATACTGTGCTCTGCTTAAAATCAGACGTTCTATAAGGCCTTGAAGTGAACCAGAGAACGGTAGGACATTTGGCCTTAGGCGCGCAAACAACTAACGAAGCAGTTCAGGGAGATATGGGCTGGGCGTCGTTTGAAGTTCGAGAAGCACAGAGTAAAATATGTTTTGAGAGGAGGTTTTGAGCGATGTATTAACGTAGGTGAACAGCTAAGGTTAAGGAACGCAGTGGTTAAGGAAGACTAGATGGCTAACGATGAAGTACGGAAACAACAGTGGAGAATCCAAAACAGCCAAGGTAACCAAAAAAGAGGCAAGGCAGAATGAAACGAATAAATGGAGAGGAAAAATGGAAGCTAAAACGTCGCTAGAAATGTACAGGGCTGAGAAATTGAACATCAGAAAGGAAAATTTTCACCATAATTCCCAGGACGGTGCTTTGCTTTTTGAGGCTAGAGCAGGTTGCTTGCGAACTAAGAGCTTTGTGTGGAAGTATTCACAAAATGATGGGGTATGCGTGGTCTGCGGGAAAGAAACAGAAACTATGCGGCACATATAGTGTTAGAATGTGAGCGCATACCAATCCAAACCTACATGAGGGACATATTCGGCTACCAGAAGCCCTAGGATTTAAGGGTAGCACAGAGGGAGTTAACTTCAAGGCTGTCGAGGCGACGTAAAGAAGATCAGAATGATGGTGGACGAAAAGCAGAGAGGGGAATATTGCATAGGACAGTTACCACCTGTAACAGAAAAAAAAAAGAGTATTTCGTGCCTAATAAGTTTTTTGTGCCTGTCCTAAGCAGCGCTAGTATTAAGCCAAGAGTACAAAACATAGGTATATTAGTCCTTTTTGGTATGATGACATGTCATCACCGCGCTACAAAGGGGAAACCAATCGCAATCGTCATCATCATCGTTCCCATTCTTAAGTTGTACCCGAGTATAGTGCATACGTTTTTCTAGCCTGCAGTCACTTTCTTCAGCTTCCCAGCGAAGCGGGAACTTGGTTCAAGCAGAACGCCACGCTACTTACACGCGTCGCCAATCGCTCTGACTGGACGAGCTTCAGAACTCTGGCCGACGCAGCAGTTGTGCGAGGGCGCGACGTACGTAATCACCCTGACAGCTCCGTCTGAGCTGTGTTGTAAATTAGGAGGGTCGCGACATTCAAAGCGATCGTCACGGTCAGAGCGTACAATCCATGGACACGAATTTGACTCAATGGCGCACTTTGACATACGGGTAGGAAATAACGATTCACCTGCGGACACTTTCCGCCATACCAGGGCCTGTGGCCGAAAAAATGGCTCCCATACACTCTGTGAAGGTGGTTGGAAAGCAAAGCTTTAAACGACACCCGCCCATGCTGCGTCACTTCAATTTACACACGTGGCTCTACAAAGGGTGAAACCAGAGATTCTGCCAGCCGTTACCTAGAATTCGCGGGGGCGGCGTCCTGAACACGCGCAGCAGTAGCGCAAACCACGGTCGGGGTAGAGCGGCGTCCGCCGCTGTACCCCGACCGTGTAGCCTGACTGTAGCCCGGCCGTGGGTCGGGAGAAAGAAAACGGAGGGGAGCGTCTTTCGAAGGGTGAGACAACGGAACCTAGCCATTCTGATGTGCTAGCTTGGGATTACGTTACCACGCGACACAAGCGCAGACACCGAAACAATTGGGCACGTGAGATTAGTGATTCCCATTTATACCGATTTTAAACTAGTTTAGTAAGCTTGAGAATTGCGAGAAAGCAGAGGGAACTCTTATAATCGCTATTTATCAGAACCAGTTGCTCCTTTCGCCTTTTGTAACACCTCGTAAAACACAACCGAATTGGTATACTCACCAATTTGCAAAACGGAGTCCCATTAGTGGCAAGCAGTACGCAAAAGGTAGCGTTTCTCTAGGGGCCAAATGTTTGTATGTGGTCTCTGCATTTTGTTTTCTCGCCCTGCAAGCCAATCCTTAAAGTATCTTTGCCGTACGACCACTTAATTCCGTCGGGTCCGGGTTACCCAGGAGGTGCTGTCGAACAAGTTAATCAGGCCGTGCGGAGGAAGCAATGTACACACGCGAAGCTGCGCCAAAACAGGTCTAAAACAACCTTCGCTAAAGCAGACGACAAAGCCGTCCCGCAGACGCGCCCGCCGCTGATAGTAGGCACCTGCGCGCGGGGAACGCTGGGTAATCATTCGCCGCGCCATCTACACTGTGTTCCGTGAGTGAAAACCGCCGTACCCCTACTCGCCGCGTCGGAAGTTTCTTGTCCCGCACGCCATGAAGGAACCGTTGGCTAGTATAGAAAGCTTTGCTTTAAAATGCACGGCCCACGCGGCCTACAATCGAAACCTTGGATTCCTCTATGTTTCCCCGTAACGAAGAACAGCCCGAACTGATAAGTCGGCAACGCCAACTAATCTTTTTACTGGAGGTCCACGGGGCAAAACGTGGAGCTAAGAGATGTCTTGAATTTTTATACTAAATACAGTATACGTCGTGTATGAATGGCCTAGGCATAAGTAGGAAACCGTGGAGCCAGCTTCGGTATAGGCTCTCTTTGCTCACAGCTTCCCAGCGCCTGTTTGCGCACTTGATTGGTGAAGAAGTCCCATGAGTGTTTAAGCGTTATGTGTTCAAATTTTGTTTCAATGACGCGGATACAGTAGCGATAAGGTATGCAAGGGTGCGCATGTGCAGCTTTCCCGCTCATGGCAGTCATTTCAACAGTGATTACTCTGTATTTTTTTAGCGAAATGAAAAGTTATTTTGCACAGCTAATATTTGGGGTGAATACTTGCTTTGTGCACAGTTTCAAGTCGCGGACGTTGGGCGACTATGTTCCTGAGCCATAGAAACTATCCCATAGAAATGCATGGGGAGTAAGATTTGACAGCGAATTACACAAAAAGTGTTCAGAATCCTTTAAAGTTCTTGTGTTTTCATCTGCACGTTGACTTCTGGCTTTATGCCAAATATCACTTTCCTAAAGTGGTTTTGCTAGGTTCCTGAGAGGTTGGAATTTTGAGCGAGAAAGCTGGGTATGAATGCTAAAATTCGAAGTTATAACCGCTAATTAGATGGCGTGACGTTTACAGAAGAACACGAACACCGAAGCAAGAACTGCGTCGTTACCTCGTTGTTGTGGTGAGAAATTGGTGGCAAAATGCTGCCATGGAACTTTAGAATAGGAAGAGGAGGCAAGAGAAAATATTTGAATTGTAGCAATAAATATGCTATTGGAGAAACAGGAACGATAGATAAAAAAGAGGGAGGTTCAATTATTCTTTTTTTTTTCATTCTTGTTGAGCTCTCATCTTTCTTGCTTCCGTTTTTTTTTTTTTTGGCCTAGTTTATCCAGTTCGAGAATTCGCCTCCAGAGGGAGGTTCAATTTTTTCCATTCTTGTTGAACTCTCAACTTTTATTCTTGCGTTTTTATTTGGCCTAGTTTATCCAATTTGGAAATTTGCTTCCAGTTCAATCAGAATACAGGTCGCGACTTGCACGCCATATATATAGCTGCATCGAAAGTCGCGTTTCTTCTTCCTATCCCGATTGTTCGCATTGTTTCACGAGACGCGTGTGTCGCTGCTTGTCAACGCCGTGGCGTACCTGAAGGCGCGATACTATCTCCGCCCTTGTGCGACAACGCCGTCAACCACTCTGGAGTGCTAGAAAGATGGGATGCTCACGGGCGCAGTGCAGACCTCACTCGATCTGTATCCGTCTTTTACGGAAACTTTCACTTCTAGATGACCTCTGAAGGCCGTCCAGGGCTCGCAGCATTGCGCGATAGCTATCGTTCTGCCTTGTATTCAATTCGTTTCAGACATCCGGCGCCCGAACGGAAAAACACGAGATAACAGCCTGGAAACAAACTCGCGAATTGGATTGAGGCATGCAGAGGGCCATCTCTCTCTCTCTCTCTCTCTCTCTCTCTCTCTCTCTCTCTCTCTCTCTCTCTCTCTCTCTCTCTCTCTCTCTCTCAGTGCACGAGCGTGTAATACACAAAAGCAAAAAGTAAAAAAAAGGTAAAGTATGTTGGCCGTTTATAATTTCCGCAAGCACACAATTTGGATTCAGCATTTTGCATGCGAGGTTTCGGCGCACGTTAAAGATCCCCAGGTGGTCGAAATTAATCCGGAGCCCTGCCCTATGGCGCACCTCATCGCCTGTGTAGCATCGGGGCGTTAAACCTCATACTCAATCAATCAATTCAATGGATTCAGCATTTTCCGCTTTTGTTCTAGCACTCGCCGTTGCGTTAATTATTTTTAAACATTTTTTTAATTATTCCTAGGAATTTTAATTAACACCACAATGTCCCTCCCCCTCCCCCCCTATTTTTCTAGTGCCGCAGAGGCAATTGTTAGTTGGTTGGTAAGTACATGCAGTGCTCAGCCAATGGGAACGCGGGAGTTACACGATGAATGAATCAGCAAAATTTATTTTTAATGTCTCGCGTTCGTATGCTGCACAGATTGATATCTCCTTATTTTACGTCTTTTAGATCACCTTCCCCAATTTTAGTTTTGAATTAGTGCAATAAGTACGCGACTCTCACAAAACGAGAACCTGTATCAATTTATTGTAAAAGCCATTTAAAGCGAAGTTTTGTGAGGCACTGAAAACCGTCACATAGTGAATAATCATGAAGATAATTCGGCGAGGATGCTTGCGTCATGATGTAAGGCTGCAAAGAACCCCCACCCCCCCCCCCCCCCCCCCCCACCCCCCACCCCCTCACGAAATGCTAATAGGTCTTTTGGCGCAGTTACGAATGGGCTAGTTATGCGCATTTTAAATGCTATAGATTCTAGTTCATAATCAGCAGCCGTACAGTATACGTTGAGACTTCTCTTTTACTTTTTTACGCAGTATACGTTGGGGCTTTTCTTTTAATTTTTTGCGTTCGTATGCATGTTTCCTTATTGGCCCTGAAATAAATAAAGTGACAGTCGACTCCCGTTGTTCAATCGAAAAAAATATATAAGAAGTACAGGCTGGTGCGACGATAATTGGAACACTTTAAAATTTTTTCCTGAGTGAACCGCCGCTCTGTCGCGCTCAAACTTGCCACGAAGGTCGCATGTTGTGGTCTATTTTGTTTGACACCGGGAACAACAACGGTACTTACCTGTTTATTTTGAAAATAGATAAAAACGATTTTCGCCTTCGGGAAAATGGCGGCTGATTTGGACGCGCGAGCCAGCGCAAGTTGATGTTGAAACGGAGGCGCCACCTGGGCTATGCAGAGCGATACTCACGTGTGGGATTCACGGTAAAAAGGAGCCAAATGGTGTCGCAGACGATCAAAAAATATGAAACTGGGTTTTCTGATCGTCTGCTAGCTCACATTTTCTGATTGTCTGCTGCACCATTTGGCTCCTTTTTCCCACCATTTTCCCATAGGCGAAAATCGTTTTTATTTATTCTCAGAATAAACACGTAAGTTCCGTTGTTGTATCCGGTGTGAAACAAAATAGACCGCAAAATGCGACCTTCGTGTGAAGTTTGAGCGCGAACAGAGCGGCGGTTCGCTCAGGAAAAAATTTTAAAGTGTTCCAATTATTGCCGCACCACCCTGTATTTCCATATTTTGGGGAGCTCGGACTGCGAAATACGGAACACGGAGACTAAAAACGACGTATACGTCGCTTAAAATAAGAAAATAGCGAACTAGAGCGCACGCCGCGGTGGTATACTTTGAACTTTATAGTTTGAAAAATTAAAGTAAAAAAAAAAAAAAACGACGTGTCTGGGTGCGCGCTTGTTGCGTGCGTTAGGGCGTGTCTGTATGCGCCTGCAATGTGCGTATGCGGGCGCGTAGGTGTGCGGCTCATTATTGCTGCGAAATTTCCTTGCACTAACTCACAATTACGAAACCCGACTGAGAGTAGAAAAAAAAATCACGTAGTTCCGAAAAGCCTAGTTTTATACGCAATTTCTACATGAGTAATAAATGCCTGATGTTTTAGTTGAATTGATACAAGACAGCTGTAGAACTAAGGCTATAAATTAGTATCCAGGCGACCATTTCTGGTATAGCAATGACGATGGAGTAAGTTCTTGCGAAAAAAAAAAAATCTGTCATCCAATTAAATGCAGCCATACGGCTACAAAGGAAAAAAAGGGGAGGCAAATATTCTTTGCAAAGTTTTCAGGGAAAGCTTTATACAGCTTTTTTTTTTTCTTGGCCTTACTGCTATATTCCAGGTGAATGTAAATCTTTTTGTGGCTGATTAGCATCTAGCCTGAGGGCTGTTGGTCTGATGGATGGACATGTTTAAATACAGCGGAGCTTCATGTACTTTGGACCGACTGAATTTGTCACTCGGATAACTTTTGATGTGGAGCACTTGAGCCGGCCCAGCGCGCACTTGAGCCCTACTCATCTAATCCCGCTGGGAATGCTGAAACAAAAAAAAGCAGCCTACACAATATGGGCTTCATATCCCCCCCCCCCCCCCTGCAACAGTGGGGTATGGCCGAGTAATCTAAAGCAGTGCGTGATTAGGCGTACTGCGTCATATGCGCTCGTTCTTTTGTCGCCTCCATCCTGCGTGTATAGAAGAGGGAGGTGTTTCGTTAGGCTAACCATAGCCTGCTTCATTTAAGCATGTCCTATCCGCCACAGAAAACAATCGAAATGCGATTCCGGCGGGGAATCGGCTCTTCCGGGTGTACCACGCAAGCGACGCGACGTCAATCGGCCGTGAAGATGCGATCGCGCTCGTGTGCAGGTCGAACGTGCCTGTACACTTTTACTTTTATCCTGTCTGCCGGATTCAATCCCTCCTGGCGGTCTTCACTCGCATACCCGGTCTCTCGGCATTACCCGTTGCGCGCAATTAACTACAGTTAGCACAATGAACCATATGGGTCCCGTTGTACGCCTGATAATACGACATCTAGCGTTCAGTAGTTTAGGTACAAAGTGTGAGTATACCTGGAGTTGCTGTCGTGCGACTTGCCCCCCCTGCGTTGTGTGCACGTCACCGTCGGGTCACGCATCAGGTGTTCACAGTTTTGCACCGTGTACAAACCTTTTCAGCTTCCCATTCCTGGGAGCAGCGATTTTACCATTGGGCAGATAGCGCCGACTTCATTGGCGCAGTCGACAGGACGTCCCCACTGCGCATGCGCAGTGCAGTCCAGAATATGCGACGATGTTATCAACGCGTTTAAAAGTGAAAAAAGTATATACAAACATGTTGAAACATGCGGAAAATATGCGTATACGCTGCGCACTGCACAGCATCTCTTCGCATCCTACGATGGTGCTGTATGCCAATAAGAAAAAAAAATCACGCTTCCCCACGAAGTAAATCATGACGAATGGGCGAATCACTGGGGATCGTTCTTACTGTAAATCACCCGTGAGAGTGATTACTGCTGCTGAAACGATTTCCAATACAATACAATACAATACAATACAATACAATACAATACAATACAATACAATACAATACAATACAATCCAACACAAACCAATCCAATCCAACCCAATGCTCCTCGCGCATGCGCACACGGCTCTCCAGGAGAACTCTCTCTCTCTCTCTCTCTCTCTCTCTCTCTCTCTCTCTCTCTCTCTCTCTCTCTCTCTCTCTCTCTCTCTCTCTCTCTCACACACACACACACACACACACACACACACACACACACACACACACACACACACCTTTTGTGAACCTTTTATTTTGTTCGTGTTCACCTTTTGTGAACCTTTTGTTCAGAGATGTTTCGATTTACACGGTGCTGTGCCGTGAGCACGGGCTCCGGACAAGCCTCGGCCTTAAGGTGCCTCGCCCCTAAAAAGACAGGCGCTGACCGCCGTCGGTGTCATATTTCCCCCATGTGTGTATTAGAGCTAACTCCAACGTGAACCTACGAGTCAGATCTGTCTGGTATCTAATTAAGATGGTTCTTTATTTTATCGCGCTGCTTGCGTGTATTATGACGTGTGCTGAATGAACTACCGGCGAATTGGTTAGGAGAGGAGAAGGAGGATGACTCATCACAGTGACGGATACCGAAAGTGGCGCTTACGAACTTTGTTTACGCCGTACTGAGTTTAAAGCCACTTTTTACTACTGTCAGAACAGCTTGATTGGGGCATAAATTAAAATATTAGTTTTTCGTTCTTCCTTAAACGTCTGTGAATATATATGGCAACCTCGACTGATCGGACAACTGCCGTGTGCACAGGCTGTGTGGAGCCCAGGAAGCTTACACGGCCCCTTCGTCAGCCGCACATTTTGTACTTCGCGTTTTTTAAAATTTATTTTCGGCTTACGTACACTTGCTGCAACTGCGAGTTTCTGCCCGCACATGTGCGGGTTTCCGCTTCAGGGTCCTAAAAACAAAAACGAAAAATGAGAAAACGCCGACAGAATGAACGACCGAACAGATTACGGTCAAAAAAGAAAAAGGAAAAAAGAACTACGTTCCTGAGGGAGCGGTATTTGCGACGTCGATCCGAATCGCACGTATAGCAGCCACAGCTGCGTCTGTACAACGGTCGCTTTCCAGAGCTCACGTGACCGCCAGCATTGCTTCATATCCCCCTGTTGTTTCTGCGCTGGCGGCACTGGTTCAGAACACACATTAGTCATGGCTCGCGTTGAAGGGCTCCTACGACTCTCCGCCGGCCCGTGGCTTGTCCTGGTCCTTCTAGCCCACGGAACACCACCATGTCGCGGGTCCGCAATGGCCGGCGACTGCTCCGGGCGCTTCGTGGTCGAGGACTCGACGGTGAGGCTCTACATCCAACAGTACGTCAACTCCAGCGATAGCGTAGTCGAATGCCGCTACGAGTTCGTGGCTCCCGAGAAGTCCGGCCTGCTGATCATCGCGAAGGACATCAGGGCCGTGAACGACGCCGAAATACCCGGATGTCCCGTGGCCATTTACAACAACGCCGAGGCTTCTGGAGAGCCCGTGGTGTCGCTGTGCGGCCACTACTCCACGATGACCATCCCAGTGACCACCCCTCTGGCCCTGGTCGTCTACAAGCCGGAGTTCAATGGTGAGCCGTACACCCTGACCCTTGACCTACAGGCTGCCTTGACCGGGGGCAGCAACCTCCGGGCGTGCGGCGACTCAGAGCTCAGCGCGGTGCCCGCTGTGCCGGTCATGTACTCGGTTGGCTTCAGGGCCGACTCCGGTTCGGGCGACGCGTCCGACTTCTGCGACCTCAACGTCACGGCCCGCGGTGGGACCTTGGGCGCCGAGTGCGTCCTCACGAGCGACGGAGTCTGCAGCTACGAAGTCCTTCTGAGCGACGGCAGCGACGCTGAATCCCCGGCATCCGTGGACCTCGCCGCAGTCGGTGGATCGGCCACGGTCAGGCTTCACCCCGTAGACATCACGGGTGTGTTGATAGCGAGCTATCCGGCTGAGTTCGAACCTGTGACGTCACTGGAACCGCCGCCCGTGGTGAGCCCGTCAGAAGACGTAACAACTGGCGCCGCTTCCGACGCAGCGATTACCGACGCGAGTGCCAATGCGACCTCCGCGGAAGACCTCACGAGCACGTCTGTCGTGGCGCTCACCAACTCGACTGCTGGCGTTCCGCTGAACGAAACCGGTTCTTCGAACGAGACGAGCACTGTTGGACCGGATGACGACGGCGACGATGACGATGATGGCGGCAGCGTCATTCGAGTAATAATAATCGACAACAGCCCGCCGTCCTTCTGGCACAGGACGTCTAACTGGTTCAGCGACACCTGGACGACCATGAAGTACACAAGCCTGTTCACTCTCAGAAGTTTTGATAGGTGGTTCTGGAGCTGGTTCTGAGCGCCCGTAAGGGACGAAACGCGGAGCTGCTCCGATACAGTGGAGCTCGTTGCTTTGTCCGAAAGAGCGGAATAGGCCAGGTGTAGTTCAGCGCATTTCGAGGCGGCGCCACTTGAACGACGCTGATGCCCCTAGAGCTGTAGTTACCGTTTTGTGTGTTGTTTTGACGTGAGCATTACCCTATACCAACCATTGCTGTGCTTAAGTGACAAAAATGGGAAGAAAAAGATACGCCTACGCGTATCATTGGCCTCGGTCTTCCGTTCTCGTCTTGTATAGCCTCACTAACTCGTTTGGCGCTCAGATCTACCTTTATCTGTTGCATTCACTGTATACGCCCGGAAAATATTGTGAATAAATATGGGTACCGCGTATTTTCTGTGTTTTTTTAAAGACGATATTCTTACTTTGGCTACTTAAACGCAGAAATTTTGGTCTGTCCGTCTGTTCGTGACTCGATTCAGCCACCCGACCAAACGGAAGCAGAAGCTGCGCAATAGTCTTATACTCACAGCCAAATCTAAACGTCTAAATCCGGGGTCAATGTTTATACTTGTCTACATTGTTGGACAAGAACAAGGCATTACGCAAATACAAGGCATAAAATCAATACATACGTAATATTTGCAGTGTTCCTTTATTAAAAAGTTATGGGCGTTCAGTTTTGCGATAGCAAATTGAATACTACATGAATTGCAGATAATTGTCGCCTGCTGTTGCTCGCGCCACTATAGCTTCTAGCGGCGTATTAAGACATCAAACGGCGACAGCAACTAAAAGTCCACTAAATATGTTCCACGTTCCGCTTGGAACGCTCGTGGAGTAAGGCAACGTGGTTCTATAAACGCTGTAGTAGGTGCCTCGGTTCACGCGCGTCTCCGCCGTACGGCAGCGCTGGCATCGAGGCACTCGACGTGGAATAGTGGAACGCAGTAAAAATAAATTGGCTTGCGCAAACCTCTAGCGTGTTATCTTGGGAAGAACGAGACGGGAAAGGAACAGCATGGGAGGTGAGCGGGAAAGGGAAGGGAGACATTTACATGGCGGGTAAGCCAGTCGACTATTGTCTTTCGTCGACATTTGCAACGACAGGGGCAGATACGCGGCCATTTTTTAACCTCGTTTCCTCATTGCGTTTACCAAGAACTGCAGAGGCGGCTTTCCGGCGCAGCTTGTGCGGCTCATAACAGGTGGTATACGTAGAAAACACGCGTGTGTAGCCGGTGGAATCAAGGGCTGCAGATATATGTGCGTGTTTCACTAGACGCTTTGGTTTCAGAAAGACCAGTTATACCGCCATGTTGACGAAATATAGTTGGGGGAGGGGAGGGGGGGGGGGGGGGCAGCGACTCTTTTACAAGGTTACTCGAACATTTAGGTTATAGTGCACTAATAAATTCTTGCAAACGACTGTGGAGTACGAGAGCATGTGCTTGAAGGTTGTGCAGTCATAGTACTGCTAGAAACTTCGGAAGCGCCAACGTACGTATACGACGGGCACAACAACGAACGAACTCCGACACAAAGCGATGTAGTGAAGATATATTGCTATAAGCAGTCGCCATCAACTTTATGTTGTTTGTTAGTGCAACCGTTTGCGGCGGGTGTTTGGAGTGACTGAGCTTGTAGTTACTGCATATATTGTTAACAATTATACAAACGCAAATCAACTCACTCAGCTCATGACCTTCCGAAATTTGCACGAATATCTTTATTTCATTTTAGATTCTTGTTGCTAATGGTGCAACATCTATTCAATCTTCTTGCTGTCTGTTCCTACTCTGTTCCTTACTCTTTGTCTCTAAATCTTTTTGTCTTGTTCCTCTTTTTTTTTTTTAATTCGAAAGTTTGCCCTGCGGCATAATAGATGTAGGCGCTTACAGAAACACGAACAAGTTAGTTTCGTGTATAAAGTTCAGGAGTTGTCGGTGACACGGTCCATGCACCCAGCGTTGCAGGTCAGGAGGGCGGCCAGGGTGGAGACCGGTTGCACGAAGGTGCCGCAGGCGAACTTGATGCAATCCCGGGCAGCCCCAGAGCAGGTGCTGCACATTCACGTCCCCAATGGCAGTGGTGCAGAATGGACAGGTGGATCCGTATGGGCCGCGGTATTCCGATGGCCAGGAGGCAGTCACGGACGGCGTAAGGGCCACCCCAACGCGTAATCTCCGCAGCGCAACCTCCTCTCGGCGAGTTAAGTCGCCAGGGAGGTTTGAACCACACGGTGGTATGAGTGCTCGTGTGGTGCGCCGAAGATTTTCCTTTTGTCGTTCCAGGTTCCCGCGAGCGTCTTCGGGGAAAGGTAGTAGTGGCCGCATGACTGTGCTCGGGTGGCTAGCTGAGTCTGCCTCCGTATTGCCAGGCACAGATGAGCGGGGCACCCATTCGATGCGTATCTGCAGCGCCGTGCTTCTTGCCAAGCGATGAATGGCATCGGAAAAGGATGTCGATTGTGCCACGCGACGAATGTCATGTATGGCTTGCGTAGAGTCAGTCCGTATGATTAGTCGTGAGTACGGCCCCGCCCTGACAAAAGGTAGTAATGAGACCAGTCCATCATGTATTGCACTTATATCGCAGTCTTTTATATTCCTGTGGCCAGCGACGACACCTTTCTGTATTGCTTTGTGTTTGGTGTTACGCCAACCATCGCTGATGGTTACACGTGCCTTGCAAATGCGAACAGAAAATGCAAACCTCAGCGCTTCATCGTTTCTACTCGGCAGTTTTATCATTCGCGCTCACGGAGCAACTAAAAGTTTTTTTTCCTGCATCCTATTTCTCTTACCTCGTGCGTCGGTAAGCTCATGGAACATTTGGTTCACACTCGATTGACTGACTATATAGAAGACAACGCATTACTACCAAATACCATGTACGGCTTTAGACCACATCTGTCCACTCAAGATATTCTACTTCAACTAAATGAAGACATCATCCTTCGTATTCCTAAAAATCACAAGTACTGCATTCTTGCGTTGGATATCAAAGGAGCCTTCGATAACGTCACTCACGACGCCATCCTACACGGCCTCGCCACCCTCAACCCCGGTTCGAATACCTACAACTACGTTAAGGCGTTTCTAACACAGCGCACGGCGACAGTGGGACTTGGACACCTACGCTCACCTAAGTTTACCGCTATTCTACGTGGTACCCACAGGGGTCTGTCATTTCCCCACTCCTTTTCAACATCGCTATCAAAGATCTATTTACGCAACTCTCTACCATGCCCGACCTGAAGCATGCTTTGTACGCAGATGACTTAAAGGGACACTGAAGTGAATTTGTCAAGCTCCCGTTTTTGCTTGCACTGCGTAGACTGGCTCAAATTAGCACACTTTTCATCGTTTATCCGGTTGACAAATCGGTAATTATTTTACAAAGCGCGAAAGATGAAAAACTACCATGGGCGGTTTGCGGCGGCCGCACCAACTAAAGCTGTGACGTTGGGAGGAGCGGGCACCGTGATTGGACGATGCCCAAGGTGAGCAACCAAACAAGTTTCGGTTTCGGTTTCGGTTCTGTAAAACACAACCGGTGGCGTTATTGGATGGGCATTCTCAATAACTCAGTAATCATCGTACCGCGCTTCTGCCATGTTGTCAGCTGTAAAAATGCATAAAGATAAGCCTCACAGGACGGCTTGGAATAGTAGCATTCACTAGCCGAGGCCTACGCAGTGCATGGACGCCCTCCGCGTACCCGCAGACGCCCAAATGTCATGCGCTTTTCCCCAATATTTGGAGCTTGCCTCACCCATGCCTGTATCGTAAAAAGCGTGTTCGCACCAAGCCAAGGGTCTGTTCATTCGGGCCTGTGCCCACTGCCCGCAAGCAGTCGGTGCTTATGGCAACAGCACGCCAACGAGAACTCGCTAGCGCGCCAGTGCCAGCCTGCGCGAGTTCTGTGGACTAGTTCGTGGAGCAATGAACGTTGCGGCCCCCAAAAAAATGAACTCAATATAGAAAACATCGGCGAAAAACGAAAAAGTTAGCTTATAAAAGAAAAAAAAAAACATGTGCCCGCGAGGATTCGAACTTGGGACTGGTAAAACACTTGCGATGACATACCTAGCACTCTAAACCACTAGACCACGCGCGGGGGCTACCCCACAACCGAAATATAAGGTATATAATGTATAACCAGTTTACACTTTTATTTAGTTTTAGTATTTCAAGCAGCTTAGGTGACTATTTCTTGTATTGCGCTCGTACAGTAAGCGTCCCCCGAGTTTCCACAATAGCTCACGTCTAGCAATTGCATTTCGTAGACGGAAAAGCGTTCGCAGATGCGTAGTCGTGCTGCTGACCGCTGTGCTTGTTCGCCCAGCGCAAAAAAGTGCTTCCCGCACCCTAGGTTTACGCTGTACGGTAAAAATACCAGTTGATTTTATTTCCTTAGTACCTATATTGACTTCGCTGACTCTTCTCCCGCCTTCAAGAGGCCTTATATTTTCCTACTGGCGTACCAGTCAGCGAAGCGTCGCATGTGCGCTTGTGCAGCGCTTGTGTGAAGCGACCTTGACTTGGAGCTAGATACAGTGTACAAACTAACCAAGTAAAGAAAGGCAGATTCTTCCATTCACAAACGTGTCCTGGCTTCGTTTCAACTGAGCGAACGAATTGCGACGACCCGTCGGCGGCCGGCGGACGAAACGCTGGGCCGACTGACTGTCTGAAGGCCGGGGAGCCGTGCAGTATATAGCGCAGCCAATTGCGAGCTCGGCTCCTCGCGACGCCACACGAAAACGCCGCAGAAAATGGGCGAGCGTAAAGAGATGAGGACAGCATTTTCGAATTAATTTTTCTACTAAATAAAATCGCGTAAACGCGCCCAGAGTGGTCGAAACATGGCCTGGGGACTCCGGACTACAATTTGCGCAAGTAATCCCGCAATGTTTACATATCACTTCAGTGTCCCTCTAACCTTATGGACAACCTCAGGACCCATCGGAGACCAGCAAGAAGCCCTTCAAACAGCTGTTGATTGCACATGCAGGTACTTACAGGAACGCGGTCTTACATGCGCACCAAAAAAATCGGCCCTCCTTACCCTTCAACAACGTACAAAGGACAGAAGAATCTCCCCAGTACCAGACACTAAACTCCATATTCAAAACTTTCCCATTCCAACTGTTACCCACTTGCGCATACTCGGACTCACCCTCCCACAGGACGGATCGGGCTCCCATACAATCCTACAACTTCAACGCACCATGAATCAGCTAACCCAATTAATTCGCCGTATCACGCACAAACGGACCGGACTGAAAGAACCAGACCTCATCCGGCTCATTCAAGCCTTGCTTATCAGCCGTGTTACGTACGGTACGCCTTAGCTGTCCTTCAAGCCAGTCGAACGGCGAAAGCTAAATATATCTTATCCGACTAACATACAAGACGGCCCTCGGACTTCCTACATGCACATCGAACGCCAAGCTGTTGCAACTAGTCTTACAAAACACCTGGGAAGAGCTCTGTGAGGCGCAACGCACTTCACAACTCCAACAGCTCCAACTGACTAATGCTGGACGTGCGACCCTGGTGCGCCTTGGATATTCACCGCCTCCGGCTTCCAGATGCAGAATACGTGTTTCACTGTCTATACGGAAACACATCCGCGTTAACCCAATTCCTAGAAATATGCACCCTACCTATCACATTGGAAGACGAAGGTTCCGCACCAACTATCTTCAGGCACAATTTCAAAATCAAAAGGATGCCTCTCCCTACGTAACCAAAAACGCCTATGCGATTTCAGTTGTGAATAATACACTTCAGACCGTAGCCACAGCCACTGTCCTCACCACGGACACCACCATTGCAGAGGAAGCAGCAATAGCCATGGCAGCCACCAAAATACAGAGCGACTACGTTACCATACTGACCGATTCTCAAGAGGCTTACCGCAACTTCCTGCGAGGCACTCTCTCCCCAGTAGCCCTCAATATTCTCAAAACCAAGACTCCCCTACCTGACGTCTGCATTATCTGGGCACCAAGTCATTCAGGCATAGTCGTCAATGAAGCGGCGCATACCGCGGCTCGAGAAGCAGTACACCGGGCCATTGCGGACAGCCACAATACCATGCCAACCACACCCACTAACTAAACGCCCCAACCCCTGCTAACATGCAACGACATCCTCTCTCACTACCGACTATCCCGCCAACAGTTTCCTCCCCCACATAAGCAACTCACCAAAGAGGACGGAGTTATACTTCGCCAGATCCAAACACCTTCC
The DNA here is from genome assembly GCF_048455015.1 of Haemaphysalis longicornis. Lineage (NCBI taxonomy): Eukaryota > Metazoa > Arthropoda > Arachnida > Ixodida > Ixodidae > Haemaphysalis > Haemaphysalis longicornis. The sequence goes on along the minus strand of NW_027526225.1, from coordinate 90,567,985 downwards.
CTCACAACACGCTCTGCACAAAATATTCCCCACCCAATTCTCTCCTCAGTGCATCTTCTGCCCCACATCAGGAACACTATACCACATAGTGTGGGAATGCCCGAACATCCCAGACCTCCCTCCCAATCCCAACCCTACCCCTTCACACTGGGCGGCGGCGCTGACCAGCTCCGACCCCTGCTCCCAGTTCCGGCTGGTGAATAGGGCTCGGAAGGCCGGCTACAGCCAGGGAGTCCTGGACACCCCTCACTGGTCCGTAGTGACTGCACTCAACGGATGGGATAAAGAAAGTTTTCCCTCCTCCTCCTTCTCCTCCTCCTCCTCCTTCTCCTTCATTGATTTAAAATTTACGTATGCGCTACATTCTCTCCACGGGTCCGAAGAAGAATTTCCTTGCGCCGCAGCGTTCTTCATCGCGTGCCTCTGGCTGACTGACTGGTTGGTTGGTTGGGCAACTTATCATATAGGCGCTTCCCTTATTGTTCTCCTTTGATTTCACACTGTACTCTCTTCGCCTAGGTGGTGGTGGTGATTTATTAACAAAGGAGGGAAGAGAAAAGGCCTGGGGATATTGTTGAACTCAACGGGGAGTTCACCCTCATACGACCCAGTCCAGGGAAGGGGATTGGGGCTTCAAAGGATAGGAAGAGAGAAGGGGGAAGAGAAGAGCGGTAGGAGAGTGGGAGATAGTCTATATCGCGTTCGTTTAGTCCATGACTCGATGGCTACAAACGCAGCGCTAGTCCTGTTGTAACCAGGAAGTTGACTAGGTGCTGGAAGACCTCCCGTCGGATGGCGTCCGGTCCCGTGGGGAACAGGAAGTCTTCTAGCTTGTGGCTTGGGGCACCGAGTCGCTGGAGTTCGGCCCGGAGTTGTGCCCTTGCGGTGTCGTGCTGCGGGCAAGAGCACAGCAAGTGCTCTAGCGTCTCGGGCTCTGGGCAGTCGGCGCAGGTGGGGGATGCTCGGCGGCCTTGGTGGTGCAAGCGCGCTCCCACATTGCAGCAATTGAGCCGCAGGCGAAGAAGGAGCGACCGGGCGTCTCTGCTAATGCGTCCGGGCAAGACCCCAGGGGCCTGGCCACTGACTACTCGGGCATCTGGATGCATGGCCTCCACCACTCGTGCCAGGATAGTCCTTGCAGCGTCAAATGACACCACATCCCGGGAGGCTGGAACCCCTGCCTGGCGAGCAGCACCTTTGGCCAAGGCGTCTGCAACCTCGTTGCCCGTGATGTTCACGTGCGATGGCAGCCAGTGAAGTCGCAGTGGACACCCCTGCGCTTCCACCGCATAAAGCTTGGCCGCCAGCGACCGCTCAACGTAGCCGCTAGAGCTGGCTGGCTGGTCGGCGGCACGCAGACGGAGGAGGGCAGACCGTGAGTCAGTCAGGATGATGGCCCCCCGGGCCTGGGTGCCCTGCTTGAGAAGAAGATCTGCAGCCAAGTGGAGTCCAGCCAGCTCTGCGTGGGTGGATAAGGCAGGGAAGGGCAGGCTGCACACCTGGCTGGTGCCGAGTTCTAGGGCCGTGCAGGCGGCTCCGGCTCTGCCCATCGACTGTTGTACAGATCCATCCGTGTACACTTGCAGATATCCGGCAGCGTCGCCCTGCAGCAGGGCAGCCACCTCTTGGTGGACGGCCTGGGGTGGAGTCGACCTCTTACTACGGACCCCCGGCAATGTGGTGACAATGCGTAGAGCCTGCCCCGTGCCTGGGGGTGGTGGCTCCAGGCGTGGCCGCTGCGGCAACGCGATGTGGCTTTCGTACGTACTGAGCAGCATGCCCATCCGAGAGTTGGGCCGGCTGCGGTAGCGCTCAAGGAGTGCCACGCCGTCAGGTGTGCCCTGCAGGCGGTGGATGTGGTGGAGACCCACCTGCAGGGCCCGCATCTGGATGGGCCAGAAGCCTGCCTCCGTGTATGTCGCCGCCACCGGAGATGTGCTCGGAAGGCCCAAGCAGAGGCGGATAGCCCGGCGCTGATCCACCTCCAGCTCCTCCCACCGGCGCGGCTTGAGTTGCACTAAAGGCAGAGCATAGAGGACGGCGGACGATGCCATCCCGTGGAACACCTTCAGGGCCACGGTGTGTGTGCAGCCCTGTCCATGCGCCAGCATGGACAGGGCTGCACGCCCTGGTGGACCCTCCGCACGCCCTGGTGGACCCTCGTTGTGCGTTTCCGAAGCGCCTTCACCGCAGGTAGCCAGGACAACTGGCAGTCGACCAGGAGCCCCAGATACTTGGCGCTATAGTGCACCACGGAAGAGTCTGACCGTTCAAGGTGAGCGGCGGTGTCGTCTTGCGTGCTCTGTAGCCCCTCAAGTGGAAGATCATGGCCTGCGTTTTCGTCTCGGAAAGCTGCAGGCCACGGCTTGTCAGGAAGGCGGCGACTGCCCACAGCACCCCCTGGAGACACGCCTTCACCTTGGAGAGTAGCCTCGTTGGTCCGTGCGCCCAGATGGCGATGTCGTCAGCATAGACTGCCATCCCCACTGGAAATGCAAGCCCAGCTGGGATGCAGTCCGGGAGTGGAGCCAGGACGAGGTTGAAAAGGAATGGGCTGAGCACACTCATTTCATTTCATTTCATTTCAAGTCTGCATTTATTTCACGCTTTTTGGTACAGCGGCCCCTTTTATTAGGGCAAGCGACGTGGGGCTCCATACTGCCGACGTCCGGGTCACCAATTAATGTGGGCGCCGATGTGGTCGTGTGACTGACCCTACATTTATTTACAGAGGAGGATTCGGTGGCAGAAGAAGACCGCGCGAGCCGGGAACGCCAGTAGAATGCGGCGGAGCAGCGCTGAAGCCTTGGTGTTCTTTGGCGCGTAGCTCGTCCTGCGTGTCGAGGCCACGCGATGATGACGATGGCACAGCGGCCCATGGTGATCATAGTGGGCGCATGCTTTGACGACGAAGAGGCCGCTACACAGACATTTAGCCGCTAGAGAAACGCTACCGGAGAGAGCACTGTCCAGCTCGGACCCTGACGACCAGCTTTGGCTGGTGCAGCGAGCCCAAGAAGCCGGACAGACTCAAGGGGTCCTGGAATGAGGAATCTTCCCCAGGGCTGACAGCTTTAGATACACGTTTATTCCTCCTCCACCTCTGTTTGCGCACTGCTCGCCACGAATGGGACGGCGTTTACTAAATTGGGGAAGACCAATTCGGTTGTGTTTTGGGAGGTATTAAAAAAGGCGAAAGGAGCAACTGGTTCCGATAAAACGTGATTTAAAAGTTCCCCAAGCCTTCCCGCCATTCTGAAAGTTACTAAACTAGTATAAACCGGCATAAATGGGAATCACTAAGCAAACATGTCGATTTTTTCGTTGTCTGCGCTTGAGTCGCGCAGCACTGTAGCCCCGAGCTAGCACATCAGGGAAACAGGGAAGAGGCAAGGAAAAACATCTTTTTTGGTGTTTTGTGTGTTTAGTGTTTTATGTGCTTGTTTTGTTTTCGGTATTTAGTGTGCTTAGTGTTTTTGATATTTTATGTGTTTGTTGTTTTTGCCATTTCGTGTGTTTTTTTTGTTTTTGGTATTTTGTGTTTTTGGTATTCTGTTTTTCTGGTATTTCGTGGCCTTGTTGTTTTGGTTTCTTGTGTGTTTTCGTGTTATTGTGTTTGTTGTTTTTGGCATTTCGTGTGTTTTTTTTTGTTTTCGGTATTTCGTGTGTCCGTTTTGTTTTGGTATTTTGTGTTTTTGGTATTCCGTGTCTTTTTCTTATTTTGTGTGTTTAGTGTTTTTGACATTTTATGTGTTTGTTTTGTTTTTGGTATTTCGTCTTTGTTGTTTTTGGTATTTCGTGTGTTCGTTCTGTTTTTGGTATTCCGTGTCTCTTTCTTATTTTGTGTGTTTAGTGTTTTTGATATTTTATGTGTTTGTTGTGTTTTGGGGTTTTGCGTGTTTGTTATTTTTGGTATTTATGTGTGTTTGTTGTGTTTTGGTATTTTATGTGTGTTCGTTTTGTTTTCGGCATTCTGTGTTTTCGGCATTCTGTTTCTCTGGTATTTCGCGGGCTTGTTGTTTTGGCTTTTCGTGTTTTCGTGTTATTGTGTTTGTTGTTTTTGGTATTTTGTGTCTTTGTTGCTTTTGGCATTTTATGTGTGCTCGTTTTGTTTTTGGTATTTTATGTTTCTTGTGTGTACTTATTTGTGGTATTTTCGCGTTTATTGTTTTCGGGTGTTTGTTGGTTTGCGGTGGTGTATATGAGTATGCACCCATTGCAGGCACAAACTTAGTGTGTATGCGTTTGTGTGCGTACATACACGCATCCTTTGTAAACGTTCGGGTACATCTACATATATAGTGCCTGCATATACCGACGGAAATGTATTGTGTACGTATCGTGCTCATATAACACCGTGTGCATATGCTTGCAAGATGCTTGACGCCAGGGATAGGGAACCACCCTCTTCGAAATAAGCATCTTACTGTATATACATCTGAGGTTCTATATATACTTCGAATAAATTTGTGGCTGAGTGACATAAGATGAAAATTCGGTTTATTGCTGTTTGCAAAGAAGGCGCCGTTTCGGAAACGCAGAGAGGTCTTAAATCTTAAAGAAAAATGGTATATGCTGAGGAGCCAATGTTGCTGGAATATGGAGGAGCGCCATGGTGCCCCTCACCGTACTGCTACCGCTAGAGACTGGAACTTTACGCACAAAAAACAAGGTTTTAGGCGCCTATAATAATTATTGAAAAGTACCATTTAGGAAAATATAGCCACCAAATACTCTCGTTTAGGCACATATAATCTCAATCCTTATTTACTTAAGTAGCGCAATTTACGAAAAAATTTTTGACTTGCAGTAAAAACAGCGGACAAGTTTTGTACTGTGGGAAACTGACTGAAGGGCAATGAGACCGCTGATCAGATGGCACGGAGTGCGCTGCAATTTGCACCGACAGTTGAAGTTTCCCCCAATCACTGGAACGACTTCAGGCGAACACCCCGCACGGGGCACCTTGAGTATTCATGGTGACGGTGTTGGCGACACCGCGGACCCCGAGCCCCCAACATAAACTGTAACCTACCGTGGTGATGTGTTTACAGGTGAAGGGTAGAAGCCTCAAACGGTGGCCGTCGGAGCCCAGGTCAAGCTCCGGCGGATGGGCTCCCTGTCTGTTTACCAGGCAGGGAGCTCCGGGACCTCTCAGGCTATCAGGGTAAGGTTTGAGAAGAAAGTACCCCCGTCCCCTGCTTTTTTTCTATGCTGTATGGAAAATTCAAAACCCCCCTCCAAACGTGATCGGTCCCTGAAAAGGGGCCGCACCGAAGTATCTTTCCCTCCACTTCCAAGCACTAGCTTCCCAAAGCCAGACAAATACTCTCGTTTCCTTGTTATCGAATCTCTTGACACAGCCCGCCCTCTTGCTTCACAATCAGTATTTTTGATTACAAAATACCTTGATGGAATAATTGGGAAAACCTACAATGCCAAAAAACAACGCACAGGCGAAGTGCTCGTCGAGGTAAAAAGCCAGCAGCAGGCAACCACACTTCTTGGTCAGACGAAAATGGTCGATCTGGACATCAGGGTCACACCCCACCGCAGCCTGAATAGCTCGCAGGGTGTGATCTCTGAGGCAGATCTTAACGAGACAGCTGCCGATATTCTTGAAGGTCTAAAGGATCAGGGTGTCACAGCCGTGCGCCGCATCACGATGCGTAGAGATGATAAGATAATCCCCACAAAACATATTATCCTGACCTTCAGCTGCTCCTCACTTCCTGACCATATCAACGCAGGGTTCATCCGATGCTCCATTCGTCCTTACATTCCAAACCCGCGCCGCTGCTTTAAGTGCCAGCGGTTCGGGCACGGAACCAACTCCTGCCGTGGTCGTCTAACCTGCGCAAAGTGTGCTCAGCATGATCATCCTTCTGATAATTGTCCATCGTCAACCCTCACCTGCGCCAACTGCCAGGGACCCCATGCCGCATACTCTCGAACGTGCGAGAAGTTTAAGCAGGAGAAGGCGATCATTAATGTGAAGGTAACTGAGAACATCACCTTCCCAGAGGCGCGAAAGAGGTTCGCCTCTTTCCCCCTGGGGAGGTACGCCGACGCAGCTCGCCGGGGGGCGGAGCGGCGTCTGGTTTCCACAGGGACACAGTTGAGCGAGTCTGACCTGGTCCCTCCCCCGCCCCCCCTGGGTTGCCTCTGGCAGCCCAACCCGCCACCACGCCGCTTGCTGAGGCAGCTGCGGTTGTGGTGGCAACCTCTTCCGCCGGGACCGGTGCCGCTCCCGTCCCTGCCTCCCCGTCCTCCGGTGCGTTGGAGAGTGCCATGGACACCTCGTGCCCCGCACCGGCTCCCACCGCCACCGCACCGCCCGTGCCACTTCTGGTGCCCCCGACACCTGCGGCGGTGGCGGGTCAAACGAAGGGCCCCCGAAGGGGGGCCAAGTCCGGGGGGCCCGGTTCGACGGGCACACCCAGGACATCGGACGATGAGATGGACGTCGGGCCGTTCTTGCCTGCGGTGCACCGCAAGGAACGCGTCCCGACGCCAAAGCCTCCCGACAAACCAAAAAAGGCGAGAGTCACAGCCCCGAAAGACGACACATAAACAAACACACACACTCCAGTAGCTCTCACACTAAATAATGGGAAGACAAAACATATTTCAATGGAACTGTAGAGGCCTTCTTAAAAATCTTGACGATGTATACGAAATACTGCATGCTAGTCAGCCAAGTGTAATGTGTGTTCAGGAAACACATTTGAATTCCAAGCACACAAATTTCTTGAATAGTTACATGGTCTTCAGAAAGGACAGGGATGGCTGCACACACTCTTCTGGCGGTGTGGCCATAATTGCCCGGAAATCCTTAGCCTGCCACCCTGTCACTCTGAACACTATCCTTGAGGCTGTAGCAATACGCTTGATAATATTTAACAGGTTGATAACGGTATGCTCCATATACATTCCTCCTGATGTTTCACTTTTAAGCTCTGACTTCGAGGCGCTGGTTGACCAGCTGCCCGAACCATACATCCTGACAGGCGACCTTAATGCTCACAACACTCTTTGGGGCTCTTCTCGCACGGATGCCCGAGGTCGCCTTATAGAGAAATTCCTTACATCTTCAGGAGCATGCCTTTTCAACAATAAACAGCCTACATACCATAACATAGGACACAACACATACTCATGTCTTGACTTGGCGATTGGCTCCGCAGTTCTCTTTCCTCTCCTCGAGTGGGCTGTGGGCACTGACCCATACGGTAGTGACCACTTCCCCACCTCACTCACATACATAGGTAAAGGCCCATGCAGTCCATCTTCCCATAATAGGTTCAATGAAGCACGAGCTAACTGGAATACATTTACAGAGACATCCAAACTACACCACACATCCATAGGACACCTACACGTCGAAGAAGCTACCCAACTCCTCACGGCGCACATCCTCGACGCCGCCGAAAAGTCTATTCCCCACGCCTCTGGTGCCCCGCGCAACCAGAGGAGGCCGTGGTGGAATGAGGACTGTAGGCGGGCGCGAGAGGCCCAGAACAAGGCGTGGGGTATCCTGCGCCGGTACCCCACGTCGGGAAACCTTTTATTGTTCAAAAGGGCTAAGGCGATGGGAAAACGTGTGCGCCGTGAGGCAAAACGAGAGAGTTGGCGCTCATTCGTAACATCCATAAACTCTTACACTGACTCTCGCAAAGTCTGGACACGAATACGCAAACTAAAAGGACAACAGACACACAGCCTGCCCCTGGTTAGTACAACAGGGGATAAACTGGAAGACCAGGCTAACACACACTCGCACAACACTTCCAACACGTGTCCAGTTCAGCACACTACACTAGCACTTTCATTAAACACAAACAATTGGCTGAAAAGAAGTCTTTACTTGGTAATGATAAGTCAACCTCCTCTTATAACTCGGAGTTTTCACTTTATGAGCTGAGGACCGCTTTGAGCACTTGTAAACCCTCAGCTCCAGGCCCAGACAACATCACATATACAATGATACAGCACCTACACTCAGACACTCTTCTAACACTCCTCCACCTATATAACAAGATTTGGCTTTCGGGGTACATTCCTCGCTCTTGGAGGGAGGCCATAGTAGTGGCTTTCCTAAAAGAAGGGAAGGACTCTTCCTCTCCTTCCAGTTACCGGCCCATTGCTTTGACAAGCTGCCTGTGCAAGCTCCTCGAGAAGATGATAAACCGTAGGCTCGTGTACTTTCTTGAGTACAATGGTCTTCTCGAGAGCTGCCAGGCAGGCTTCCGGGCAGGGCGATCCACAAACGATCAATTAGTTGCACTGGAATCTTACATTAAGGATGCCTTTATACACAGACAGTACTGCATGACCGTATTTTTTGATATCGAGAAAGCTTATGATACGGCATGGCGTTATGGCATTCTTGCAGACCTAAAATCCTATGGTGTGACAGGTAACATGCTGAATACTCTTTCAAGTTACCTGTCTGAACGAACATTTCGTGTCAGGGTCGGTTCGGCACTTTCAAATGTTCACGTGCAGGAGAATGGCGTGCCTCAAGGTGGCGTATTGAGCTGCACCTTGTTTATAGCTAAGATGAACTCTCTCCGAAAGGCACTGCCGCCAACCATATCCTGCTTGATGTATGTAGATGACGTTCAAATATCTTTCAAATCATGTAACATATCCATTTGTGAACGTCAGGTCCAGCTTGGGGTAAATAAACTTTCTCGCTGGGCAGATGAAAATGGATTTAAACTTAATCCTTCTAAAAGTACCTGCGTTGTATTCTCAAAAAGGCGGGGCATCCTGCCCGATCCCGACGTAAAACTCTTTGGTGACTCGATTCCAGTAAAAAGAAAACACAAGTTTTTGGGTGTGGTGTTTGACGAGAAACTCTCATTCATACCCCACATAAAACGACTTAAACAAAAATGCCTAAAAACAATGAATATTCTAAAAGTCCTGTCTCACCAATCGTACGGTGCAGACAAACAACTCCTGCTTCGACTTTATGCCGCGTTGGTAGGGTCACGGTTGGACTACGGAAGCATTGTGTATGGGTCAGCCACAAGAACAGCACTTAAAATGCTCAACCCAGTGCTTCACTTAGGGCTTCGCCTGTCTTGTGGGCGTTCCGTACCAGTCCTGTCCACAGTCTTTATGCAGAGTGCGACAAATGGTGCTTAGCGTACCAGCGAACTTATGTTGACCTCCTATATGCCTCCAAAATCTCATCAATGAATAACCATCCCTTTAAACCGGTTTTTAATGATACGTCCACAACTAAACTCTTTTTAAACCGCCCATCCATTGCTGTTCCTTTCTCGCAGAGAGTGAGGGACGAGGTGACTATTCATGACGTCTCCCTCTTAGACACATTCAAATCATCTCACACTGATCTTGTAGCACCATGGCATCTTCGTTCTGTGGCATGACTTGTCTTTCGTACAATACAATAAGAACAGGACACCAAGAAGTGGGATTTTGCAGCATTTCATGCATCTGCAGAATAAATACAGGGCTGCAGAGTTTTTCAGCGATGCATCTAAAACGTCCACTGCGGTGTCTTGTGCTGCGCATGGGCCCAATTTTGAAGCATGTAGAACAATGAATGTTAATACAAGTATTTTTACGGCAGAGGCATATGGCATATTTCTGGTTTTAAGTCACATAGTTGAACATCATATTCCTACATCCGTCATTTATACAGATTCGTTGAGCGTCGTCCGTGCATTATCATCCGGAAAGTCATCAAAAAACCATGTCATTAATCTTGTCTTCAAAACGATTATGGTAGCTTATTCTTCAAACCTTGGGGTGACTGTGTGTTGGGTGCCAGGCCACTCTGGCATTGGCGGTAATGAAGTGGCGGATGAAATGGCCGCCAATGCTGCACTCCGAAACACAGTCGACATGGCAACACTACCTTACACAGACCTCAAGCCACACATTAGACAACAACTCCGTAAAACTTGGCAAGCAGACTGGAGCGAACAGACAGACAACAAACTACACGTAATAAAACCACACTTGGGACAATACACTACTGACTCACACAACAGGCACATTGAAGTTACCTTAGCTAGGTTACGGATAGGCCATACGCATGTAACGCACTCGCACCTGCTCACGAGATCTCCAAGACCCCTGTGTAGCAGGTGTGTGGAGGGCCTATCCGTAGTCCACATACTCATACAATGCAAGGCACTTGACACAACACGACACAAACACTTCAGAGAACTCTACAGACAACATATTCCCCTACACCCATCGCTGTTTCTAGGTGACGATGCCATGGTTTCTGTGAAACGCGTTTTTAAATATTTGTCAGATGTTAAGTTTTTAAACCTCATTTCCTATCATGCGTAATCACATCTGGCCCTATACACCAGCCATCACCATTATCTTTATTGATCTTACTATGTACAGTTTACACATTTTATACCTACCTTTTGTGGTAATCACTTGTTTTCATTAAATAACTTCTCTGGCGCTCTTTGCCCTCGTCGGCCTTGCGCCATTAAACACCAACCATCATCATCAACTTCAGGCGAACAGTGGCCGAACATTTCAAGTCTCTGCGAAATTCCTATCACCAGCCTTGCGTCACAAAAGGGCTTACAAGATCGGAGGCAACATTCATACATGCATACATACATTCATACATGCATACATACATACATACATACATACATACATACATGCATACATACATACATATACACACATACATACATACATACATACATACATACATACATACATACATACATGCATGCATGCATACATACATACATACATACATACATACATACATACATACATACATACATACATACATACATACATACAGCAGCAGTGCGCTGAGGCGGCACTCACTCGTGGGTTCTCTCGACGGCAGCGATGATGAGCCTCTGCGTCGGCGGCGCGAAGTGCGTCTCAGGAACGGACCGCAAACTGCGTCTTAAGCGAACGCACATCATAGTCACGCGCACTCCCCCTCACGTTTTCACCAAGCGTCGCGCCGTCGAGCGCCTCGTGCGGGCACAGCATACTGCCCCCTCCCCTACCCCACCGCACACTTTCAGAGAGCGCTGTCTCGCGCCTCCACGGCGAACCGCCATCCCCTCCCACTTTCTCGACAATCTCCCCCTTGGTTTCCTTTAACCGTCGCCTTTTCTTTCACTCGCCGGTCTTGCCTTCGTTCACTCGGTTACGCCGACAACGCGGCTCAGCCCAGATACGGCCGTCAAAAGGTTGCGCCTAAAATTCATGAAAATCGCAGCACCAAATCAGATTTGTTGACTGCGCTGCCCGTTTTGTTTATTCGATGCCCCTATCCGGCGGAAAGGCTTAAATTGGTCGAACGGGCCGGTGTATCAACGGCTGAATTCGCAAACATTGCACTTACCTTAGCAATGGCACGAGCAGCAACCTAGCGTCACATTTTCGCCAGTGCAGTTGCACCCCGTATCTGAAATGCGTGCCCATTCTGCATGGGGCAAGGTGCGACGAAGCAGAAGTGACAGCTTATCGAAGTCTTTATGATAAAAAAACACGGCGAGAAATGCACTCTTTTCGGGGGCGGGGGGGGGGGGGGGTTATGAGTTATAGAAAAGGAAATTTTTCGTCAAAAGTAACACTAGCACTTGCTTTCGCACTGCCTGGAAAAACCTCAGGGGGGGGGGGGGGAGGGGGTCGGACGCCTCTCCCCCCTCGTCTACGCGTCCTTGTCGTTAGTGAGCTCCCGTGGTAATCACAGTTAAAGAAATGGCTTTTGTTAGCTGAATACAGCGAGTTCCACATGGGGGTGTGGGGTGCTTCGCATTGCCTTTCTGTATATAATCGAAAATGTGAGGCTACATCCGCGCTTGCGCCACTGAAGAAAAGTGTACTTAGTTATGGGAGGATTGTTCGAACAAATAAGCAGTTGTACAGGTCCGCGCTGAAGTGAACGGAGCACGGCAGCGGTGGCCCAACTGGCCAAACTAAGGCCAAACAAGGCCAAACTGCAACGCGGCGCCGCGTAGGAGCCGCGTCGGGAACCAAGGAGCGACTTTTTGGGGGTGCGTTCGCGGTGTTCTCGTTTTAATCATCGCTCTGCTAGCGTGGCAGACTGGGCGCAACAGTATTCAAAGGTCAGCGCTAGGCTATAGAGTGACGCTGGTTACGTTGCCGCTCGCAGAGTTAATCGTCGCTCTGCTAGCGTGTCAGATTGGGCGCGACAGTTTTCAAAGGTCAGCGCCAGGTTATAGAGTGACGCGGGTTACATTGCCGCTCGCATCCTTTAGTGGCGACCGAAACAGCCGCCGTTGGGTTCGAGCGAACTACTCGTGCTCAGAAACGTCGCTCGTTGCGCTCCATAGTTTTCACGGGTGGCATAGTGTTTCCTTCATATCCGGTATCTCGCGTCGCAAAGCTACAAGAAACATATCCGGAGTGTGAACCTCCAGAGGAATTATCGTGACATAAAAAAAAAAATCCGCTGCTCGCTGAAGCTATTCTCTTATTCGGCGTGGCCTTCTACGCCCCTAAGTTAAGGCTGTCACTTAGTTCGGGGCTTTTATGACGAGGGATTAACACAAAGCACTCGTGCGGAGAAGATATCCTCTGTGGTAACCAACGCTGTTTCGTGTACATAAACCAGCAGCGGAGTCTTCGGGGGCGTTGGAAGTCGCCTATGCAACCATTTTTTTTTCTGGTGCGCCTGTACAGTAGAAAATGCTTCTGTTGCCTAAAATTAAGATGCCCCCCCCCCCCCCTCCCCCCGCCTTGGTCAGGATCGAGTAATTTTTTTCCAATCGCTGCACCGTATACTGAATGGTGGCCGCATTTTACCTGAAAGACATTTTTCACTTCAGTCGTATTTTTGTACATGCGACTCAGTTTTAGTACAATGTTTAATCATATCAGTTAAAATTACTTCAGGACACCTAAAAATTCCTTGCTTATCAATGCGGTCTGCTCCGGATCGCGCTTAGCACCATAATGCCAGCAGCACCATTTTGTCTGGTTGCCCCTCGCAAGAACATATTAGGCGATAAGAATAAATACAGCGAAAAGTGGCGTGATCCTTCAAGCAACCTAGCACCCAAGAACGAATTGAAAACAAATGCAATGCGATCGCTATTTTCGAGTGCAGAATACTGTCGATATTTTCTAAATCCGTCCGGGCCAACATTATTGAGCGGAAATTGGGTATTCACTTAAATCTTGAGAGTTTTCGCGCATGATAGAAGGAGCTCTAATCCGAACTTCCAAGCGGGTAAAAGCAATTCTACATCGCATGCGGTTGAATGTCGCATACACGCGCAACTTCCTCTTGAAGATGAAACAAGCTACGTCGCCTCTCTGCTCACACTGTGATGTGCGAGAAACCCTCCAGCACCTGCTCTGTGAATGTGCTCGATTCAGTGCTCAATGAGAGTCCTTCGGAGTGTCTCTGGGACTGCCGCTTTCCGTGGACATGCAGCTAAAGAACGTTTTAGGACCGTGGGCTTGTCCCAAACGTGCTTTACGGGCTACCAAAGCTCTGATAGAGTACCTGCAACACACAGGTCTAGACCAGTCGAGGTGAATAACCCGCCGTTTCTGTGCGCATCAAGTTCTTGAACGTCATCGCCATCATCTCCATCATTTCATCAACTGGCGTAGCAAGTTAGGCATTTTAGCCCGGCTAACATCGCTAGACTTCATTAAACATCGTTCTCTCTCATCCGAATTTCCGCACGTGGCCCGTGCGGCTCGTAGCCCGTCCGACACTCTACCGTGCAGGGAGCAGGGAGCACGCGTCCTCCTTCACATCCGCACTCTCTTCGAAGGGGAGAAAGAGCGCATGCGCACTCTGCGCTCGCACCCGATTGGCTGCGACGCAAGGAGCTAAACCCGCGCTGCACGTTCATGGAGGACCGGCAGCCCGAATCTGTTCACATTTGCTCTTAGGCTACGAAGCAATCGCGCCATATGATGGAATTCGCGTGCTGCAGTGATGTCGACTGCAATTATTCGGGCGTAAACCGCTGATATAGCTCCATCTTAGCCACTCTTCGTGGGTGCGAGGTTAGAGAGGGCCTCGAAAGCGAGCCAATCAGATAAAAGACGCTCCTTGACAGGAAGCGGCGTTGTGCTGCTGGTGATCCCAGCCGCAACGGTGAGCAATGGACGGCCAACGACACCATCAAATGTTACCTCTTCTCCTAGATGACGCCGCGAGTTCTCATACACACGGTCATGACGTCATGCAGTCGCAACGGTGCAAGAAATTAAGAAAACAAATGACAGAACTAGATACCCCAATAATAAACATAAATATTAATTTCAGAACGGTAAAATTATGTCACAAAGTTACACAGGTCTGTTTAATCCAGCGCCCTAACGAGATTACCTGATCAAAACAAAAAACCTGGTTGATTCCTCTGTCATATGAATCGGTAACACATGAAAGTGAAATGTGCAGCGAAATTTGCAGCTGACCATGATTTGCGGGTCGGCGGTTGTCTTGTGGGTGTGCTTGGCGAGACATGTCCTGCTGGCGGGTCGCTTCGGCAAAGGTGTACTTGCGTCGTTTCCGTGACGGATATGACCTCAGGGAAATCTTGGGGTATCGCGGCATGAAAAACTTTCGCGTTAAAATATAAAACCCGAGAACGAGAAAACCGAAGTACTATAACGTACTCTTTAGTGCTAAAGGTTGCCTCCCTGCAAGAAGACCCTCTGTGCAGGGGTGCACCCTTTACAGGCCGCTTGCTTCGTTGTACAGGCGTCACTTCCGTGAGGGATATGACGTAAGTGAAGTCTTTGTGAATCCCGGAATAAAACACTTTCGTGTTAAAAAACAAATCAGCATAGTAACGACACCAGTAGTTGTCAACTTTGCTTACGCACTTTTCAAAAAGATGCCTAGATATAACTAATTTTGGAATGCTAAAGTGTGAAACAAGCTTGTTTTAAGTGCGAATGCACTTCTTAAGCGAGCCTGAGTCGTCCGCCGCCGTCGTCCGCATAGCAACAGCTGCGGGTGCGCGCGCTCCTCGTCTTCCCTAGCAACGGGGGGAGATGGGCGCGCGCTACTCTCCTCCTCCTCTGTCCGCTCAGTGACTGCGGGTGTTGGGCGCCTCCTCTCCACTTCGGGCGGGAGAGCTCTCGCTCGCGTAGCGGGCGCTCCGCATTCCGACGCGTGAGGGCGCTCGTGTAGCCCTCGCCGTAACGGCGGGCGCTACTCTCCTCCTCCTCTCTCCGCTCAGTGACTGCGGGTGTTGGGCGCCTCCTCCACTTCGGGCGGGAGGGCATTCGCACTTACACACTCTCCCCCTCGGGGAAGTGCGAGGGAATTTTTTTTACGATGCGTGTCGTAGCATCAGCACTTCCGTATTTCCTTGCCCTCCACACGGCGTAACCCCGCAAGAGGCCTGATATGAAAGCTGTGGCGCTTTTTAAACGAAAAAAAAAAGGCTTGTTAGTGTGCATGAAATGGGTGTAACTCAACAACACGACACATATTTTATTGTCACGAAGCAGCCAAAGATGACGCAGTTGTAATAAAAAAAACGAGTTTACTTGTGCTCCCAAAACAACTCAAAGATACAGAGGCGGCGAAGCAGCAGTCAACAAAGTGACGTGCTTAGGCGAGTGTCGGTAAATGGAATGCCACGGCGTCTGCTCTGCGGGCATTTGTCTTTCGGCGCGGGTGTTTCTCGAACCGTTGAATTACATCCAGAACGCTGTAGATAAAAGAAGACTATTCTAGGCTAGTGGCGTTAGGACGAAACATTCTCCCTATCAAATGAGACAGTCCGTGCGGCATAAGAAATACAGAATGTAACATGCGCTTCACTCGGTACATAGATAACACAGCCCGGCGCAGCCGGGCGGTAAAAGCAAAAACATAAATAAATAAATCCAATGCATGGTTCGCGGCACGGAATTGTGATACCAGCGGTTGTGACAGAGAAATGCGGGTTTTCGTGTACCACACAGGGTTGTTTAGAACAGAGAAAACTTTTTCGTCCCGGTCGCTTTAAATTTCTCTTTCACTTCGTCGCAATCCTGAACGAAGTGACCGCCGTAGCTTTGTAACGGAGAGGGCCACACCAAATAAAACAGCCTCAAAATTGCGCCCACCTCCCCGCGAGGGGAACCCTGTGTAGATGCGACGCATCGTGGGGTTCACTTGGTGTTTCCGTTGGATTGATTCTGAAATCGCGTGAAACGTGTCGGGAACGCGTATGACTATTATGTTTTATGGTTATTATTATGTTTTCTTGGCCAATCTTGGTCAATCTCACTAAGTGGTATGCTTGGGGCTTCGCTGTCGCAACGACCTTTACTTCATCATTGCTGCTGTAAGTGGGAGCTTCTTTTCTTTTATTGCAAGTGTTAATCATTGCCCCATCATGCGTTGTATCAGTAGCATCTTGACGTAGTTTGAATGAGTCGAGGATATAAGGCGCGTTCGTAGCAATTGATTCTGTCTCGGTTTTGTGGCGCAGTGGTTAAGAGCACCATGTACCTCGCGTTCCGCCCACAGGGTCGTGGGATCGAAACCGGGCGCCGCTAACTATCATTTTTTTATAGTGTAGGGGGAGGGGTGTGGACGGACAACAACGCCGTATGGAGGGACAAGGCGAGTGAATGAGATGCAGTCGCATCTAAAAGCGCGATTGATTTTTGCTGTGAAGCTGTACATGCAGCATCACCCCAGTACTCGCGCCAGTGTAGAATGCAAACTGGTGGACTTATGTTCACAGTATAAAAAAATAATAATAATAAAAAAAGGCAGATCAAGATGCTCATATTTTCTTAAAAATGTCTTCCAAGCAATGCACATTTGCTTAAAGGTGAAGCCAAACATAGCATCACCACGCATTTGTACATGCTTAAAATTGTTTATTTACACGTTCCATCGTTGGTTTGCACAGCGCTAGTAGTAGTTATCGTCATATGCATCGGTATCGTCGTGTTCCTCATATCAACTATATCATGCGCGGTAACCTTGACGACAGCTGGGGTGCAGCGGCGGCGCGTACGTGCACGACGCATGCGCGGCGTTCCTGGAGTCATGTCGAGTTTACGTGGAGTAGGTGTTGTGCAGCTGTAGCGTTGTTAGTTGCTAGGCAACGTGAGGTGCTCCTCGGGGTGTCGCCAGTTTTTTTTTTTAACACGAAAGTGTCTTATTCCTGGATACACGAAGATTTCGCTGACGTCATATCCGTCACAGAAGTGACGCCAATACAACGAAGCAAGTGGCCTGTAAAGGGTGCACCCCTGCATAGAAGGACTTTTTGCGGGGAAGCAACCTTTAGTATTAAAGAGTACTAAAGAGATGCACACGGCTGAGAAATTGGACATCAGAAAGGAAAATTTCTACGATAATTCCCAGGGAAGTGCTTTGCTTTTTGAGGCTAGAGCAGGCTGCTTGCGAACTAAGAGATTGTGGGGAAGTATTCACAAAATGATGGTGTATGCGTGGTCTGCGGAAAAGAAACAGAAACTATGCATCACATAGTGTTAGAATGCGAGGGTATCCATCCAAATCTTCACGAAGGAAATATTCGGCTTCCAGAAGCCCTAGGATTTAAGGGTAGCACAGAGGAAGGTAACTTCAAGGCTTTCGAGGCGACGAATAGAAGATTAGAATGCTGGTGGACGAAAAGCAGAAGTGGAATATTGCCTAGGACAGTTACCACCTCTAACAGGGAAAAACAAGTATTTTGTGCCGAATAAGTTTTTTGTGCCTGCCCTAAGCAGCGCTAGTATTGAACCAAGAGTGGAAAACATAGGTATATTAGTCCTTTTTGGTAAGATGACACGTCATCACCCCGCTACGAAGGGGAAACCAATAGCAATCATCAATCATCAGTACGTTATACTTAGGGTTGTTCGTTTTCGGGTTTTATATTTTAACACGGAAGTATTTCATGCCGCGATACCCAAGGATTTCACTGACGTCATATCCGTCCCGGAAACGACGCCAGTACACTTTTGTCGAAGCGATCCGTCAGCAGGACGTCGCTTGCCAAGCACACCCACAAGACAGCCGCCGACCCGCCAATCATGCTCAGCTGCAGATTTCGCTGCACATTTCACTTTCGTGTTTTACCGATTCCTATGACAGAGGAATCAAACACAGTTTTTTTGCTAAAGCCACTGCGCGTGCCGAGGACGCTCGGCGGTCACCGCGAGGCACGCGCTCCCGAGCTATCGGTATTCTCTTGGTAATTTTAACGTGTTACGCGCCACACAGTATGGTCAGCTACAACAGCTCCGCTATTGAAAAAAATTATCAGTGGCTTAGCTCGGATATGCCAGGATATACGTAGCGTGAGCTAAGGTTCAGCAGGTTATTCCTAGGTTTCCTGGTTGTCTAGGATTATCCGATAAAACGATTTCAATTCCAATCCAGTCCAGTCCAGTCCAGTCCAATTCAGTCCGGTCCAGTCCAATCAAGCCACTGCTCCTCGCGCATGCGAAGCACGGCTCTCCAGGAGCCACACGAAACGGCTATCAAGCGGCTCCGGCGCAGCGTCAGACTTGGCTTCTACGCAGCGGAGGCGCACAGCTGGGCACGTGCGTCAGCCGCGGCTATGACGTCACTCCTCTGGAATGTGCAGACCGGCGAATGTGCAGACCCAATTCTCTACACACCCGTACTCCAATTGTATTGTCTTTCCAATCCAACTTATTCCAGTCCAATCCAAATCCAATCCAATGCTCCTCGCGCTTGCGCAGCAGGGCCCTTCAAGGTCCCCGCGAAAGTGCTCAACCTCGGCCAGTGTAGCTTACGCTACAAAAGTCGGTGTAAGCTTGGTTTTTGTAAACTGGCTTTCCCACATCGTTCATTTCGCAGTGAAGCATCACCATATACGAAAGTAGTATGGTTGCAGCTCCACTTTAAAGTCCTCTTCGCCGCTTCTGCCTCTTTCCTGAGTCGCATGGATATAATGTGGGATATACGCATACGACTCGGGAAAGAGGTGGTGGCGGTGGAACAAACGTGCGTTCTCGAGTACCCCACGCGTCCGGTTTAATTGGGTCCAAACAGTGCTGCACACCTAAACAGCAGAATGAATGAATGAATTTATTGTCAAGAAAAAGGAAAGGAAAGACCACCAGCAGGCGTAAATTGTCACACCTAGGGGTGGACACCGGAACGCCTGCTGGTGTGGGGGTTGGGGCAGAGGATGACAGATTCATAGAGAGGAGAGACAGATGATAGAGGTGACATGTTTACAGAACACAAGAGAGAGAGGGGCATATTTACAAGTTAACACTCACTCCCACACCCACACAAAGTCTGGAGCAAGAAAAAAAAAAAGAGTTCGCACAGTCTCGTAAAAGTTCACACAGTCACTGTGCCAGAGAGTCAAATGCCAGGCGGAGCCCTGAGGCATCCAGGTAGCCGCCCAGCGCCTCGTGGACGCTGTCCCTCTCCCTGGTGTTGCCCGGCGGCCATAGTAGCTCGTCTAGCGGCCGAGCCCTTCCTCCCAGGGCGGCCAGCAGTTCCGGCCTCCCTGCCGCATACTCGGGGCACTCGAAGAGCAGGTGCGGCAGGGACTGGACAGGTGTGCGGCAGTGCCGGCAGGCAGGGCTGTCTGCCAGCCCCAGGCGGTGCTTTCGTTCCGCCGTCCACACCGCCCCCACGCGGAGGCGCAGGATTGCCGAACGCTGCTGTCGGGGCAGCCGTGCAGCCCGCACAGGTGGTGGGGCCTCTCCAGCAGCCAGCCGTGGGTCCGGGTGCTGTGCCCGCACGTGCCGCTGTATAAGCAGGCGGGAGTCGTCCGCCGCTGCCTGGGAATCCGTGGCCGCGGGCGTCAGCTCGTGGGCCTCAGCGGCCAGCTCGTCCGCCCGCTCGTTGCCCTCGAGCCCAATGTGGCCTTGCACCCACTGCAGCCGCAGCCGGGCACCCCTGCCTGCCAGCCGCTCCGCCTTCTCGCGCACTCCTCGAACCAGAGGGGAGTGCGGGTCGCCCTCCCGGATGCGCAGCAGAGCCACCCGGGAGTCGCACAGCAGGGCGCAGCGCTCGGGTGCGGGCTCCAGCTCCAGCAGCATGTCCAAGCCCAGCTGGACCCCCACAAGCTCTGCCGTGGCCGAGGATGCGGCGTAGTGCAGCCGGGCCTGCCGGGTGGCCTCCCCCAGCACGGCGGCCGCTGTAGCGGAGCCCTGCCGCCGCCGCACAGAGCCATCCGAGTACGCCAGGGTGTGGCCCTCCAGTTCTTTCCAGACGACGGCCCGGGTCAGCTGCAGCAACCCGCAGTGGGGCGTTCGCCGCTTGCTGCGCAGGCCCGGAATCTCCAGGTGCAGCTCGGCCGCCAGGTCCGGAGGGCGGCTGGAGGGCCCCAAGTCTGTGGTGCCCACCACCTGCTCGTACCGGGCCAGCATGCGCCCCATGCGCGAGTGCCGGTGGGTGCGCAGCCGCTGCAGCAGGGGGCCGCCCCCCTCGGCTCGGCGCAGCCGGTCAATGTGGCCCAGGGCCCTCTGCTCGGCCGTCATCTCCAGCGTCCACACCCCTGCCTCAGCCAGCGTCCTGTCGCACTGCGAGTTTCGGGGCAGGCCAAGGCAGGCGCGGACGCCCTTTCGATGGTCGCCCTCCAGCTGCCGCCAGTTGGGTCTCCGCAGGGTGACCAGCGGCAGCGCGTACATCAGTAGCCCCACGGCCGAGGCGCTGTACAGCCGCAGGGCTGTCTGCTGGGAGCAGCCTTTGTCCCGGGCGACCATCTTCCGCACGGCCGAGGTGGCCAGCTGTGCCCTGGCACGTAGCTCCTTGGCGGCCTGGCGGAAGTCCACCCTGTGTTCCAGGGTGAGCCCCAGGTAGCTCACCCTGGTCTTCCACTCGAGCTCCTCGCCGTCTATGCGGAGTTTCCTCGTCCTTCCGCGGGCGGCTGCGCTCGGGTGCACAAGCATGGCCTCTGTCTTTGCAGCCGACAGCTGCAGGCCGACACCTTCAAGCTTGCACCGCACCGCATCCATAGCCGCCTGCAGCTGCTGCACGACCGCCCTGCCGTCTCCTTTCGGTCCAAGCACCCACAGGGCAATGTCGTCGGCGTACACCGACATGTGTACCCTGTGCCCCCCCCCCCCCTCTGGGCAGGCAGCCTGGCAGGGCTGCCATTACCAGGTTGAAGAGGAAGGGGCTGATGACGGAGCCCTGTGGGGTGCCGATATCCACTGGCCGAGGTGCCGACAAGACGTTCCCCACCTGCACCTGCGCCGTCCGGCCCGTTAGGAACGCCTCGACGAAGCCCCGCAGCTTCCCCGCAATGCCGGCCTCCTCCATGGCCAAGGAGATGGCGGGGCGCTGCAGGTTGTCGAAAGCGCCCTTCACATCGAGCAGCACCAGGGCAGCCACCTGCCTGGTAGCACGGGCGTGTTCCAGGGCCGCCACCACGTCAGTGATGGAGTCGGCCGCCGCTCGGTGCTTTCGAAACCCCGTGAGCTGCTCCGGGATCACCTCCTCCTCCACCACGATGGCCTCCATCCTGCGCAGCGCCACCCGCTCCAGCAGCTTGCACCCGCAGGAGGTGAGGGCCACGGGACGATATGCCGTGACCGCCCAAAGGCCCTTCCCCGGCTTGAGTATGGGCCTCAGGATGGCGAGCAGCCACTCGGGCGGCAGCTGCCCCGTCTCCCAGATGCGGTTGTAGGCCATCAGGAGCTTGCCGAAACCCACCTCATCCAGGTTGCGGATCATCTGGTAGGTGAGGCCGTCTGCCCCTGGCGCCGACTTGCGCTTGCAGCTTCGGAGGGCACTGCGGAGTTCGCCCTCCGTGATGGGGGCGTCGTTGAGCGGGTGACGTCCCTCGGGCTCCTCCAGCGCAGCCGCGGGCCTTGGTTCCGTCCGGTGCTGTGGCAGGAAGTGATCCGCAAAGAGTTCGGCCAGCTCCCCAAAGCTTGCCTGCTTGCGGATGGCCAGGGCGGCCAGAGGGTTGCGGTTTATCCGGGGCTTCAAGATGGAGCGGAAGATGCCCCAGAGTCGACGGCAGCGCGGGTCTGCCTCCGAGCTGACACACAGCTCGGCCCACCGTTGCCGGTTGAGGCGGTGGGCATGTCGTCGGCAGGCAGCATCCACGCGACGGTACTCCGTCCAGTCTGCCCTGTCCCCCGAGCGCTGCGCCCTCCGCTCCGCCCGGTTCCGTACCGCCCGCAGCTGCAGCAGCTTCAGGTCTGGCATGGTGGTGGTCCCCTCGGCGACGGTGCAGCTCCGCGTGGCTCGCCTGGCGCAGCGAACCAAGCCCCGGAACATCTCTGCTCCCTCCCCCAGCTCCTCCTCAGCAAGGCAGCGCCGGAACTGGTCCCAGTGGGTGATGTGGTGCAGTGCGGGCCGTCTGGCCGGCTTCCCGGGTGGTGCAATGTGCAGCGGGTAATGGTCGGAGCCCCATGTGCTGGGCTCCCGCCTCCAAGTGGCCTCAACCCCGGCTGACACCAGGCTGAGGTCGATGGCAGTGGCAGTGCGACTGCCACGCCTAAAGGTGCACTCACCGGTGTTCAGTGCAGTGAGGTTGAGGCGCAGCATGGTGTCCCACAGCTGCTCTCCCCGCGTGTCGATCCTGCCATTTCCCCAAGCAGTGTGGTGGGCGTTGAAATCACCACAGAGGAGATGGCGGTCTGCGCATAGAGACACCAGCTGATCCAGAAGGCCCGAGTCCCAGCTCTGGCATGGACGCACATAGACGCTGCACACAGTCATGTCACCACCCGTGCCTAGCCGTAATGTCACTGCCACGCACTCTTGCACAGTTGTTGTCACCCCACTGGTGTCCAGCACCGCGTGCTGCACGCAGTCGCGCACGAACACTGACGCGCGCGAGGGTCCTGGAGGATGGGCTGGCTCGCTGCACGCCACCAACGAGCACTGCGCGTTGTCGCAGGCCGTGGGACTGTGGTAGCCCGTATATCCAGGCAGCCTCAGCTCCGAGCCTTCTCCCGCACGCACGTAGCTCTCCTGCAGTGCTACCACGTCGGGCCCGTGCTGCAGCAGATATGCGCTCAGTTCTGCGTGACGGGGGCGAAGCGCGTTCACGTTCCATTGCAGCACAGTGGGCACTTGAGGCTGCGTGCGGCGGCTCCTAGCCATGGCGGTGCTCGGGGTGCTGATGTCCCTGCGCAGCCTGGGCGCACAGGGGACGCAGGTGAGAGTCCGCAGGCAGCAACTCCCCCAGGGTGCGAAGCACGAGCGTCAGGCCCTCCTGCTGCTGCCGTCGACTCCATCGTCCTCGTTTCGGCCGCGCATATGCTGCCTGGATGCTGCCGGTAGCTGCCTGGACTTTGCTCTGCTGCTGGGCCACCACTCCACGTCGGCTGTTGCCGTCGCTGCTGTCCGGGTGCTGCTGCGTCGTAACCGCCGTGGCAGGGGCCAGCCCGGGGTGTGCCGCCGCTCGCAGTGCTGCGCGAACTGCGACGCGAGAGGCAGGCGCCTGCGCCCGCGCTAGCGCTGCACATACGCGGCGCTCCTCCCGCCAGAGCGGGCACGAATGGTCCAGCACCGGGTGAGGACCCCCGCAATTTGAGCAGGAGGGCTTCTCAGCCCTGCAGGCTGCCCTCATATGGGGGCCCCCACATCGCCAGCACCTCCTCTCGCGATTGCAGCTCGCGGTGGCGTGATCGAGCCGCCCACATTTGCCACACTGCAGCGGCCTTGGTTTGCAAGGCCTCACCGGTCGTCGCCGCTTGTACAGCGCGACTTCCGCAGGGGGTATCGGCGCCGCGAAGCGCAGATACACCGCAGTCCCCCTGCGAACTGCCGACTGCACAGCCACAGGCGTCTCGAGGGAGGCGACGATGTCCTCGGTCGTGATCGTCTCGTCGTCGACCACTATGACGCCCGTACTGCGCGACGCTGGCTCTCGGGGGCTCACCTCCATGCCGCAGATGTTGGTTGTGGTCAGGAGAGCCTCCAGAGCGTCCGACGTGGCCGCGTCCGCTGCTACGACGTTGCGGCGAGCGTTTACGCGAACGTCGATGACCCCAGGCAGCTTCGTGAGCTGCCTGGCGATGGCGTCGCTCTTCTGCTCCCCGAGCGCGTTCTTTGCAAAATGCGGTACCATGAGGAATATATTCGGTATGCCATTTAATATCAAAAGCTTGTTTTATCTCTCAATTCCAATTCGAATATTTCACTGCTCGAACATTTCTGAAATTTACCATTTTCGAAATAAATTTATGATGCTTTCTAGCCATGAATAATTTCAATTGTTGCATTGTCATCACAATTTTAATGGTGAATTTTCTCAGTGGCGGTTTCGTGAGTCTGTCCTTGAAAGGGGGGGAGGAGGAGGCGAGAACATTTGTAGCGTGGTGTTGAGGTTTACTACAACTTATGCTACAACTTTTCATCAAGGAAAGAAAATCTTATAAATCTTATACTGGTTTAGTGAAGCAGCAATCCCTATTCACGACAGACAAGTTTGTTTCTCCGCATACACTTGCGTAACGTGGGAAAGCAAGCTTTCCGGCGGCCTGCTGACAACCGTTTCTAATGTGATTAGTGCTTCCTTGGTTTTTTAAGTGCAGAGCACATTAGGGACTGGCCTTGTCGTCGTAGCTCGCTCGCTGGACCCAAGCAGAGCGACAGGGCGTTCCATTCTAGCGCTGTCGTCGCGGCGTACCACCCCAGAGGCATCGAAAGCCAAGCGGTCTATATAGTCATAAGCATTCGAAACTCGTGAACCGCTGGCGCTTGTCCTACATCTCCCCGTTGTTTAGCGAAAAAAAACAGTAGGTACATTTGAGGCAAAGCATACGTAACTAACCGGCTGCGCCCGCGTTCTTTTAGTTAGTAACCCGCGTTCATTTCCTTTAGTTGATTTTTACGTTAGTAAGCGAAAAAAGCGGCCGCGCAAGAACAAAATGGCGTGTTCGAGACGACGCAGAAAGGCTCCAGCCGCGCAAGAAAAAATAACGCGTTCGAAATGACGCAAAACAGCTCCAGCATACGAAATTAAAGTGAGAACAAAAAAATTGGCCGCGTATCTGCTCCTTTCGTTGCAAATGTCGTCAAAAGACGATAATCTTTATCGGCTATTGCGAAGTAAATGCCTCCCTTCGCTTTCCCGCTCACCTCTCATGTTGTTCCTCATGCGTCGCGCTCCTCCCAAGGTAAAGACGCCAAAGGTTTGCTTAAATCATTTTAAATTTCCCGCGTTCCACTGCTCCAAACCGGGTGTCTCGATGCGAACGCTGCCGTACGGCGGAGACGCGCGTTAATCGAGGCGCCCTACTTCAACGTTTATAGAACCGCGTTTCCCTACTCCACGTGCGTTGCAAGCAGAACGTGGAACCTATCTAGTGGAACCTTTCGTAACTGTTGCCGGTTGATTTCTTAAAATGGCGCAAGAAGCTATAGTGGCGCGGGCGACAGCAGGCGACGGCGGAGTGAATTCTTTTTCTGCAGTTGATGAAGTATTTAAATTCGCAAAAGCAAGCCTGTTTGGTTTTTTTATAAAGGAACACTGCAAATATCACTTCTGTATTGATTTGCTGTCTCATATTTGCGTAATGTCTTGTAATTCTTCAACAATGTTGACAAGTATGAACCTTACACCGGACATAGACGGGTAGATTTAGCTGTGACTATATAAGACTAATGCGCAGGCATTGTTTTGCTTTGGCCGGGTGGCTGAATCGAGTCACAGACAGACAGACGGACAGACATACAGACATACAGACAGACCAAAATTTCTGGGTTTAAGGAGCCCAAGAAAGACTATCGTCTTTAAAAGAACAGAACTGCCGCTAGCGCAGTTTTAGGCAGGGGGCGCGTGAGCACTGCGAAGGTGGGAAATTTGAATTGCATGGGGTGGTTGCAGTGAGCGGATAACGGCGGTACAGCCCATAATGGCGAATCACTGCTCTGCACTTCCGACAGCTTTCACGTTGAGTGGAACGGCTTTAATTTTTTTAGTTAATCGCATAATGGTGCTGGATTATGTAGACCTTATAATTTCTTTGTTCTCATTGATATTTATGAAATTGTATTGTTTTTATTACTATTATTTTTTTGCTTAATCGCGAGGGGGCTCTGCCGTCGTTAACGGCAGCAGTACAGCACTTTGGGCCACGTGTACGGCCGAAAGAGTCGCCTACCGGGGCGCGGTTGAACGTGCTGTCCGCCGGGGCGTAGCACATTCGCAGTTTTCTTTTGTTCCCATTGTTTTTATCGATTTGTATTTACAACATTCACCTCCACTCGCCCAGGTATTTACGCTAAGTTTGCCTTTAAAGGGCGCTCTCCAGCAAGCCCACTGAGTCTATGTGAATGCCGACAATTGCTTGCCTATAAAGCGTACTTCACAACGAGCACAGTAGTGCTACAGTGAAGGGTGGCGGCAGCGAAGCCGGAGTTGGGTGCGAAAAGTTTGAACAGTAAAGTACCACAAATCCCAAGAAACCCAAGCGCCGCGCATCGAAATAAATAACTATTGCGCGAGCAATATATCGTTCTGAAACGGAGCGAGCGAAAGCACAGAACAAAAAAAAAATCGAAATAAAATGTTTGGGATCCCGCACGATCGGGTCGAGCGAGTGGGAATCCTTCGAAGCTAAAATTTTAAAAAAAGTTGCAACCACAATTGGCAGGCTAGAGGCCGCTCGAGGT
This sequence comes from Haemaphysalis longicornis, assembly GCF_048455015.1. Classification (NCBI taxonomy): domain Eukaryota; kingdom Metazoa; phylum Arthropoda; class Arachnida; order Ixodida; family Ixodidae; genus Haemaphysalis; species Haemaphysalis longicornis. Next base: position 90,541,428 of record NW_027526225.1, on the reverse strand, counting down.
GGGGCCTACCCAAAACCGCCTCATGTCATGTCAACGCTTCGAAATCTCATCGAGGCGGATGAAGAGAGGCCTGGGGAATTTCGGGAGGTCATCTAGAACATCGCTACTGGGGTGCTTTGGTCCGTAGCAGAGAGCAGAGAGTAAAGTAGGATGCACAGCCCTCTAAAATCTTCCGCACGCTCGAGAGAGAGAACGCTAGCCGGAAAGACATCACCGAGGTCAACCATATGGGGTAGCTCACACGGGGTCCTGCCCACCATGGGTTCGAGCGAGCCAAGCCGTAAACGGCCGCGGCGGCCCTCGCCACGAGTGCGCAGTCACTCCGAGAAGACGAAGTGGCTCCTCAGAACTTGGTTTAATTCCGGGTAATCCACGGTACAGCAACCAGCCCTGGCATTACACTCCTAGCCCTGGGGCAGAGAGGGGGGTACCCGCCGACCGTACGCTTCAAGCCACAGAGCCCGACGCGCAGGGAGGGTAATCGGCTGCTGTTGGTCCAGTGGCGTAAGCCACCGAAGCGCTGCGGGTGATGGGCCCGGCTAGGACCGGAACCGACCACCAGACTGACTGAGCGACCAATAACAACTCAAATCACCTGCGGAAGCAGGGCGCGCGAACCCAGAGGGTGCATGCAAATCCGACTCCCGGTACGTTCGCCGACCTCACGGAAGTGAGAAAACGGCGGCCGCTCAAGCCGAAGCGAGCGAGCAGCGTGCGAGCACGAAGTACCTGACGGAGTCGGCACCCAGCCAGTCACTCTCGGGTCTGACCGAAGCGCGCCCACCGCCGCGAGCCCTTGGGCGATGTCACTACGTCATGCCCCACGTGGCCCACGGACCGGCCCGCATTGGTCAGCCCGTACCCCCTTACAGGGAGAGGGCGCGAGGGGCTATCCTCTCCCCTCTGGAAGAGGGGATCGCGGGCTAGCGTGCTCGCGTAATTTTGAGTAGTCTCAATTAAGATCCCCACAACTTCCAGATCTGGTCGGATCCAACGAGAAGGCTAACTCGTTGCTTGAACTCCATTCCTGGGAAAGCAATGGTGTCAGCCAGTGGCTTCCCCTCGGTGACTAGGCGTTGCAGAAGCGTGCTTCAGCCACGTCTTCACAAACAAAAGGTACGACGATGGTTTCAACCTCTGCAGACGTGCTGTCATGTTGGCTGCGAAGGGTCGCACTGACGACTTTAAAGTTTTCCTTGGGACCTCCAGATCTGCCGAAAGCACTGATAGCCAGATCGACTTCGCCAACTGCAGCTAACTTCAACTTAGAGGCGACGTCTTACCTGATTAAAGTCCGCTGGCTGCCATTATCAAAAACTCCACGGACGTAGCAGCAATGCGACCGAGTCATAATCCACGCCCGGAACGTCTGTAGTAGGACGCCGCTGGAGAGTCGCGGGACGGCTGATTAGCGCGTGTTAACGTGCATCGCTGCATGTAGCATTTTGCAGCCGATTCCGATGGTTTCCGAGCGTGGTCCGTGGTGCACATCGTGGTAGCATGGCGCCGCTCACATGTCCCACACCGGACCTTCTTTCGGCAACTCCGTACGAGATGCCTCTTGGTCGTACATCTGAAGCATCGGCCGTCACTTGCTAGGACGGTTCGCTTGTCGGCCAAAGGGATGTCGCTCGGACATTCTTCCATTCTGTGAACCTTGGCGGAACAGAAGAAGCAAGACGAAGTCTGTTCCTTGTGCAGGACAGCAGCGGTGGGAATAGACTGCTGCTTCTTGTGCCCTCGGTCAGCCTACTCACTTCGTTGACGCTTGCTGATCTGGAAGCTTCTTTCCCTGCACTCTACTTCCACTCGCAGGAAAGACAGTAGATGTTCTACGTCCTGGGTAGAAGAATTCTGACTGCTCGTGGAAGCGGTGCTGGCAGCAAGGCTCTGCTGTTTGAAGTAATCGACAATAATGTCGACAGGTATCGCCTTTAAAAGCACTTCATACAGCATAGCCGCGTAACAAGAAATTCCAACACCCAAGCTTTCCAGTCCTCGCCGGTTAATTTGCACGTGGTCGTACAGCTTCCTCAAAGCGGGCACGTTGCGGTCTGAATCGACAGGCCGGAGCTTCTGCAGATTTTCAATATGGTTCTGCTCTATCACTTTTGAATTTCCAAAACGACTCTTCAAAATATCAAGAGCATGTTTATAGCACGACTATCGGACTATGTCACTTGCAGGCCAGCAACGGCTTCAGCAGCAGCTCCGTCAAGAAGTGAAAGCAAGTAGTGAAAGCGGTCAATATTGGACAGCCGGGGATTCTCGTGAATGGAATGTCGGAACATGTCCCAAAAAGGTTGCCACCGCGTTATCGCTCCGTCGAAGCGCAACAGTTCTAGCTTCGGGAGACGTGCTCAAAACTCACGAGTAAGTGGTATGGGCTGTCCGTTAGACGTCGCAGCCTGGTGGTCTCCGCTGGGGTCATCCAATGTAGGAGCAGTCTGGAGCGTCGAAGATGTCCTCAACACCTCCATGTGATGTTCGAGTAAAGTCAGTGCGCTGGTCGCTGCGTCGTCACACTCCATGACCGAAGCGAACGTCGGTCAGGTGGGCTTCAAGCTCGGCGTTAAGTGCGGACAATGCTGCATTGCTCGCTCGAAGACGCCCGTGAAAGACACGAAGGGCGCAAAGGTCCAACTGCTGAGACTGTAGCAGCTGGTCCACCTCGCTGATGATCTTCGTGTTCATAGCCCTCCGTGACGCGCGCTTGTTCTTGATTCGGTCCATGCCGGTCGTAACTGAAGAATGACGTACCCAGATCGTCAGGAGAAGGCTCGCCGCAACGCTGGCTTGCTTCCCGGGTTTCGGCACCAATGTTACGAAAAGGGAAAGCCGTTCTTCGGCGTTTATTTGCTCCGTGAAGACAGCGACGCAAAACCGTGCACGGTAGACCAAGCGCAGCGTTCCGAACTCATGCGCGGGCCTCTCGCAGTCCCCTGTGCGTGCAAACGCGCCACTTCATTCTCAGCGCCTCTACAATCATCATCATTGTTCATGTTGGCGGCAGATTAGAAATCCTCAACATCCCCCACGTGGAGGCGCAGGACGGCCGAGCGCAGACGACGAGGCAGGCGTGATGCCCGCACAGGCGGCAGGCCCCCTCCGACACGCAGCCGGGGCGCGGGTCTGGATGCCTGGTCCGGCGGTGTCACTGGATGAGCAGGCGGGCGTCGTCCGCTGCCGCCCGGGCCAGCGTGTCCGAGGGAGGCAGCGCGTGTGCCCCGGCGGCCAGCTCGTCCGCCCGCTCGTTGCCATCAAGCCCGATGTGGGCGGGGACCCACTGCAGGCACAGCCGAGGGCCCCGGTCCGCCAGTTGCGCCGCTTTCTCCCGGATGCCCCACACCAACAGGGAGTGCGAGTCGCCGTCCCGTAGACGCGCCATGGCCACCTGCGAGTCGCACAGCAGGGCGCAGTGCTCGGGCAAGGGCTCCATCTCCAGCAGCAGGTCCAGGCCCAGTCCGACACCCACCAACTCAGCTGTGGCCGAGGATGAGGCATAGGGCAGCCGCGCCTGCCGGGTGGCCTCTCCCAGCACGGCGGCCGCTGCGGCCGACCCCTGCTGCTGCCGCACCGAGCCGTCCGTGTGGCGTGGCTGTCTAGGTCGCCCCAGGACTTTTGGGCCCGGCCGTGTCGATGGCAGCTCTTCTCAGTGCAGAAGTCCTAGGGTGGTTGACTTCCTGGCGGGCCGTTTCAACCAGCCGAAGTTGTTCGCCGGGGTCCGGGCTGGCCAGCATGCCTTCTCAGGGCCCTTGGCTGAGGAGGAGATGTGCGGGGGGATGGGGGGGGGGGGGGGGCACTCCCAGGCGCTTCCCGAGGCCTTCTCTTACACGCCCAGCGCCTATCAACCACCATGTACCCACCCCAAGTCCCCGCCTCACCCGTGAGGCTGCGTGCCTCCCTCGGTAGGCTCACACGTCTTCACTCCTCTCTCATAACATTCTTCACCGCATCTATCGGCGCTCTGCCATCCTCCCATCTGTTCTTCCTACCCATTTATCCCTCATTCTTATTGGGAATTCACCCCACCATATCTTGCCCCATCCCCCGCCTTCATCACTTCCTGGAAGCCCTGGCTGTCTCCCCCGCCTACAGTGAACATCCAGGCTGCCCAGGAAGCTTTGTGTGAACATGTGCACCGGATCGGCACGAACATTCCTCAGAACTACGTGGATCCGGTGAATGGAAGACAGCAACTATAGGACCTGGACCTAGGTAGCGGGGGCGTTAAAGTTGTTCTCTCTCTCTCCCTGGCAACGTGGTGCAGGATTAGGGGGAGAGTAGGATGGCGAGGAGGCGGGTGCCGTGTGGGTGTACGTTCATTTGAAGGTTGCGGTAGGTAGATAAACAAATGTATACACAGTAAAGGTTGTTAATTCGAACTTGAATCATTCAAATTTGTGGATAATTCAAGCTGTACGATTTGGTCCGGCCAAGCCTCCGGTAGTCTATGTATAAGAGGCCCGTTAATTCGAATCCGAGTAAATTGCGCTACGGATTATTCAAACTACGGGCCATCTCGCCGGCCGTTTGGCGTCTGGCACACGGTCAGAGAAACTCATTCTGTGCCTACACACAAGGCTGCGTAAAACGAAGAAGGCAAAAAAAACTAAAACTAATATAAATTATACATGGCAGGCGTTTTCGAAGTCGCATTCTTTGCGAACTTGGACGATGAAGACGCCAGCACAGTGGTGTCTGGGGTACGCTGACAATTGAGGGCATCATTTAGCAGGTCAGAAGCGCAGAACCTGTCGCTGTCAATGACGACAAGCTGGAACAGGACGAGGCATAGTGCGGCCGTGCGCTCAAAGGTCATGGCCAGATGAAGTGATGCACCCGTCTCTGCAGTTTTCAAGACGGCGAAGATGAGGCTTTCCGCTGCACTTCATTTGACTGAGCAAAAAAATCCCCGGCCATCTCCACTAACATGAAACCTGGGGAGGGGCGAAGCATGCAGTGTATAAGTGAATTCGTGACAACTTGGCGTCTTGTCCCACGGAGATGAAACCGTTGGTGTGTGTGGGGGGGGGGGGGGAGGTATACGGGTTTGCTGTGAGGGTATACGTGTTAGGTATACGTGTGAGGTATACGTGTGAGGTACACGTGTTAGAATGTGAGGGTATCCATCCAAATCTACATGAAGGGAATATTGGGCTTTCAGAAGCCCTAGGATTTAAGGGTATCACAGAGGAAGTTACCTTCAAGGCTGTCGAGGGGACGAAAAGAAGATTAGAATGCTGGTGGACGAAAAGCAGAGAGGGGAATATTGCCTAGGACAGTTACCACCTGTAACAGGAAAAAAAAAGTATTTTGTGCCTAATAAGCTTGTTGTGCCTGCCCTAAGCAGCGCTAGTATTAAACCAAAAGTGTAAAACATATGTATATTAGTCCTTTTTGGTAAGATGACATGTCATCACCCCGATACAAAGGGGAAACCAATAGAAATCATCAATCATCATCATCAGCTGTGAAAGTCTCATGTTTTTGAAACACGAAGTGCTCCAGCGCGAGACGTTGTAGTGGCGTGCACCTCATCTTCTAGCAGCGCCACTATCATCATCCGCATCACCCCACCATCATCATCAGCGGGGCTTACCCTGCTGGTGAGGAGTGCCAGGCGCCACAAGATCGAACACGGAGAGGGAGCCGTGGACTCGATTATACGCTGTGGCTCTCCTACATTTATTGTGGGTGCGCAAGGCCCGGCCGGAACTCCGAGAGCGACGGGCACAAGCGGCCGCCCAGCAGCACGGTCGTGTTCGATCTTGTGGCGCCTGGCCCTCCTCACCAGCAGGGTAAGCCCCGCTGATGATGATGGTGGGATGATGCGGATGATGATAGTGGCGCTGCTAGAAGATGAGGTGCACGCCACTACAACGTAAACGAGTGTCCCGATGTTTTTTTTTTTCTTGGTACGCGAGGCGTAAACAAGTTTCCCGCTGTTTCAGTACCGTGACTACATGAGACGACGATTACGACGATGACAGGAGGCGCCAACAGCCCCAGCCCCTATAACGGGCTTCGCCCCTGAAAGTGCTGAATGTCGCCTTTATCGATAAAAGGCAGGCCGCAATCACGGGCTCTTTGAAGGGCTCTTTGTTGTTATTTTTCACATTCATTAGTTCGAACTTTTATTAAAGTTTGAACTTATATGGCGTCCGCTTGCGGTTCGAGTTAACGAGATTTTACTGTGCTTTATCTGGTCGCCATGAATGTGCGTGCTTACTCCTCGATACCGAGGCACAATGGTGTGCTCCTCTACTCCACTGATCACTTCCCCGTAGAGCTATCAGGGCTCAGTGATGAAGATGTGTTGCGACGTACGAAAATATATGCATATGGGATACGACAAGCGATGGAACACCCAAGAGCACAAGTTTACGGACCACAGAAGCAGCACTTTTGAGTTATTTCTCTGCCGCACGGCAGCCCGGAGTACTATCTGCAGTAGTTTTCATCTGTTCAGTACTTATGCGACATCTCGCATGCATCCAAGAGTTTATCGAGCTGCTAGTGGAAGATAAATAATCTAAAATTGCCATTTCCCTGGTCCGTAAACTTTTGATCGCGGCTGTAATAATGCTGCCGTGTGTGTTCCCGCTACTGGGAGCACGATGGAGCTGCGATGGAGGGGCGACTCGCCACCGGACAGTCGAAAACATCACAGGAGTCGTGTAACGTCCTGTGCTAATGCAGGGGCAGTATTCTCGAGTTTTGTCCCTTTTGCGCCCCTTACAAAAGTGTCCCTTTTGGCAAACCCTGATTGGCTAAAAGCAAACAACTGGAAGTGACGTAACGCAAGCGCGGCAAACCTACTGCCAACGCCCACTGCTTAACCGGAAGTACGTCACGATGAAAGGGACTCAAAAGGGACGTTTTTAAAGGGACGTTTTCAAAAGGGATAGTTACGAGAATACCGCCCCAGATGAAAAGCTTCTCTGATTGCCATTGCCTGTGGTTTTGATACGGTGGTGCAGTGCGAAGTCCTCGATCGAGTTTCCTAACCGCCACTGCTCCAAACTAACAGCGGAGCTGTTCTATAGAGCTGGCCCTGACGGCAGTCTCTGCTGGCGTCGGGTCACGCTCTGTCTCTGCAGCGGGCTTCCATGTCGTGCAAAAACTGGTTCCCAGTGTAAATTCATTAAAAAAAGAACAGTGGTTGATTCCTCTGCCATAGAAATCGGTAAAACACGAAAGTGAAATGTGCAGTGAAATCTGCAGCTGAGCATAATTTGCGGGTCGGCGGCTGTCTTGTGGGTGTGCTTGGCGAGCGACGTCCTGCTGGCGGGTCGCTTCGGCAAAGGTGTACCAGCGTCATTTACGTGATGGATATGGTGTCAGTGAAATCTTGGTGCATCCGGGCATAAAACACCTTCGTGTTAAAATATAAAACCCGAGAACGAGCAACCCGAAGTATAACGTACTCTTTAGTTCTAAAGGTTGCTTCCCCGAAAGAAGACCCTGTGTGCAGGGGTGCACCCTTTACAGGCCGCTTGCTTCGTTGTACTGGCGTCACTCCCGTGACGGAAAGGACGTAAGCGAAATCTTTGTGTATCCCGGAATAAAACACTGTCGCGTTAAAGTGAACAAGGTCGTAGGGCTTTCATATTTTAATATACAACGGCTTATGTTGTCCCCGAAGAAAATGTCTTCTCAGCAATGTGCTCGTGTTTAGAGGTGAAGCCGACTTCATAAGATGTCTCTTCGATTTGGCCTGCACTTTCTGCACGAGTGCATGATCAGTTCAGCTCAGGTGTGGCGAGTTCAGAACCGATCCTGCACTTTTTTCCTTTGCCTCTGCACTTCTTCCCTGGGAAGTGCAGGGAAAGCCGTGAACTCATCCTGCACTTTCTGCACCGTCGCTAATTCGAATAGAAAAGTGCAGACACCGCGCGCTGCACTCGAAAATCGAAAAGGCGAGTGCTGCACTACCTAAAGGAGTGCAGCGAGTGCAGGCAATTCGAAGAAACCTAAGATCAGTGCAAGTTTGGTCTTTCTAAGCTGGCTTTCCCGCATTGCTTGTTGCGCAGTGACGCACGGCCATCTATGGAAGGGGTGCAATTGTACAGAAAACGGCTTTAACTGTTATTTATTGTATCCCAAAACAAGCTATACCGCAATTAGCTCCTAAAACGACTATACCATTACGCCGAGTGTTATTTTGTCATAATTAGTTTACAGCGAAGTTGTGCACGTTACACAATTACTGTTTGCTGTCAGTAGATGGCCATCTACGGAGGGAGTATGCAGGAGTATGTTTACAGAAAATGGCTGTAACTGTCGTTTTACCGAAACTATCGGGAAAAAAATTATGTGGCAAATAGCCGCTAAGAGACCCTAACATTACGGACAAGAAAGAAGCCGGAGCTAAATAATATCTTCGTAGAGACACCTACACCTCCGCCGTTTCAGCAGATTTCAGTTTCACATTCGGTGTAACGGGGTTTACTTTTTTTATTCTACACAGGTTCTGGCTTGGAAAAATTCAATAAAATAATGTCTGATGCATTCGATAAGCATTCAAGCATTCGTTGCCGTTGTTGTTACTGTTATATTGCTACGCCAAACTGCACGCAGTGCTGTTCAAAACCAGAGTATTGTGCGTAGTTTGGGTTTCGGTTTCTGTAGTTACTTGTGTCGTATACAGCTGGCGCCAGTGTCGCTTGCTGCTCGCGGAAGGTTTCGCGCGCAAGCAGTGCGGTCAGTGCGGTGCGGCGGCGAGCGAAGCGGCGAACACGCGCGCTGCATGCTTCGAGGCCGCGCGCAGCGCGAGTGAGGGCGCTCTGGCGGGACTGGCTGACTGTGGCTGACGACCACCGACAGCCGGTGAGGTGCTGCGCGGCGGTGCCTGCGGTTGCTGCGCGGTGGCTTATTTTGTCCGTGGCGCGTCTGCCGCGAGTTGGTTTTTAGAGACGCGCGAGGCGAGGCTCGTCCGCCCGAGGAGTGCGAGGGGCTCGCCTTGCTACGACGCAAATACCAAAACAAACGAGACCGGCGCCGTTGGCGTTTTTTACTTGCGCGCTTTCTCGACGACTCCGGAGGGATTCCCCCCTGCTCCGTGGTGTGGCTCTTCCGACGACTACGCACCGATGGATGGCTTCGCTTACCTGTCGAGATTGGCGCTTAGCAACCGGTGCTGCTGAACGCCGCTCTCCGCCGCCGCCGTGCTAGTGCGTATCGTGTTTGGATTGGTACGCCGTGGCGTGGAAGCAGCGGATACTTGAAAGCCGATCTCTTCGCTTCGGGCCCCGGCCGTCGATGGTATGTCCTCTGACCTCTCACAGCGTTTGATTTAATCGATTGGCCTTGTTCGCTTATCACTGCCCATCGCAGCTAAGCGTTTCGGTTCGGTGTTGCGTTTCTTTAGCAGGGTTTCACCGTCATCGTTTGTGACTGCATTTTCATTTTATAACCGGCAGCAAGAAAAAGAAAAAAAAGAAAGCTAAAACAAGTGACTTGCTTCGGTGGACGGCATTTAGCGCAGCTAACCGAAAGTGAACGTTCCGTACCTGCTACAATTAGTTTCGTCGTGCTAGCTACAAATCTACACATTTGTTTGGTGCCATTTACGCGCTCGTAATCTATTACTTCAGTGAACTAGTTCACTGTATACTATTACTTTTTGGCTGGAACGAGCTTCTCAACACGTCTTTTAAATGCCGCTTATTGGTTCAGCCAGCGAGCGCATTCATCTGGCCATGTCAGCGGATGCGCAGACGACTAATCCGACAGCCATATGCGTTCGACATGTGCGAAACGCGCACCGCGTTATCCGTTTCTGAGCGCTCGGATAAAGAGCGAGGTATGAAGTTATGTGGCACCCGGCTTCAAATCCCGTAACGTTCTCCCGTAAACGCTAAACGCACGATTGCGGGTCGATCGTGACCTGCCGTCACGGGCGCAGTGCGAGCGAGAGACGCACCTGCGACGGCCGGCGTGATCGCAGCAGCAGCCGCAGGGGTGGCTCGGATTTCTCCGAAAACCGCGGGCGAGCCGGCTACAAGGGCGGAGGGCGGTGCTGCGTAATTGGGCGTCGTTTAACGCCCATCCCTGAGCTACCGGTAACCGCGCGAGCAACGTAATGGTCGGGGGTCACGCCATTCGGAGCTGCGTCATCGGCGCATTTTATATGACTGGTGGATTGATGGGAATTCCTTCTTGCACCGGCGGGTCTGCGGCATAGAGGTCTGCAGGCATCTAGAGTTACCTTGCGGTGCGTCCCTTTTGCTTCGGTGAAAGCCTTGGGTTGTTCGGTGGTCGGGATCTTTTTTTCCCAGGGAAGATTATTATGTCTTTTTGGGAAAACACTCATTCGTTCTTTCGCTGTACGGTTCTTTCGCGATGTTCTTTCGCTGCACGGATTTTGCTTCGCTCGAAATCGGAAGTGTCATCGTCAGATTTATTTCCAATTTTAGACGAGGATGCAAGACTGCGGAAAGGAAGGCAAGAAGTGTTAACACACCTGATGGAGACGGACCTTCCCTTAATAACGAACAATTTTTAGAAAATTGCAGTTTGAAAAATACAGCCAGGGAACGGAGGATACCGACAGAGTGAACATGGAGAGCGAGCCTAACAGAGACGTCTGGCTTGATACGCCAGGTGGTTTAAAACAAACTTCAAAAAGCAAAAAAAAAAAAATGATTACGCTTATCCGCAAGCTTGCACAGCTTTTTTTTTTTTTTTTTTTTTGCAGACACTGGTCTGGTCCTGTACTTTTTTAGGAAAATCAGAAGACGTAATACAAAGAACGTAGAGATAAAACATCTGGCCGCCCTCGCTTCCCAGCCATGAAGATTGTAAAAGCATTCATTGCTCATGCAGCAAAGATAAGGCGCAGAAGACGCAACGTGCCGTCTGCCTTTTATGAGAGAAACCAGGTGGTCGCTGCGCGAGCGGTGTTAAATGCTGTAAGCCGCTGCTCCCAAAGCGGATGCCGGGCCGAGCGGGCGCCGTTTGTGTCGTTGGAAGTTACTCCATGGTATCATCCAACTCCATTTCGGAGTGTCGGCGTGTAACAGGTTGCCCCGCACACGAAAATAAAACAGAAAAATCATCTCTTGCTCGCCTGCCCGCCTCTGCTCTTGTCAAGATTGGGGGAAATTGAAGTGTTCGAGGCACCAAATTCATCGCCACCTGGACGGTGCGTCTCGGGAACATGCACATGCAAATTCCCCAGTTTGAAGGCTGTGAATCTAATGGCACATTTTATTTGCCAGTCCGGGATTGTTCTGAGCGCTTGTCCCGTCGTCCTTCTTTTTTACTGTCGTTGTCCAAGTCGCGCTCTATTTTTTTTTTAAATCATAATGCACCAACTTGCCAAACAGATTTGCTTAATATTGTTCTGATCAGTTCGTGCGCAGTGCAGGACTGCTGTCCCAGTCGAAGTTCTATGGGAAAAATAATAATGATATTAACGTAAAGAACGGAGCTACTCTGAGGAGTCCTGACTCCTGAGCACTGGGCAGTCGAAAGTGACAAATCGAGGAGGCTTTTAGTTATTGAACGTTGTAGCACGATAAAAAGTCCGTGCCGAAGCCGCAGTGACATATATACAGTAAAAACTCGATCTAACAAAATCTGATCTTGCGGTTTTCCCGATAAAGCGAACAAATTCGGATTCTTGCGCAGGTGCCTATACGGCTCAATGCTTTTATGTACTCGAACTAACGAAATAGATTCAACGCCATTCCCGATTTGACGAACTGTTTCGAAAAACAGACATTTTAAAAAGTGGAGCAATTTCGAATGTGTTTCGTCAGAACGCCACAAAGATTATTGCCCCATGCCATAAAAAAAAATGAACGAGGCATCTAGTTCCGTTTTTACGGAGCTATACGAGATGCATTGGAGCTGGGCTCACGAAGGAACCGAGGACGCATTGAACGCGCTTGAGTGCTACGACAAGCCTGTACGCCCAATGCTAACGAAGTGAATGCTAACGAAATGCTAACGAAATTAATTCGTTTCCCCCAGAACCCTTACCGTTCTGTTGTTATTTTCTCGTCGCAGACTGTGAGCGCATTCCTAAATTATCGGCAGGCTAGCGCCGCGGCCGCCCCAATCACGATGTTTGGTAGCCGCTGAGATGCTCCTCCCGTTAGACATGGAATTTTGGGCATCAACTGCCAGTAAAGTGGCAGTCCCGATTTTTTCGAAGTTCTCGTTAATTCGCGATTCCCGGGATCTTCGCGCGACCGGTGCATGAATCTCTCGGAGGTGCATCTGTCTGGGACCAGCCGTTCGTTCTTATCATCTAAATTGTTTAGTAGCCTAGGGTTCATACGGGTACACTCTGGAAATAAGAAATGATGGTGCGTCCTCATAAAGGTCTTGATTGGATTTTCGAAGTGCGATTTCACGCCCCTCCGCTACCTGCCATCGGTGCGCGAGCAATTGTAGGATTGGGGCGTGGCCTAAAACCCCCGAGGCCGCTGTTTTTCTCTGGTTTCAAGTGCGATGAATGCATAGGTGAAATTCTCGCGAAATTCCCATCGTCGTGAATTTCGGTTCCTCCGGGTGTAGTATGAGTTGTTGATTTAATGTCCCTCAAACTCTCACATAACCTCTATTAACCTCTATCAGCCTCTATTAACATGATATTAACCCGTTCAACCGATTCCAATTAAATCTGTCGCATTTGTAGTTAAATTTACAAGCTGCGTGTAGTACAGTGGAGGCTACATTGTTCTCAACGATCATCATCATCAACAATAGACCACATCAGCGCGTCGGACTCGCAGTGGCACTCTACAATTGCTAGTTGAAGAGAAGCGACGAAAGGCGTTGGGGCCTCGGGAGGACGTTCAGAATCGTGCTTTGTTCAGAGTGTTTTACAGTCTCAAATTCAGTGCATGGAGAGCGAGTCGTAACCTCCTTTAACGGGGTATCGGCTATAACGTAGTCAGTTTTCTGACCGAGGAGGACGCGGAGAAAAAAATTAGCAGTGGCTTAGCTCGGCTATGCCAGGATGTACGTAGCGTGAACTAACGTTCAGCTGGTTATTCTTAGGTTTCCTGGTTGTCTAGGATTAGCTGATTATCGTGCTTACTGCTGCTAAAACGATTTCCAATCCAATCCAATCCAGTCTAATCCAATCGCGGTGGCTGCGGCTCCGGCGCGCCAGCTGTGCGCCGTGAGACGTCACTGCTCCTCGCGCATGCGCAGCACGGCTCTCCAGGAGCCACGCGAAACTGCTCAACCTCGGCCAGTGTAGTTCACGCTACAATAACGAGGGTTTACGGAATGTGGCGAAGATAATTCTGGCTTATCGGTTCCTGTAACGTTTCGTTTCCTGTTGCCTGCCCACTTCAATATGTGCCATTAAACAGCGTTTCGAGTATTCCGGAATGCAGTGTTCAGGTATCCGGTAGATCGAACGCGGGCGGCTGCTACAGTACGTGGGAGCCAACGCATGTCGTTCCGCGGCCTTGTGATGTCAACTTTGACCTCTGACAGTCCGCGCGGACTGTTCGGGGACATGTGTCCCCTGCGTGCGGCCGTTCACATTTTTTTGCACTGTTGCACGCCGACGGCGAACTTGGTCCGCTTGCGCTCGGAATGTGACGCAGCTGTTTCACCCGTCAGGAATTCCATCGCGTTCTCTCGCCTGCCGCGTGCATTACTCGCCCATCTCTGTGGGCCGTAGCATCTGCCTGCAGGGATTGCTCGCCCTCGCGCTCTCCTTTCAATTAGCCCCCCGGCGGGTTCTGCGTGCGTCACGGTTGTGACGCAACGTTGGATCCGTGTAGCCGTGACAGTCGCGTGCGCCCGACTCGTGCCTGCTTCTCGCCTCTGAGGGACGACAGCGAAGTCGTTGATTGTCAGGTGTGTGGCGCGAAGGCGTCGGCTCATTGCGCGAAGCCAAGTGGGAAATTTCGCCTGCTGCGGAGACCGGCCTCCGGTGGGTACAGCAAGAAAGTTTGGTGTACAGTTACAGTCAAAAGTAAGCGGACTATAAATGTGCTGTGAACAAGGTTGGTACCGCTGCAATCGCTGTCTAGTTCCCCGCCGTGGTGGCTCAGTGGCTGAGGCGTTGTGCTGCTGAGCACGAGGACGCGGGTTCGATTCCCGGCCGCGGTGGCTGCTTTTCTGATGGAGGAGAAAAGCGAAAACGCCCGTGGGTTATATTGCGGCGCACGTTAAAGATCGCCACGTGGTCGAAATTAATCCCGAGCCCTCAGATGTGCTAGCATTGTTAATCCGTACAGTATGCATTTTCGGTAAGAACCAAGAAGTCGATATTAACAAGAAACCCCGTGCCATCTCCACTAACGGGAAACCGGGGAGGGGTGAGGCATGCAGTGGATAAGTGTATTCTTGGCGCCTGGGCGTTTTTTCCAACGCAGATGAAACCGTTGGGGGGTACAGGTACAAGGAGGTTTTTTAAACAGTACAGGTATACACTTTGCTGTGAAAGTCTGTTGTCTTTGAAGCACGAAGCTCTCCAGCGCGAGGCGTAAACGAGTGTCCCGGCGGTTTTTTTTAGTACGCGTTACGAAGCGCTCCAACGCGAGGCGTAAACGAATGTCCCGGTGGGTTTTCAGTACGCGTTACGTTCTAGCGCGAGGCGTAAACAAGATTCCCGGTGTTTTAGTACCGCGGCTACATGAAACGACGATTACGACGACAACGACGACAAGAATAGAGCTTCAGTTATTACGTGGATGTGCTCCGAATCTGAAGAGTGAGCCTTGAGTATTGTCTAATTGCCTCACCACATTGCAGTCTAAGTTGCCCATATGTAACGGGGTATACGCCGTGACTAAGGCTTTGAGCTACTCATCACGGCGTCGCCGGCTCTGCTGGTGAAGGCGGAAAACGAAACGTCGCTTCTGTCGAAACTTAGGCGCACGGTAAAACGAAAGTACGGATTTAGTATCCCATCAATTCAACGAGGCCTCTTAAAAAAGGATACATTACGGTGCGTGAATTTGCGACGAACTAGAACATCAGTGTTAGTTAAGTTGCGATTTTCCGAAAAAACGCGAGCCTAATGCGACCTGGGTTATCGCACTTCTCTTTTTTTCCGGTTCTGTGAGCTTTCTAAGGTATGTAATTAAGAGAATTACAGTACCTATAGCAACGTGACATTTTACGGCCATTTTGGAGTTAATAGGCAGTTTTAGCATATCGTTACCGTGTTTGCGTTGTATACCGTTTACCGTGTTACCGGAAGCGCTGGTGACGGTGAAGCCTGTGCCGGTAAGTGACCGTTCGCGCTAACTCTCGCGCTGCGCAGTCTATTCCCGCAAACACGGTAAACGGTAACGTAAACACGGTAACGATATGCTAAAACTGCCTAATTATCGCTGATCCTCCTTCGGCGAACACGCTTGGAAACTTCTGAACGTGTTCTGAAGCTCCGATGCTTCCATATCCCTTGCTCGAGGTCTGCAACCGCGTGCACCATACCTTATCGAATTTCGCGCGCTACGACGCCGGGTGCGCGCAATCGCTTCGCGGAACTTGGCAAGCGTGGCAAAGCTGATCGCGCAGCGTGCGTGTGGCAACTCAATTTGGCGCAAGCATCAAGCGCGGGAAGCGGTGATGCGGTTTCGGACGCGTGAAATGTCGCCACTCTTGGCCGCCTTCACCGCAGAACGCCCCCTGGCGTTCGCGGCTCGCATATTTTCTTCCTGTTCCGCCTGCACGCGAAACTCAATTCGGAGCCAATATGGCCGCGTTCCCCGATGGCTTATGCGCGAACGACGTTACGCACGTGACCAAACTGCGCGGGAGATAATGGACGGACATCGCGATCCGTTGCTTCCTTTGCCGCGTGTTTCCTGGATGGGTTTCGATCTTAGCTCGCGTGCCAGCGCGGTACGTACGCGATGTATACCTCTCCCGCGCACTTTTGCGACGACTCTCTCGCGGCGTTAGACGACGCTCGGTAAACACATTCCGACAGGCCAGCGGCTTTTTCTTCTCTCCTCTTTTTTGTCGTATCGACCTCTTCTGTCGGGAAACCTTGTCAACTTCCTGCATTAAGCTGGCGTCGATTGCGAGCTTCCTCTCTGCTGTATCTGTCTGTAACTTGGAGCGTATGTTCTTCCGCACCCGGAAACGCCTACTGACACGCAGCTCCTGAGGTTGGCTCAGATGGCATTGCATTTCTACCTTTTTAGGGGCAAAGCACCTTAAGGCTGAGGATTGTCCATCCGGCGTCCGTGCTCACGGCACAGCACCGTGTAAACCGAAACATCTGTGAACAAAAGGTTCACAAAAGGTTAACAAGAACAAAATAAAAGGTTCACAAAAGTTTAGACAGAGAGAGAGGGAGAGACGTACAGCACCGTGTAAATCGAAACATCTGTGAACAAAAGCTTCACTAAAGGAGAACAAGAACAAAATAAAAGGTTCACAAAAGGTTAGAGAGAGAGGGAGAGAGAGTGCTCCTGGAGAGCCGTGCTGCGCATGCGCGAGGAGCATTGAATTGGATTGAATTGGATTTGGATTGGATTGAAATGGATTTGATTGGATTGCATTGGATTGGAAATCTTTTTAGCAGCAGTAAGCACTCTCACGGGCGATTTACGGTAAGAACGATTCCCAGTGCTTCGCCCACTCGCCATGATTCACTCCGTGGAGATGCGTGAATTTTTTTTCGTTCGGGAGAGAGGGCTATTATTTCCTTACACATCTCGTGCACGTACGCACACACATATTCAATCGAAGCTCGTTATAACCAAGTAGTGTCCATCCCCAGCTTTCTCCCTCAAAATTCCGAATTCTCGGGAACCTATAGTGGAACTACTGTAGGAAAATGATATTTCGCATGGAGCAGAGAGTCGACTAGGACATGAGCACCGTGAAAAAAAAACTTTCCATAACTCTAAATAGTTTTTGCCTTACTCGCTGTCAAAGGTTGGTGCCCATACATTTCAATGGTGCAGTTTCCTTGGCTCTAGAACGTAGTACAGTTAAGTGCAGAACTTCAAACTCCGCACAATGCAAGCTGTCGCCCTCAGTATTAGCAGTGCCAATTAAAAATAAATTACGCTAAATAACTCCAGAGTAATTACTTCTGAAAGAACTGCGATGAGCCTGAAAGCTGCACATGCGGGGCAGTAAATTCGTTCGTTATATCCGATATTCGTTGTAATAGAAGAGGTAAAAATCGGCTCTAGCAAATCGGCAATCTTGCTCACGCAAAAATCCTACATAATAAGCGCATTACAGTCGGCTTCGAACCCGCTATGCCCGAGGTAATCCTCAACCGTCTCCTTTTATCATTTTGCACTAAATGGACCGGAACATGGCAACGTTAAATAGGTGACCGGTAAGAAGCGCAAAGGCTCATGGGTACGTCGTCTGCTACCGCCGTTTCCGGTTCGAGATCTCTGCTGCCCTCCCGTACGCCTGCGTACGCCGGCGGCGTCAGGCGCGTGTGTGCGTGTTGTTTATTTGTCACAGGGTGCTTAGCTGTCAGATAAACCCCTAGTATGGTCAATCGTTGTTATTTATGGAATTCCCGATGCATGAGCGCTTTTTTTCCCAGTGGAAACAGATAAACAACAAGCACACAAGAGCGTGAAAGCCGACGGCTTACGGGAGGCCAGGAGAGCTCCCGAACCGGAAGTGGCGGCTCTCCACGGGAGAAAACAATGCACCCATGAGCCTTTGCGCTTTTTACCGGTCACCTATTACAACAGCACAAAGTGCGTTTAACAAAACAGGCATGCGTTCTAATTTATTTTGAAGAAGGCTGTGATCGTCGCCTGGCGGCTATTCACAACACTGCCGGATGAAGTTTTCCATTTTCCACAGTGTCCGTGGATGCACAAAAGGGCCTTTTCTACTTTTGTAGTTTTACAAACTGTTATCCTCAATTTTTCATATTTTGATTTTTTTTACCTAGTTGTCTAGTTTAAAGCCTCGCGTGAACCCAATATAGCCGATATCGCGCGCGGCTCTGGCGGTTTCGTTATAAAAAAGAATAAGTGTCACTGAAATAAAGCGTGGCCAACCAGAGGTCGTATTTAGTTCGCTATAGCCGATAATTCGCTATATCAGTGTTCGTTATAACGAGGTTCGACTGTATCTGCGCCCGCTTATAATGAAGACGTGCACATATGTTACGAACGGAGACGGAATTATTCTAATTAGAATTAGCTCGAGGTATACCTCATGGCTGGCGGCGCGTCGTAGTGGATGGATACGGGCACGTTTAGACACGCGACTCCGACTACCACCCGGCTACCACCCCCAAGCGCAGGAAACAAAAACACCTGAACATAAATACCCCAGAAAGTGGAGGCTAAAGTAGCCCCGCCGGTAGCGTAGTGGTTATCGCACCAGACCGGTATTCTGGAGGTCGTGGGTCCGGATCCCACCTGGCGGGCATTTTTTCTCCACTTTCTTATTTTCCAAATTCTTTATCTTGACCAACTGCATCCTCCCCTTTGCTTTCCGATGTTTTCTTGACTGCCAATTCATATTTCTGTCTTATTTTCAACGAGCCCCTCATTTCCTATACAGGGTGTCCCAGCTATCATGCACCAAGATTTAAAAAAAGAGTACAGGCGTAACTAGAAGGAAACCAGGTGCATAATGTTTGCAGTACTGTGAGGAAGCGGGCAGTATTTTTTTCTTTAATGGGACTTAATTAACTAATTGTAATTAATTATCTAACTCGAGAAATACTGTCCTAATCACTAAAGTGTCAATGAGGCACTTGTAGGTAACCACGAGGGGCATCTAACTGCGGTATTTTCAGCAATGAACTAATTGCGTACAAATGTATTCTGACTGATAAAGGAAACCCGCCAAATATGAAAAATACCACGTGACGGCGCCTCCGCGCGCACCGTAAAGCAACGCCCTCAAACAGGCTGCCTCTGAGTTAGCCAGAATGAAATAGACAAAAGAAAGAAAGAAGAAATCGCGACCGAGTTTTTTCCTTATCTGCACACGCGTTCCGCGAATCTTGCGACTGCTACTCCTTCCATGCATGCTATTATCAAGGTGATGCGCTGTCTCTTCGGGCGGGTAACACCCGAAGCAGTTGCTTTCAATCAGCTTTGTTTGGGGACGCTGCTTTACAACGCGCGCGTAAGCGTCGTCACGTGGTATTTTTCATATTTCGCGGGTTTCCTTTATCAGTCAGAATAAATGAGTACGCAATTATTTCGTCGCTGAAAATACCGCAGTTAGATGCCCCTCGTAATTACCTACAAGTGCCTCATTGACACTTTAGTGATTAGGACAGTATTTCTCTAGTTAGATATTTAATTACAATTAATTAATTAAGTCTCATTAACGAAAAAATTTCTCTCCGCTTCCTCACAGTACTGCAAACATTATGCACTAGGTTTTCTTCGAGTTACGCAATTTCTCTTTTTTAAAATCTTGGTGCATGATAGCTGGGACACCCTGTATATATATAACAGTACAGGGCTTGGCAGCTGAATAGTATATTAAATTAGAGTCACCACGAAAAACTGTTATGTTTTTCGTGGTGACTCTAATTTAATATATATATATATATATATATACATATACATATACATTAAATTATAAAATATAAGCCTGGAATAAGCTGAGCACACATTTCTTGGGTTTCGGGGTCTTCTAGGGGCGCATCCCCTTAGGGGCTCAGGCTGTCGGCGTCTAATGTCGCCGTCGTAACCGTCGTCTCGTGTAGTCACGGTACTAAAACACCGGGAAACTCGTTTACGCCTCGCGCTAGAACGTAATTAACGCGTACTAAATAAACGCCGGGACACTCGTTTACGCCTCGCGCTAGAAAGCTTCGTGCTTCAAAGACAAGAGACTTTTACAGCAAAGCTGTATACCATTCTACCCTCCAACGGTGTATCTCCGTTGGCAAAAACGCCAAGGTGCAAAGAATACACTTATACATTGCGTGCTTCGCCCCTCCCTAGTGCTCACGTTAGTGATTGATTGATTGATTGTAGGGTTTAACGCGCCGACGCAACGCAGGCGATGAGGCGCGCCGTAGTGGAGGGCTCCGGATTAATTTTGACCACCTGGGGATCTTTAACGTGCGCCGAAATCTCGTACACACGGGCGTTTTTGCTTTTCGCCTCCATCAGAAAAGCGGCCGCCGCGGCCGGGAATCGAACCCGCGACCTCGTGCTCAGCAGCGCAGCGCCTTAGCCACTGAGCCACCGCGGCGGGTGTTCACGTTAGTGGAGATGGCCCCCAAATTTTTTTTCTTGGCAAGGCTAGCGCGCTGTGTAAACACACGGTCTTGGTGTATACTTCGCCGTGCACGCGTCGGTTCTTCTTCAAAGCATTGGCTCCTTCGAGATACGCATGCGCGCATCTCGAAGCCTCGCGCGTCTCTTGGTGACTCAGTGCTCGCGTGCGTACTTTTCCCGGAAAGCTTTCACGCCTGACCACTTTGAGGCTGCTCGGAAGATGTGTACACACACGGGCGTGTGTGTGCGACGTTGGACATTTCACCACGCGCTTACCTTGGCCGGGGAGGCTGTTCTCTTTTCATTTCTCGCGTGCCTTGATTGTTTGCTGTTGTTTCGTTGTTCCCTGTCCCTTCTTGAGCTATTATTGACTTTCCTTTGACGTCATCGCGTGCTGCGTGGTTTTTTTTTACAGCGTTTTATAGGAAAGGTGTTGGTGAGTTTATGTACATGTTCCGTCAAGAGTAATTGGAACTCGGTCTCGTAAATTTACGGGAATTTATTCTTCCGAAAACTGCTTGGTTGCATTGGTGTGCGTTTAAACAAGTCGCCCCCCCCCCCCCCCCCCCTAATAGAAAAGCTTCCTGTAAACCGCTAATGACTGATATAAAGCCAGTAAGACAAATGTTTAGTGATATTCACAAATCCTTGTTCCAATTACTTTTGACGGCACCTGTACGTACCTACGTTTATTTCCTATAATGGCGGGCGACATGTCGCCGGGTGATGGAAAAGGTCAAAACAAGGGGGAGCGGGGATTGGGGCTAAAGAAAGTGATGGTGGATTATGAATAAAGAGAAATGGTGTCCTTTGAGGAAAATCTGTCATTTGATTGGGCCATGCGCGTTAGTCACGCCGGGGCCACGAAGGAACGCGACACTTCCATTCCTTGTAGCACGGTGGTCGCATCGGACCGAGCTTTCTTATATGTCGTTACCGTAAGGCCCTGTAGCGAGGGCATTCGCAGAGCATGTGTTCGCCACTGCATGCAGTTGGGGGCGAATTGGCGGGTCGAAATTTGAGTCACAGTTTTTCTAACACAGTTGGATAGCGCGAGATTTGCGTTTGGGCTTGTCTTACGAGGTCATAAGTGTATCGCGAAAGTGTGTGCGCCGGTGTTCGATGAGTGTTATCAGGTTTGGCGAGGAAATGAATTAGTGACTTGCGGTGTTGTTTGGAGCGCGCGGAATTTTTGTACTTCCATGTAAGCAGGCGGTTGTTGTCGATGAGAGCTGTTCCTGACGTCCTCGCCTACATCATTGTCATCGGGGCTTGCCTTTAAAGGGCGCTCCACAGCAAGTACCATTGCGCTGGGGTGAAGCCAGTCACCAGCTAGGGGGCGAACTATTACACCGATGGCTGATAACAATTGTAACCGTAATTTATCAATATTTTAATGATAATTTACGGCAGATATAACCAGAATTTATGTCTGAGAAGGCAGATGGTGCAAGATGGTGCAGCGCGAATAATCACTTTACGTTGCTGCAATGGTGTGCCAATTTTGTTTTACCACACGCGACTGGTTCGCGCGCGAGTTTTGGACGCTTGTCAGCGCCTTGCGCGCTTATCGCTAGCAACCCCCTCACCTGGTGTTTGTCGCAAGTTGTTTGTCGCAAGCTTCCTGTCGGCGTCGTTCTGGCGCGAATCCATGCAGGGAATCCGCATTGGCTTATCATGGCGCGCGCGCGCACGCACGCCCGCACGCACGCACGCACGCACGCACGCACGCACACACACACACACACACACACACACACACACACACACACACACACACACACACAGACAGACACAGACAGACAGACAGACAGACAGAGCTCATGGAGGGGGAGGGGGGAAGGAAAGGGTTACTCTAAGCCTGGCGGAGCTATGAGCCGCGACTTCTCGGAGCAGACGATTTGTAGCAGACGATTTTTCGTCGCCTTGTTGTTGGTTCGCTGGCGGAGCAATAAGCACATAAAGGATAGTTTCAAATAGCTTTAATCGCTTAAAATGTGTTTACAAGAACAGTTGCGCCAAAGTCAACCCAAAGCCCGCCTACAACTGGAAGTACGTCACAATAAAACGGACGCAAAACGGACAAACACGAGAATGCCGCCTGTGACTTTTGTACGTCCACCCACGTGACTGTATTGTACGCTTTCTCGGCGTCAGACCACCATTTGTACATATCTACCACCGTTTTTATTCTGAAAAACAACGAAGATGCTCGCGTGTTTCCAGTGCGCGCTGTGGGCACCACTTTTCGCGCATTCACAGGTACACGTTCCTCGAGATTCGTACGCTTGCAGAGAGGTCCGACGGTATACGTTGTTTATCTCGGCTTCCATCCCGCCGAAAGTGAGTTACGGAAGCGCTCGGCGCGGTCGGGACGAGTGCATTCAAGCGTCTATCGTCATCCGCGCGTCCCGTAAGCGTTCCCCCGATACCGCGTCATGCGACGTGGTCGCTATGATTCCGACACATTCTCGTGGTATCCATGGCGCCCGAATCGAGCGGCGAGGGATGTCCCGTGTGCTGCAGTATAATAACGAGCAGCCGCTTCCACGTACAGGTAGTCAGTCGGTCGCTCTCTCTCGTCTCGCTCGCGCGGGTTGCCGTCCCCTCTTTGCGCAAGCAGCGTCGCATACCTGCACGCTGGCGAATGATTCACGCATCCGATATCGCGAGACAGCAGGGGCGCTGTTGAGGCGTCTCCAATCGCCTTCGAAACAAGGCCCCCGCCGGCACATCTTCAGGGGTGACGTCTCGCCGTTTTGGTCGTTCCGATGTCCATCCGCCGTTGCCGTCCATCTCACCTGCCTTGGCCTTCTTGCGGTATTCGAGGCGTACACGTAGCGCGTTTGAGGGAGACGACCGTGTGTAACCCGCACCGTTGCCCGTTGCCCTCGCTGCACGCGCATTGAACCAACGCCGCCATGACGACTTCGCTTGTCGCCTTTTAGCTGATACAACTTCCATCTAATATCTGGGGACGATTTTGATTGATTGATTGATTGATTGATTGATTGATTGATTGATTGATTGATTGATTGATTGATTGATTGATTGATTGTAGGGTTTAGCGCTCCGACGCAATGCAGGCGATGAGGCGCGCCGTATTGGGGGGGCTCCGGATTAATTTTGACCACCTGGGGATCTTTAACGTGCGCCGAAATCTCGTACACACGGGCGTTTTCGCTTTTCGCCTCCATCATGAAAAGCGGCCGCCTTGGCGGGGGAGCGAACCCGCGTCGTCGTGCTCAGCTGAGGACGATTTTGATGCTGAACGTTCACTTGCGTAAAAAGACGGCCGCAAGAGAAGAGAACACACTACACGTAGAAAGCGCAACTTTTCAACTATAGCTTGATTATGAAGATATCACTCGTTATTCAACCGTCCGTATAACGGGCGCGCGTGCACGCACGCACACGTGCACACACATTATATTATATAGGATACATACACATATAGGATAAATACATTTAATGTATTGTATCCTGTACATTATATTGTATAGGATAGAGTATAATGTGTGCGTGCGCGTGCGTGCATGCGCCGGCATAGGGACGGTTATACAACGAGTGGTATCTTCATAATAAAGTTAGTTGAAAAGTTGCGCTTTCTACGTGTCGTGTGTTCTCTTCTCTTGCCGCCGTCCTTTTTCGCAAGGGAACGTTCAGCGTGGAATACCAGTTCACCCTAACCTGCGCCTTACTAAGAAGTGATTTTGAGATTGTACGCTTGGTATACGCAGAGTTTGAGGATCAGTACGTCGGGTAAATGCGCTGGTTTGGGTTCTCGTAATCTGAGGGATTGCCTCCGACTGTCGTTGCACCAAGGGGACTCTCGTACTGGCGCGCATATTTCAGGCAGGTCGCGCCGAGCGAGCGTTCGGTCTCATCCGTTCGCTGCCGGATGGGGACAGAGTGAGCAATACGCGCAGCCCCCCTCGAAGGACGAAATATGCACCAAAGGCGGCGAACGCCCTGTTCCGTCAACGCCCGCATGTTTATTCCTATAGTGGAGGTCTGAGTGGACTTCCGGTGACGCTCGTACCTCTTCGACTTGTTTTACCCGCCCTCGTTTTACAGCGAAGCTTTTAGCCTCTTGTGGGTCGGAAAATTTCGTGTCGTGAACAAGAAATTCCGGCAGAGCCCAGCAGTTCTCGCTGAAAACGTGCAGCTTGGAGCTCAGTATTCGTGTAAAGAAAAAAACAAGAAAACAAGCATCGAAACCGTATGATCGATGATAAGGCCCTGGCGAACAGTGGACACCCCCCGTGTGTTTTGGTAAAGATTAGGTTTGCAGCTGCTCTCGAAAGGGGAGGGGGTTGACGTCATTCGAGGGTTAGCGCATGCGTCAGGCTAGGCAGGAAGGACCCAGAAATTCCCACCCAAGACGCCGAGCGCGTGCGTCAGGACACAGCATTGCCACCAGAGAAGCCGAGTGCAAGCGACAAGCCCGCCGCGACGACGAGGAACATTTCATATCCTCGCCCATCAGCATGTGTAGTGGTTTACAACAGCTGACCTTGACATTGACATTCGCAGAGCGAAATGGCGTCTTTTCTTTTTCTTTTCTTTTTTCTTTTTTTTTTTTTTTTTTTTTTTTGCTGCGCCGACTGCGGAGAAAGCGCACGCGCTGAATTGAAAGTATTCGTGAAACGCGTTTTGAACGCGGTCAGCAAACCCTCCTCGCAGTCGGGAGGTCACGTGGTCGGGGCATCTGAGACTGACTGGG
This sequence comes from Haemaphysalis longicornis, assembly GCF_048455015.1. Taxonomy (NCBI): domain Eukaryota; kingdom Metazoa; phylum Arthropoda; class Arachnida; order Ixodida; family Ixodidae; genus Haemaphysalis; species Haemaphysalis longicornis. The sequence goes on along the minus strand of NW_027526225.1, from coordinate 90,516,528 downwards.
CGTTGCTTTCTCACTAACAGCAGAAAGCCCACAGTTCCGCTGCAAAACTTGTCACACATTTCCTGCGCTTACCTTTTATTCCCTGACACTCCGGGTCACGAAGGAGAGATCCCGAAATTTCGGGCAGCATGCTTCGTGTAATTCCAGTAACGCCAGTCTCCTTACGGCGTCTCAGTGGCGGCATTTCGTTAAAAGGGTTGCCTGCAATGCGGTTACGCGTTGTCCCGTTCGTCAGCGCTTGCCATTTTGCTTTAAAAGTTTGCTATCGCACACGTCCTCACTACCCATGCAAGGACCACCTGGTAGAGAATTGCGCATGCACCCGCCGCGGTGGCTCAGTGGCTAAGGCGTTGCGCTGCTGAGCACGAGGTCGCGGGTTCGATTCCCGGCCGCGGCGGCCGCTTTTCTGATGGAGGCGAAAAGCAAAAACGCCCGTGTGTACGAGATTTCGGCGCACGTTAAAGATCCCCAGGTGGTCAAAATTAATCCGGAGCCCTCCACTACGGCGCGCCTCATCGCCTGCGTTGCGTCGGCGCGTTAAACCCTACAATCAATCAATCAGAATTGCGCATGCTTTTGGGGTGCACAGTTCAAATTCGCGGGTTCCAGCTACGCACAGTCCATATCTCGCCGAGCAGTGCGTGTGCCGAAGCGTTTGGTGAAGCCAACTTTACACCGTTTTCTAACCGTGCTGTTCCTCTTGAAAACATACAAGTGTAATTGCACGGATTTACAGGTACAAGAACTGCTCAGCTGGCAACCGTGTTCGTTAGGGGCTAAGCCCCTTAGAGGCTGGGGCTGTTGGAGTCTCCTGTCGTCGTCGTCGTCGTCGTAATCGTCGTCTCATATAGTCACGGTACGAAAACACCAGGAAAGTCGTTTACGCCTCGCGCTAGAACGTATAAGGCTTACTAAAAAACACCGGGACACTCGTTTACGCCTCGCGCTAGAGACCATCGTGCTTCAAAGACAGACTTTTACAGCAAAGCTGTATACCTCTGCCCCCCAACGGTTTCATCTCCGTTGGCAAAAACGGCAAGGTGCCAAGAATACACTTATACACTGCATGCTTCGCCTCTCCCCAGGTACCACGTTAGTGGAGATGGCCCGGGATTTTTTTTCTTTCATTCTCCCCGCAGCATGTTTGTGAAACCGCTGTCGGATACATCGACTGCTACACCGATATTTCTTTAATGTGCGAAATTTAATTAAGCGCATCCCGTTTTTGAAGTGTTATTTGAAGTTGCTTAAAATGTGCACTCGATCGCGTGCACTGGAACAGTGCGCTCTTTCCTTGAAATGCTGCATAGCAATGCAAAACGTACAGGAAGCGTGACCCAGACAGGCGTCAGGTAGTCTCCTTTTGCCTCGGCTACCTTGGCAGCAGCGTGTATTCTCCTGTTGTATTTTGAACGTACAGGTGCCGTCAAAAGTAAATGGAACACGGTTGGGTAAATTTACAGGAATTTCTTCTTGCGGAAACTGCCTGGCTGCATTCGTGTGCGTTTAAAAAAGTCCTCCCTAACAGAAAAAGCTTCCTGTAAACTCGTAATGGCGGCCATAAAGCCAGTAAGACAAATATTTTGTCATATTCATAAATGCTTGTTCCAATTACTTATGACGGCACCTGTACCATCACTGTGAACATTTTCTGCCAGAAATAAATTGAGTTGACTTGAATTGAGTTTCGGGCGACACCGGAGCAAATCACAGGATCGTCGAAGTTGAACACGAGTGTTCTGAGCACAACAGACTTTCGTTGCTCTTAGCGTATGACGCTCCGGAATAATTGTGTAGGAGAACGCTGCGCGCACAGCGGATCCTGTCTCCGCCATATGCTCATCAACGCGCTTTACCGGAAATCGTTTGCGGAAGCGCGCAACGTCAGGCCTGTCATCGCGCCTAACTAGCGCGGCTCTATAGTATACCTACCTACCTGTTGGTATAGGCAGGAAGTGTTCTTGTTGGTGGCTGCTGCATGAAGCGAAAGCATGGAGACCGATCGAACACGCTGCGCTATATATCTGCATGTCAGAATACTTTATTCCAGCTCTATGCAGGCGGAGACATTCCAGAAAGGAGGAAAGTGCGCGCATGTGCACTTCGTACGGATGGTTAACCAGCGATGCAGTATAACGTGCCGCCGGTGTTTGCCGTTGTCACGTTGACGCTGCCCCTCCTCTTTCCGCCGTTATCGCTCGAGCTGTGCTTCACACAGCAGCTCGCTGCGCATGCGCTCTGCTGAGAGGTAGGCTGTTCGCTCCTTCCGATCCGCTCTTCCCACTTCAGTGTCGGTAGACGCAAGAGCGTAGCTGCGTCATCTATAAACAATCATCTCCCCTTACCTCTAACTACTCTCCAACGTAGGTTTTTCTTGCGCATGCGCGTGGGGTTGCATTGGGAGAGTTTTCTGCGTACACGGGACCGCCGGGTTGTCATTTAGCCTAGACATACAAAGCTTCGCTTTGAAATGAGTAGTAGCGGCAGTTTCACTGTGTCTTCCCGGCTGTTTGCGCTTCCCGTTGATTTAGGATTTAAGGGCAGTGAACGCACGACGGCACGTTGCGTTCCCGCGATAAGCGTCCGCCAGGGGAGCACGTACAGTCTTTGTCGAAATTTTCTAGGCCACGCGAAAGGTTTCCGGGCCCCCCCCCCCCCCCCAAATTACAAGCGTAAGCTTAACGCTTAGCTGTGGCCGAAATATTTTGTGACAGTAAGCAAGAAATGTGCTTTCGCTAGCTTTCCAATACAAAACATTACATCCACGCTCGAGAGGTGATTTCGTACTTTGACATTTCTGATGGCCTAGGAAATTTGGACAAATGCTGTGCATAATTTCGGCCGTACGTTCCATGAACTTCAGCCCCTCATGGAAGGCCCTGAAAGACGTGGCTGCCGAAAGGGCCCTTACACAGGAAGAAAAGAATGCCCTCAGGGCATTCTGCTATCAAACCGTCATGAAGAATACCGGAAATACCGCGGCGGTGCTCTTGATTTACGTGTTTCTGCGTATGTTTCTGCAGTTTTCATCAAACATGGTTATCAAGGGCGCCAAAGTATGCGTTAAAGGACGTCAGAGAGGAGCATGGAGCCAGCCCGAAATTTTTATCGCTGGGCAATCCTGCGTAAAAAGAAAATAACGGGAAATTGTAAGTGTACCCAGCAACGAGAATGGGAAATAATTGTGAGAGGGAACAAAATCTACAAAAATAACGAAAGCGGAAGAGAAATCAAACCGACTATATGACTGGCTTCGCTCGGGTGTCGATCAGAGTCGTCGAGAATGACCGCGTACCGCTGGGAGGGGAAGCCGAACCTACGGGATCCGGTTGTGTCGCACGCCCAATGCCAGTACGAATGTATGACGGTGTTCATCGAGGAGGCGCATTTCTCTTAGTGAGGAATCGGCACAAATTCTCACTTTTGTTCTGATATGCCTCGACTTGAATCCCACGACTTGTGTGCGGAAATGGTAGCTTATGTACACTACCACGGAGCACACGACGTGAGCTCAGGACAACGACACCGCTGTGTTCGAATTTACGATTACCTCGGTTTAGTGTTCTTTTATTTCCTTTTTCGAAAGTCTCAGTTAACGGAAGGGAATGTGTTTTGCCTGCTGAGGCAGCTATCAGTAGAGTAAAGGCGGCCGTTCTTGCAGCTGCGATAAGGGACAAATTATCGTGCCGTCGCCACGATGGACTGTACCCATTCAAAGCCTTCCTGCACTTTATAAAGCCTTCAAATGTTTTCCAAAGCCCGAAGTGTGGGGACAAGCTCACGGGGAATGGTGGCCCGTCTTTTACTGAAGCCATTGAAAGACGAGAAAGCTTGTGGAGTAGATATTACAAGAACAAAGCAAGCTTTGGAAACGTGCCACGTACACATACCAAGCACGTAAGCAATGTTGCATCTCCTAACGACGTTGTCGCTGGCTGCGAGTTTCCTGCTTAGATGCGACGGACGGCAGAGTTCTTCTTTTGCATGCAGAGCCGTCGAAATCTGAAATTGATGTCCGGGGGCGCGCGAGTGCCGGCAGAATCGTTTCAAAGGTCGCGATCCCATCAACGGCCATCGTTTCACAGTTCCCCTGACCCGCGGGGCTCCATTTTGCCTTCCTCGTAGTCCGCCCCCGTTCCCGCTCTGTGAGGCTTTGGTCGCGTGCTGCCCTGCATTCCGAATAAGCTCTTGGCACCGTCAAAAAGAACGCTCCGGCATTTGCGGTGAAAATCAAACGGCCAGGAGATATATAAAGGGTGTACCGGCGTCAGCGCGCGTATATAGGCCCGAGTCCACAAACGCTTCGGGAAGCGCGGGCCGTATTTACCTACACGGCGCGTCCGCCAGCGTTTCTCGTCATTGCCCCGTGGCCTTCTTTTGTTCGAGCCATCGGCCGGCGCTGCTTTGGAGGAAAGCTCGCCGTGTTTTCGCGCTCGGCGCCGGCGGAGCAGAGTTGACGCGGCGTTGCTCGCTCGAAGACGATCTATTTCGAGATGGTCGTCGTCTTCCACGAGAGCTAGCTTCGGCCAGAGGCCATTGTTCGGTATTTCACGGGCGCTGCAGTGTCGTGTATGATGATAATGCACGCCCCCTGCGCGAGGAGCTAGCTGCCAAGAGGCCCTCCTCCGTGACACGGTCGAGGTCACAACCGCGTTCGCCGTGAGCGCGCTTCGACGACGCCGCTTGGACGCTTCTTTACTGCCTCTCTTCTCCCCCTTCAGTGCCGCTGGTTTAAACGAGCTCTCATCGGCGTCGACCACTTCTGCCCCGCCTCCCGGAGAGTGTACCGTGGTGTCGCGATTACAAGCTACACGCTTTTCAATCTGCAACGGCCAAGGGGCACGCTGGACACCGTATAGCTCGTTTTCTTGGGTCGCAGGCAACGTGTGCGCAGGCAAATGGGTTGATTGCTTTTCTTATATGCAAGAACATCTTGGTGACCCCCCCCCCTCCCCCTTCGTTAGGGCTTTTGTGTTGCTTTTCTGACGTCGCTTTTTTTGAAGCAGATTTCAGCGTACAAGGAAAGTCGTGTTTGCAAAAAACAGCTGATACGTACGTGCGGATTAGATGAGTCTGTACAAGGAAGCAACTTTCCACACTGCTTTCTTGGTGGCACGAGGCAAAACGTCCTACATGCCGAGCGTACTAGTTGAATAAAAATTCGCGTTGAATTACTTTTTACAAAACCAAATGCAACCGCCTCGTTTAGGTTAACAAGCTGTCGAAAGAGGCGCGATAACTGCACAGACACGCGCACAAACACGCACACAACGAGGTTGGCACGAGGTGCCGGTGCGAGTGGCGCCAATAACTGATTTTGAGTGGTTCTGGCCGCCTAGATTGATAGGTCCTCCCGGTTGACGTTTAGCTGTGCCCCACACCCCAAAACAGCGACAGTCGTAAGTCACTCGGCTGCTATATCTTGCAGTCATGAAGTACGACAACGGAGAAGTGCGTGCAAGTCCTGTGGGCGGTTATCACGGGTCCAGCCTGCGGAAGAATATTCATTCATTCATTCATTCATTCATTCATTCATTCATTCATTCATTCATTCATTCATTCTTTCTTTCTTTCTTTCTTTCTTTCTTTCTTTCTTTCTTTCTTTCTTTCGTTCTTTCTTTCTTTCTTTCTTTCTTTCTTTCTTTCTTTCTTTCTTTCGTTCGTTCGTTCGTTCGTTCGTTCGTTCGTTCGTTTGTTTGTTTGTTTGAAGAGACCAAAATACATAGTGTGCTACAGGCACAGCGACTAAAGGCTGAATCTCCTGACGAGGACTCTGCCCGTCTGCATAATTCATAGAGGATCGCAGATTTTAGACAGTTTTAGTTTCACGTGCGTAGAGAGTTCATGTACGGAAACGTGAAAAGTACACGTAGCCCACGCGCGCGCCTAGTTTGAAACCCTTTTAGTTACACGTACGCGACGCACTCCGCCATAGCCTTCTGTATAACGCTACAGGAGGCTATGACTCCGCCCATACCGCGCGTTACTCCTAGCGCCATCTACTAACAGACACAGATACTGCTGCCTGTTGCTATGACGACGACAGAAACGCTACTTCGTCAGGCTTAACAGCTGAAAAACGAAAGCTGCTTGTCGATTTAAACTTTCGGTGAGGGTAAGAATGGGCAAATTGAAGGTGAAATCAACAGAAGAACACGATATCGCACCGAAGGATTAGCGACGAAGCTGTTTTCGCTGCGAAGCGGAAGGGCAGGGCGCCGCCATGTTGGTCAACTCCACGAACGGAAGCAACGTGAACATCGCAAAGTAAAAATTCGCATATGACGTACGTCCATAAGACTCAGACAGACGATTTGGGTTTTTAGCATGCGCACTGGTCACCCGTAAAAGCTCTACGTACGCAAAGCTTCTATGTACGTGAAACTAAAACTGTCTTTTTCCCCAACTATAGAACCGCAAACGGCAAGAAATGAAAGGGCTGTTACCATAGATTGTGAGAGTCACCCGGTGCCGCGAAGAGAGGAACTGTCCCGGGCCCGTACTCGCATACCCGCACAAAGACGAGAGTACACGCCCGTGTTCTGGATGGGTCAAGGATGAATACTCGGCCAGGTCTGCGCGCTCCAGCGGCTGTGTCAGGAATGCGTGCTTTTTTTGTTTGCTTGTCTTGTTGGTGCACACTTTCTGCGGGAAATGCCAGAAAAAAAGTCAGCGTTCTCACGGAAAGATAAACGGACAGTTTATATCTGAAGGGGGTTGTCATGTCTGTACGGGGGGCAAACTTTAAGCTAGGTTCGCTTTCGCGTTCATGTCTGCTTAGAACACAAAGTAATCTTAACTGAGATATAAAAGTAAGATATTTAGATAGAAAGCAAATTAAAAAAAAACTTACTGGATGATGTGAATACGCAATTTTTGATAGTACGCTCAAATGCAGCGCACTTTCGCATCCGTTACTTTAACCACGAACGGCTGCCGCAAGAATGGTGTACCCGAGCCCGCAACCAAATATAAAAAGAAGGGAGTTTCGCCGGTGTTTATTATCGCCTGCACGCTTCTCCTCTGAGAGAATTTCGTTCTCCCATGTGGGTGACGTTGGCCCGCAACCTGCCGCCATATCACTAGCTGCCATGGCTCGACCTTAAGGTCCAATTTCAGGGACCTTACTCGACCTTGGTTTGCAGCGCTTGCTATCGGCGCCATTTGTAACAATTTGTAACAAAGCAAGTATAAACAGAGCGAGACGAGGAGTAAAAGAATGGTGGAGGGTTGAAAGGGGTTGTCTAAGATGGGCAGAGGAGAAGGGGACGTGCCGCTTGGCCCACGGGGCACAGCGTGCGTTCGTTCGTAGGTGGTGGTCGTTGGCGGCGGCGGTGCGCGATGGAGCATCGCGCGGGGTCGAACGGCGGGTCGAAGGAGACAATCGCCGCCAAGTGCTTGACCTCGGCTCGACGGAGGGGAGGGGTCGCGACGGGAGCCCGCTGATGTAGCGCGAAGAGAACGGGAGCATGAGGGTCAGCGGCACGCGCCGCCGCTCTCTGCGACGGCCACGGGACCGCGCGCGTTTCGCTGCCGAGAGACGAAGTTAGGCCTAGCCTCATCGTCTTCGATGGCGGACCGCGCCGCGATCGTTACTTCGTTTGGTATACGTTAGGGTTTTCGTGGGTGTACGTACCTTCGAAGCCACGTATACCACCCCAGTCTAAAATCACAACAGGAAAACCTAAGAATTCCTGTCGTACGACAAAAAAGTTTGTTGGAACAACAGAAGTCCTGTTGTTACGACAAAGCCTTTTGTTGTTACGACGCACATTTCTGTCGTAACGACAGAGTCAATTTTCTCAAAGACAAACATTCCTGTAGTCTCAACAGAACTGACTTTATGCTGCTCTTAACATTGGGCAATGACATTCAAATCATATGCAACTATAATAGAAGATCAGTATCACGACAAGACAGGAATTCGGCCCAACAGAACATCAAAATCAGGACAGGGATACGACGCACAACAGAACATCAGAATCACGACACCACAATAATACGACAAGATGACAGTACGACACGCGAAAATACGACAAACTACAGAAATTTTTCTTGTCGGTTTTTTTTTCACTGGGAAGCTTTCCCGGTTAATTAGTGCCGTGCAGGATGGTGCGATGAGACTGGCGAGGAACTCCTCCTTTCGCTCCGCATTTTACGCTTGATTCGTCGGCGGACTCCGCGTTGGGTACTCGAACAATTCCCCCACCGTGCCTGCGATTGTTGCAGCTGTTAGATACGTGCAAAAGAAAAAAAAAAGGATATTCGTTGAAAAATGTTGCTTTGGACGTTTTGTAGAGCTCCGACGATGGACCTGGTAAAATGCGAGACAACCGTCAGAGCTCGCGCCCACTGCCCCGCTTTTACACCTACCCGCCTCCAGTTGGTAGTTGTCCATCCGTCTACGCGTTGCGTGGGAAAAAAAAAAAAAAATTCTCCAGTGCCCCGCGAAAGCTCTGCGGCTGTCAATGTAACATAGGTATCTCGGAAAAAAAGTAATACTGAAATTAGCCGCTAAGACGATTTTATTATTACGGCGAGTTTCATTTACGCGACATAACTAGTTTACAGTGAATTTGCAAATGTTGCGGAATGCCCGTCTCCTGTCAATACAGGGCCGGCCGTCTATACGGAGGGAGTATGGTTAGAGAAAACGGCTACAACGGTTGTTTTATGGAAATCATCTTGAAACAAATTAGGCGAGAATTTGTCGCGAAGACGTTTCTAACTTTACGTTGAGTCTCATTTAGTTATCGTAATTATTTAGTTCGTAAATAGTTCGCGGCGAAATTGTAATAAATATTGTGGAATTCCCGTCGCTGTCATGAGCTTCTACGGGAGGGAAAGCTAGAATAAAATTCTAGTACTTCCGAGTTTCATTCAACTAATTGGGGGTATGCTCAGCCGCTAATTACGAGCAAACTTGTTTTGTTTCCTGCACTCCCTAGACTACACTGAGATCCGCTGGTCATCCATCTTTACAGATGGAAGGACTGAAAATTTGTTTCAGTGGCGAAGCCCCTTAGGGGCTGTGGCTGTTGGCGTCTCCTGTCGTCGTCGTAATCGTCGTCTCATGCAGTCACGGTACTAAAACACCGGGAAACTCGTTTACGCCTCGCGCTGGAACGTAATGCGTTCTAAAAAACACCGGGACACTCGTTTACGCCTCGCGCTGGAGCGCTTCGTAACGCGTACTAAAAAAACACCGGTGCACTCGTTTATGCATCGCGCTAGAGAGCTTTGCGCTTCAAAGGCAATAGACTTTACAGCGAATTTAAGCTGTATACCTGTACCCCCCACCCCTCCCCCCTCCAGCTGTTTCATCTCCGTTGGCAAAAACGCCAAGGCGCCAAGAATACACTTATACGCTACTCATGCTTCGCCCCTCCCCAGGTTTCACGTTAGTGGAGGTGGTCCGGGATTTTTTTTTTCTTTGTTGCTCTCACCCACCACACGTGAACAAACTCGTACTCATGATCTGATGTCACTTTTTTTGCTGAACTGACTTCTCAAGCGCTCCGCGTTGTTGCTGTGGCTTCTGCTGTCACACATGCTGGCTTTTGCTGCAAAAGCTGTTCACGGCGCATCCGTTCGTGTTCTTCGTTGCGTGCTTACGTTCGCGAGAAAACTGCTGTACCATAAAGCCAGCTTCACAGCGACAGCTAACGAGGCCAGTTGTGCTGCAACGCCCATGTCTGTGCGTTTGTAACCTCCATGTACCTGCGGCAAAGCCAACTTAACAGTGGAAACTGGCTATAAGATCAAATCCACCCGCCGCGGTGGCTCATTGCATGGCTAAGGCGTTGCGCTGCTGAGCACGAGGTCGCGGGCTCGACTCCCGACCGCGGCGGCCGCTTTTCTAATGGAGGCGAAAAGCAAAAACGCCCGTGTGTACGAGATGAGATTTCGGCGCATGTTAAAGATCCCGAGGTGGTCAAACTTAATCCGGAGCCCTCCACTACGGCGCGCCTCATCGCGTGCGTTGCGTCGGCGCGTTAAACCTTACAATCAATCAATCAATCAATCAATCAATCAATCAATCAATCAATCAATCAATCAATCAATCAATCAATCAATCAATCAATCAATCAATCAATCAATCAGATCAAATCCATACATTATTCACTGTACCGACATGCCTTGTTGAGTTCGCGTACCTAAAACCAGCATGCCTCAGTGCGTGCGGGCGTAGTCTACTGCCCGTGCCTCCATAGCCTACATGGCCTGGTTGACCTTTCTTGACCCTGGGGTGCGACATTGTCACATAGTGTGTCATCATTTTAGGGGCGAAGTACCTTAAAGGTCGAGGCTTGTCCGGCGCCCGTGCTCAAGGCACAGCACCGTGTAAATCGAAACATCTGTGAACAAAAGGTCAGAGAGAGAGAGAGAGAGAGAGAGAGAGAGAGAGAGAGAGAGAGAGAGAGAGAGAGAGAGAGAGAGAGAGACAGACAGACAGACAGACAGACAGACAGACAGACAGACAGACAGAGACAGAGAGAAGGAGGGAGGGAGTTCCTGGAGAGCCGTGCTGCGCATGCGCGAGGAGCATTGGATTGAATTGGATTGGATTGAAAGGGATTGGATTGGATTGGATTGGATTGGATTGGAAATCGTTAGCAGAAGTAAGCACTCTCGCGGGTGATTTACGGTAAGAACGACCTCCAGTACTCCGCCCACTCGTCATGATTCACTTCGTGGAGATGCGTGAATTTTTTTTAGTTAAAGATCCCCAGGTGGTCAAAATTAATCCGGAGCCCTCCACTACGGCGCGCCTCATCGCCTGCGTTGCGTCGGCGCGTTAAACCCCACAATCAATCAATCAATCATAATTTTTTTCTTCTCGCCAAACTAGTGTATAAGAAATCAGCAAATTAACAAACAGCTTTACAATATTGGGTCATAAGTTTGACAAGGAAACAGAGAATAAATTTACCCCCGGTATCTTAAGGACAGTGAATGTAAACTGCTCACACTCTCCACTTCAGGTCCAAGGGGGTCGTGATCACCTCCTTGCTCGCCTCCTCCGCGGTCTCCCACAAGCGTATTATTCTTGTCCTTGCAGGCAGTCAAAATATTGGTGCATGCAGTGTAAGAAGACAAACGAGGGATTCGATCCGAGGACGCGTGTATGTCCTTTCGGTTACACTCGCAGCCATTTGACGAATCTCTCTCTCCCCCCTTAATGGCTTCCGACTCTTATCGATGGTTTGTCAGTCCCGCAGCGTACAGCCCTTCCCCTTTGTCGCCAATAATACCGGCACGAAGTAGGTTGCTCACGACCTGCACGGCAGCCGCCGTGCACGATCTTCGGGTTGATTGTTCTCCCCTCGCAACATGCCGCTGCTGCTGTTATGCGTTGTCGTTTGTCTCAATCTCACGTCCTGCGCTTTGGCTCGGACGGCTAATGCGCTGTCTTGGGCCGCTGAATCGCCTAGTGTATACGCTAGTATATACGCTTTTCGGTAGTTCTGTGTGGCCGGCGTTCAGCTGTTGACGACTGATAGTCGGTCTCAACGTTTGCAAGTTTTAAGAGCAAGGCGTCGTTTGACAGTTGGCCGACCCGTTTTTGAGTTTTGGCGGGATTGGAAAGTACGAAAGCGAATGTTCGATGCAGTGCGTGCAAGTAGTACGCCCGCAGTAAGCAATCGACTGCACGCATCCACATGTGTATTTGTAATAGCATATATGCACCCGCTCCTACACACGCACACAAACGAAATATTCGACGTCCCACGCCTAACGCAGCGAACCCCATGAATTCACATTGAACCCAGCCGTTCAATCCCATTTTGCGTAGTCGCTGGCTTGGCAGCGCGGCGGTGAAAGAAACAACAAAAGAAGAAAAAATGAAGGAAGCTCACACTAACGCGTAGGACTTGAAGGTAGCGAAGCTGTACGAAACCTTCACGACTATGACGACGGTTTAAGTCCAGGATTGCAGCCGATTTGTTTCTTCTTCGCTGCCGCAACGACCTTTACTCCATCACTGTTGCTGTAAGTGTGGGCTTCTTTCATTTTTTTGGAAGTTATAATCATTGGACATCACCTTGCAGAGGCGTAGGCTATGACGTGTCTTTCTCGTTCCGAGTTAGTGTTGCCACAATTACGGCGAGCGCTTTAGTCTTTCTCGTTCCAAGCAAGAGTTGCCATGATTACGGTGAACGTTGGAGTTTTTAGATGTGACTGCATCTCATTCACTCGCCTTGTCCCTCCATACGGCGGTGTTGTTGTCCGTCCACACCCCTCCCCCATTCTCCTCGCCGCGCGAGCTGCGCTCTCCGCCGCTCACCCCCTCTCCTCTCCGATAGCGAACACTCTCTCGCGAGGGTCATCGGATTGGATTCGATTGGATTGGATTGGATTGGATTAAAGTGGATTGTGTTGGGTTGTGTTGCGTCATAGCCGCGCCACGTTGCGTCATAGCCGCGGCAGGGGGTTCACGGCACGTTTCACGCGATAGGAGAATCAACCTAACGGAAACAACAACGGAACCCCATATGCGTCGCATCTACACAGGGGTTCCCGCGAGGGGAGGTGGAAGTAATTTTTTTCTCTTTTTTTTTTTTTTTTTTTGGGGGGGGGGGGGGGGTTACAGAAGACAAAAGGTTGACATTGGGCGAAATAATTTTAATGCTAGAAGCACCCTTATTTAAAGCGTTACGTTTTGCACTAAGCCGTTACTCAGGCTGAGGGAACAATCCCACTCGCAGTTCAGTTACGTGCATTCATTTCGAGGGTCCCGCTCCGAGTCCTCCGTTGGAGTATTTTTCCGGCGATTTATTTTTTAAGCAGGAATTTCTCCCGCAAGACTCTGTTGTAAAAATGTTTTTGCCTTTGTACAGAAAGTTCAACCGCACAATCAACATTGTTGATTTTGACAGCAGGTTGACGTCCGAATCCTGTTCACAATGGAAGAAATTTTAAAATAGGTGAAACCCAGGAAAACCCAGGGCAACGCGCGAAATTTCAGCGCAGCGTACTTCCCTTATTGTCTCTTTAAAGATCTACTTGCACCCATCCATCAATGACCGGAATACCTGAATACTTCCAATCTTCTAGTTTATTTTCAATGCATTGCTAAACAATGGTCCACTGGGGAAATAATGCCTCTTCAAAGTCGTCTTCGGCAAGAAACTTCAAAGCGTTCTTCGATAGGAATAGATCTAAATTTCTCTCCCTTGGTAAATATTTTTAAGTGCTTAAGGTCAATTTCGTAAAATATACTTGTAGCGAAAAGGCACACTTGGTTTGGTCAACTTGCTTGGCTCCAACTTTGACACAGTACTGCGAAAACGTGACATAGTTGTTTATTAGGACAAAAAGACGGTACGGCAGAAGCGGACCTCAAAAACGGGACTGTCCCGGCCACAACGGTACGTCTGGTCACCCTAAGTATGGGCTGCGCAGCTCGCGGCGGCAGCCATTTTTCTGATATAACCGGCAAACCAAAACTACCCGCGATGTTTCGGCGCACGTCGAGATGGGATTTAAGTGAATCCCCGCCCTTCGGTGCGCTTTACAGCCCAGGGACGGTATTCTCGTGTTTTGTGCTTGTTGTGTCCGTTTCAAAAGTGTTTGTTTTGAGCAAGCCCTGATTAACTAAAAGCAAAGCACCCGGATGTGACGCCATGCAAGCAAGGCGGAGCTATGAGCCGCGGCTTCTCGGAGCAGACGATTTGGAGCAGACGATTTTTAGTCGCCTTGTTGTTGGTTCGCTGGCGGAGCAATAACCGCATAAAAGGTAGTTTAACATAGGTTTCGTCGTTTAGAATGTGTTTACAAGAACAGTTGCGCAAAGGTCAACCCAAACCCGCCTACAACTGAAGTACGTCACAACAAAACGGACACAGAACGGACCTTTTAAAAACGGGAATACCGCCCCAAGTATTGTAGCCTCGGCACGGAAAATCTGAGCGCCTCCGTTTTCTAGCCGAGTCATCTTGAAGCGCGCGACCGCTTATGTTATCTCTCGCACGCATAGCGTCGGGGAGCTTAGCTTTGGAGGCGTATTTGTCATCCCCGAGGAGCTAGAGCGTTGCCTTTTCAGAATGATACTAAGTAAGAACCGGCCGTGCCTTAAAACGGGTTCTCGTATCGCGCGGCGTGTTTCGGCGTCATAAATGTGAGCTTAGAGGTAGGTCTCCGTTCGTCTACCGGGGTGCCAGATCGCGATTCGAAAGCTCTTCGTATTCCCAGTTTTTTTTTTTTTTTCGATGACGTCACGATGGCGGCGTGACTGGCATGCTTCGGCCTTCAGCCCCTTCCGTCTCCGCCTCGCTTGGTCGATGGCGTCGCCGGTCTGTGCCGTGCATGCAGCGAGTTGCTTTCCCTCTCCGCTTTGTTTCTTCGCCTGCTTTTCGTGCGTTGCGCCACCGATTAGGCCTCGTTTGGAGCAGGTTCGTCCCCCGAATCGGCCCGGGCTTCGTTTAGCCCCCCCGCGCACGCCGGTCGATGCGGGCAGCTCGTGCGGAGAGTGCGCTTGCATTGCATGCGTCGCCCAGGGGGTACGTGGCTGTCATCGCTCTAAGCGTCGTCGACAGAGAGTGCACTGCTAGGTACACGCGCACGGGAAGAGTGGATGGCGGCATATGAGGACGTCGCTGTGACGGTCGCACGTACTTATGCAGTATAATGTCAGAAGCGGACAGGGCGAGCGCTGATTCACAACTACTGTTTTTTGAAGAAAGACAGGAAATTATATACTAACAAAACACCGGCTGCGCATGACATTACTAAGGAAAAACATCAGATTAACATAACGCTTGATATGGATAACCAAAGCCAAATCATCAAAAGGTTACGCCACTGCAAGAAACAAAACTTCACCGGTTATCTAAAAACTCGAATTCCTCGTGGCTAAGCGATATCGACGCATGGCTGACGCATGTTTTGCCCAGTTTGGCGATATGGAAAGCCTCCACCACCTCTCGAGTCATCCTATCTTTATGTTTGAATAGCACTTTTGTTTCTCTGAAATGAGGGTAGCACTGTGAAGGACAAGTTTCGCAATGCATTGACAGGTGCGCCTGCGCGTCATTTTTTATGCTATTCCTGTGCTCCATTAGGCGCACATTAAGACACCGCCCAGTTTGGCCTACATATTGGCTCCCGCATACCCACGGAATGCTGTAAACCACCCCCGTGCAGCACGGAACAAATTGGTCTTTGTGATTCACCCCGCAGCCTCGGCGCCCGCTTGCTCCATATGGACATCCTCCTTCCAACCGCCTGACACACATCGCTTAGCTTAACAGGCGCTGGAAGGACCACATCTACCCCATACCTTTTTCCAACATTCTTCAAACCGTGTGATAGTTTATACATACAGGGGACGACGGCAAACCTTTTTCTTTCTCTTTGAGGCGTGCTTTCGGACACGTCAGCCGACTGCGTACCCTTCAGCCACGTAATGAGGTTCTGACTGTTTCGCGCCAAAACCTCATCAGGGTACCCAGCCGACTTCAGCCGAGTTACTTGTTCCAAGAACGTCTCCTCTAAAACCCCGCAATCAATCAAAGAACGCCTCCTCAACCGTGTGTGAACAAGACTTCTGGAGTGAAAATTGAAGGCAAGACTTTGCAACACCGCATTTTACATTCTTAGAGTGTCCCGAATCAAACTTCAACAGTGGCTTGACAGATCTTGGCCTGTAAAGCCAGCACACATGACTGCTCAAGAAACGGAGGGTTAAGTCCAAGTACGGTTTGGGTTTGAAGAATGTTTGATGAATGTTGAAGAATGTTGGAAGACGGTTTGAAGAATGTTGGAAAAAGGTGTGGGGTAGATGTGGTCCTTTCAGCGCCTGTTAAGCTAAGCGATGTGTGTCAGGCGGTTGGAAGGAGGGATGTCCATGGAGCAAGCGGGCGCCGAGGCTGCGGGGTGAATCACAAAAACCAATTTGTTCCGTCACGAGGTCGCGGGTTCGATTCCCGGCCGCGGCGGCCGCTTTTCTGATGGAGGCGAAAAGCAAAAACGCCCGTGTGTTCGAGATTTCGGCCCACGTTAAAGATCCCCAGGTGGTCAAAATTGAATCGTAGCCCTCCACTACTGCGCGCCTCATCGCCTGCGTTGGGTTGGCGCGTTAAACCCTACAATCAATCAAATCAATCCATTTGTTCCGTGCTGCACGGGGGTGGTTTACAGCATTCCGTGGGTATGCGGGAGCCAATATGTAGGCCAAACTGGGCGGTGTCTTAATGTGCGCCTAATGGAGCACAGGAATAGCATAAAAAATGACGCGCAGGCGCACCTGTCAATGCATTGCGAAACTTGTCCTTCACAGTGCTACCCTCATTTCAGAGAAACAAAAGTGCTATTCAAACATAAAGATAGGATGACTCGAGAGGTGGTGGAGGCTTTCCATATCGCCAAACTAGGCAAAACATGCGTCAGCCATGCGTCGATATCGCTTAGCCACGAGGAATTCGAGTTTTTAGATAACCGGTGAAGTTTTGTTTCTTGCAGTGGCGTAACCTTTTGATGATTTGGCTTTGGTATGTTTTGCCTTAGTAATGTCATGCGCAGCTGGTGTTTTGTTAGTATATAATTTCCTGTCTTTCTTCATAAAACAGTAGTTGTGAGTCAGCGCTCGCCCTGTCCCCTCCTTTGCCTTAGTCTTCGTGTGTGCGCGCTGTTAGGGAAGATGAATAAGTACCAACTCGCCCAATTGCCGGTTCTTTTGTAATGTCAGAAGCTCCGTGCAGCACTGTGGAAGCTACATTTCTGTAAACAGTCCGCCCTCTGACGGCACCTAACTTCACCGTGAAGGAAAACTCGACGGGTCTTTGCGGTTCCACTTCGTGGGGGGGAAGGGGGGGAGGGGGCGGAAATGTCCTTTCGAAGCTACCTTCACGGTGAGTTAGGCGTGCTCAGTGGACGGACTGTTGACAGCAATGTAGCTTTTTCCACAGTGCCGCACGCGCGAAACGAATTATAGGTGTCGATTCCAGCTAAGCACGCGCTGCTGTAGCGGGACCACTTTCCCTACTTGCCCCTCTCATGTCTGAGGCGATGATTCGGCCGTCGTTTTGCTTTTGACGAGAAAGCGGACGTACGCGTCGCGGTGAACGCTCGTTGTGTGGACGCCCGTTGAACGCGGTGAGCGCTCTTTCAAAGAAATGCCGTTGCGCAGTGCTCCGATCAGGTCATGAGGAATGACGTGATTTGGCGCAAACCAACTACTGTGCATTACGTCTATCGTGTACCGCTCGGAAGGCCTCCCTGCATGGAAGACACAGTAAAACAGTTCACTTCCTCCGGAGCGTACGAAATTGGGCTGTTCGATTTGGGCAGGCTCTGCACCGTGCCGGGCGAACAAGGAGGCAGCCAGTCGCGGCCCCTGCGGAATATGGCAGCCGGCTGCATTGGGCATAAGAAAGTTGAACCTCGTTGTAACGAACACTGGTATAGCGAATTATCGGCTATGGCGAACTAAATGCGAACTTTGGTTGGTCACGCATCATTTAAATGACACTTATATCTTTTATAACGAAAGTGAAACTGTGATAGCCGCGTGCACTATCGGATATAACGAAGAAATGTTTGACCGGTATACTGAGAAGCTACTTGGAAAAACTCCCGGCGTCCGAAACTGCAGAAGTACAAAAGGCCCCTTTGTTCGGGGACACTGTGGAAAAGTTCA